>NC_136517.1:66105402-66265402 GCF_053919585.1 Euprymna scolopes | reverse complement strand
AAAAAAATTTTTATGAAATCCTTTAGATAGATAAGTTTCTCTTTCATTCTGAGGATTTACATATATATATATAAATTCCTTGTGCCGTAATTTAGAATCGTTAGATGAAATAATATTCAAATATTCACTTTCATAATTAAGGAATAACATTTATGTTTATTTATTTACGAAATAACATTTATTTACGTGTATTTAGTTTGTCAGCAATCAAAGATAAAGACGTAAAAAAATACAAAATAATTAGGAAAATTATGCCGCTTGTTCAGAACTCCTCCACCATGAAAAAAAACAAAATAAAGAAAATCAGTATGATGTACAAACCCTTAACAGAAAAGATCCCATAAATTGGTTAAATAGTTTTTAAATAAGAAATCAACTTTTATTGCTTAGCAACGATCTCACATGCCAACTTGAAAATAATCTAAAGGAACAAGCGAGATAAAATTTGATTTTCTTATTTAAAAATATAACTACTTGATCAATTTCTTTCCAACATACGTAAATCATACAGATTTTTTTTTTTTTGTCTTTTCATTTTGTAATTCTGGATAAGCATCAAAATTATCTTGAACAAGGAGTACAAAAGTTTCATGACAATAGAAAATGCATGGGTTGTTTAGCAACAAAATTGTTTGCTTTAATTAAATGTCATTTTAAAATCCCAATTGTGACAATGCACCACTCGAACCAAGTTTAATTTCTTATTTGGAAATCTGTTATTCAATGTCTGACCATTTTGAAGTCTCATTTCTGAATTTACAATCCCAAATTTCATGACATTAGCACCCTTAGTGCTAGGTGTTCAATTATCTCCAAGGGGCATAACTTTGGTTTCTATTGTATTGGCGGTTTAAATGGTCGATTTGGGTTTTTTTTTTTTTTTTTTTTTTTTTTTTTTTAAGGTGGGGGGGGGGGGAGTAATCAAACATTTAAAAATGTTTTCAAAATATTCACAAAACCTGAAATGTTGCTTTTTAAAAAAGATCAGATCATGCTAGAAAAACATATAGTTTGTAAGAATAAACTCTGAAAATCCAACAAGATAATTTTATATATTAATGCTTATAGATAAAAGTATCTCTTATTCAATAAGACACTTTTTTAAAAAGAAAGATTGCTAAAAATCTTTTAATACATCAGAAAATTGGTGTGATTTTTTTTTTTTTTTATAGGAGGGTTATTCCAAAAGTAATGCATCCTATTTTTTAATTCGCAAAATAAAAGTTGAAGATCTATGAAGACTGAAGTGTTTGTTTTCCAGAATTTATTTTTCTACGTAGTCACCTCTATTCTCAATGCACTTTTTCCAGCAATAGGGTGGTTCTGTGCATGGGTGTCCAAGCATACTTTGTCACTCACATCTGTCACTATTCTGAAATCAACCAACCCATCTAACTGTACTGACATCAATTGCATCAGCTTTGCAAACGTTTAACAGGCACCGGTGAATGTTGATTGGTTGAAATTTTTCTGCATAGAGGAATTCAATGACACATCTCTGCTTTCGATGCATTTCCATGACGGGATGCTTACCTTGTCAATATCTTGCAACAGAGAGATGAAACTTATTCAGGTCATAAGTTCAATTATCAAAATAATGCAAAGTGCAATCCCTTCTAATTCATTTGGGCAAGATTTAAAAAAAAAATAGGAGACATTATTTTGGAGTGACTCATATGTGTGTGTAAATGAATAAAAAAAACTTAGCTTGTACAAATTTACTTAAAAACCTGTACATAATTCTATTTCTCCATCATGGCTGTGTTGTTAACGAGTGAATTTTATGAGATCTTTTGAAAAATTATTTGAATGATTTTTGAAGTTTTTTTGTGGAATTTATTTAAAAATTGACTTATTTGAAAATTAACTAATTTGAAAATTGCAAAACAATTTTTCTCTGATTTCTTTTTAACACCTCTTTCTTTCACCATTTTTATTTATTTTCTTTAAACTCGAAGGAGTTTAAAGAAAATAAATAAAAATGGTGAAAGAAAGAATTTCTGTTTTTTCGACATTTTTAATCACCATATTAAAAACATTTAAAGGTAATTTTCAATAAATTGTTTGTTTGCCAGGGATTGGTGTAGGATAAAATGCCAACTTTTAAAAGCAGACAATAAAAGTCCATCATAAAATTTGTGATTGGAGAGAAAAGTTATAAAAAAGTTACTAATATTAATAATATTTAAAGAAAGAATTTTTCCAAACTATTTTCTAAAACTTGCATAAACTGAGCTTTCTATTTAAAATTTTATAGAATTAAAAAAATATTTCATATTAAAATAAAATAGAAAAACATGAAAACTATTGTAAAAAATGCAATATTTAAGTATTTTATTACTTTCTTTTGTTTTCAGTTTTTATAGGTTTTTTTTTTATTTTTCAACTTTTATTCAATCTATACAAATGAAAATAATTTCATTATATTTTACAAAAACAACTTCAACTTTTTAAGCAATCAGCAGAGATGCTTCATTCTTGATGGGAAGCAATGCAGCAACTTGTTCGCTCCACCTTTTCTAAAACTTGTTTATACAAGGCATGTGGCTAGGAGGAGCAAAGTGTAGTATCTGTTCTGATTGTTTCTTTTTTGTTTCTTTTTTTTCTATTGAAAAAAAGACTAGTGATAAAGTTCTTTTAGACTAAGGTGATTTTTTTTATTTTTGTTTCAAGCCAGAATGTCCCTTTTTGAGAGCTGGATTTACCCTACATTAAAAACTGACCTTGTGCCTAACTTTATCCTCATAAGGAGGCAAGCAACAGTCTGTAACAAACGACAAAAGTTTTTTTTTTTTTTCCAATTTATCTAAACTATCAAAACGTCTGCTATTCGTTTATTAGTCGATTTATTTCTGATTTAAAAACAAATGAATTGGCATATCAGAATATCAGGCACAATTCCTCTTGTAATTGTTGATATACAATAATTATTGAATGCAGTAAAAATTGTGAAACTGGCACGATATTCAAATATCCACTAAAATATACATTCCATTTTTCTTTTGAGACATCACAAACTGTAACTGTTCCAACAAATTTTTTGTTTTTATTTTTACATTTTTTTTATTTTTGAACTTTCAAAAAACGAAGCATCTCATAGATTTCACATAAAAATTGTTTGTTTTGTTGTGTTTTGTTTTGTTTTCTTTATTGTTGTGTCAATTTATTTTTCATTTTCTTTCTTGGGGTGGGGGTGGGGGGCTATTGGTTAACAATAACTTGATTGGAATCCTAAAAATGTTTTGTGTAAAATAATTGTTTTCTTGACAAACCTAGTAAATTATATTGCAATGAGAAATTTCTCATCACGTGTTTAATCCGATGAGAAATGTAAATAGCTGGTCTAAGACAAAATCTGCCACAATGAAGTGACCGACAAAATACAAATTTTACTTTTTCCATCCCCAAAACTAAGTCTTCCCTTTTAACATTTTATGAACAATAACATCGGTCATATTAAAAAACTTTGTTGCAAACTTTTTTTTAACAATGCAATTATAATGCAATAAATATATCATCTCATGACATTTTTAACAATGCAATAAATATATCATCTCATGACATTTTTAACAATGCAATTATAATGCAATAAATATATCATCTCATGACATTTTTAACAATGCAATTATAATTCAATAAATATATCATCTCATGACATTTTTAACAATGCAATTATAATGCAATAAATATATCATCTCATGACATTTTTAACAATGCAATTATAATATCATCTCATGACATTTTTAACAATGCAATTATAATATCATCTCATGACATTTTTAACAATGCAATTATAATATCATCTCATGACATTTTTAACAATGCAATTATAATATCATCTCATGACATTTTTAACAATGCAATTATAATGCAATAAATATATCATCTCATGACATTTTTAAAATTCCTTTCAAGTTTTGTTGTTGATTTTTTTTTTTTAACCCAACTAAATTCTATTGAGAGTGACAATGAAAATTTAATAAATATCGCATTAATTTTTTTAATGTGATATTTCTTTCTTTGGAAGTCGGTATGGTACTGTTTCAGTGCCTCCCCTCTTCCTCCTCCTAAACGATAAAGTTTACAAAAAAACATGGCTACCATGTTACTCACCCACACTACATATTCCGTAATTGCTAATCAGTTCAATCGTTTAAGATTTTACAAATGTTCTTGATGCTCACATGCATGCACCAATTCATAAAAAAATGTACGAACTTAAAATTTGATGTAGAGCTATTCTTTATTTTTTGGATCTGATTTAGAAAAGTCTTTGGAGGCGGAAGCGAGTTTTGATGGGTGCACTCTCTAAATAGTAAAGCTTACAAAAATAATGTGCCCATCTTACCGACAATATACCAAAATTTGTAAATAATGGTTCATTAGTATAGGACATTATCCTGTACATAGAAAAAAATGTCAATGTATTGTATGTAAAAACATTTAAATAAAATATTGAAATAATTAATAAAAATAATAAAATAAAAAATACATCTCGTCAAAAACAAAAGTGTGTGTGTGTATATATATATTACACACACAAGTTTATAGAGAAATATACATTTTAAATTTTTTGTGATTTCAAATTTAATGATGCCAATAACATGAGCAGTGTTAAACTAATAAAAGAATGAAGAGACCAGCAAACAGATTTTGTACATTTTATAAAGTGTGTGATTTTGCACATTTTATAAAGTGTGTGATTTTGCACATTTTATAAAGTGTGTGATTTTGCACATTTTATAAAGTGTGTGATTTTGCACATTTTATAAAGTGTGTGATTTTGCACATTTTATAAAGTGTGTGATTTTGCACATTTTATAAAGTGTGTGATTTTGCACATTTTATAAAGTGTGTGATTTTGCACATTTTATAAAGTGTGTGATTTTGCACATTTTATAAAGTGTGATTTTGCACATTTTATAAAGTGTGTGATTTTGCACATTTTATAAAGTGTGTGATTTTGCACATTTTATAAAGTGTGTGATTTTGCACATTTTATAAAGTGTGTGATTTTGTACATTTTATAAAGTGTGTGATTGGGGTAGAAATAAACAAATTAAACCATTACTTTTTTATGTTAAAATTTCTTTATAATTTTTCATTTTTATTTCATTGTTTTCATTCCAAACTTTTCATATTGCGTTTTTACATTTTTGCGTTGAAAAAAATTTTGTAATATAAAATTTTTTTCAACATATGGCAACATTTTACTTTGCATAAAATGCATCTTTTAACATTTGAAGGAATAATTATGGCTTGAAAATAGGAAATAACCTCATCCTTGTAATCGACTTTTTATTGTCCCTCTCACCTGCAGCCAATCATTTTTTATGGTCCCTCTCACCTGCAGCCAATCATTTTCCTAAAAGTAAATGAATCAAGTCGATTTTTGATTTTATCAATTCTGAATAAGTTTTTAAAATTAGAAAAAGGAATGAAATTGTCGCGTAAATCATTTGGATTTGTCAGTTAATTTTTTTTTAATGTTAAAATGAAAATAACTTCTAAAACAGCTAATTCTTTTTTTATTTAAGTAATAAAGGGAAGAATATGCCCATACGCAAATTTAATTTTTTTGAGATAAAGAAGAGGAAGCTTGATTTCAATAATTTCTATAAAAAGTTGTTCCGCTAAAAGTAAAAAATAATTCAAACAAGCATGAGAAATTTTCGAAAGGGTACAATAAAATTATGGACATGCTTATATGTTTGTGTTTTTAAATGTTGCAAAGATAAGTTAGACAATTATAGACAGTTATTTTAAAGTCAAATAATTTATTTAAAGATTAAATTATCGAACTATGAAAAATTTCATTTACTTGAGAAATAAGTAAATGAAATCGGGGCTGAAATGAAAATGTTTTAAAGATCAAAAGCAACATAAGTTTCTACTCATTCTAATATTTAAAATTTTTTATTGTCTGCTTTAAAAGCTGTACCTGAATAAATATATTTTTGCTATTATTTTGTTAGATTGATATTTAATATAAATATGTAATTTTATTATTTGTCTAGATGTGAATTCATACTTATTCATTTAACTAACATGGTAATCTACAAGCTTCCATAGTTTTTCGGATAACAAATAGAATATGTATCTTTTTGAAATCGCTATTTTACAATTGACAGTGTTATAATACCTATAAAGTTAAGTGTTTTTCTCAGTTAAAAGCCTACTTTTTCTATTTAAAAATAAGACGTCATGACTATGCAAGCATTAATTATTTTTTTCATGATTGGTTTCGTTTAGCTATTATGTTTAAATTCTATTCATGCAGAAATTGAAGATGAAAATGTTTCTAGCACAATTATGTGAAAGAACAGACCCTCTCAATTATCGCCCCATTAGTCTCCTCCCACTCTTCGCTAAAATCTGTGAGACCTTAATTAATCACCACCTTGCAAAAGCAAACCTTCTCTCTGTCTGAATCCATACTGTTTACCAATGTCGTTCTACTGCAGATATTTTAAGTCATTTCTGAACGCATTTACTATGTACTGGATAAGGCGGGCAAAGCCAGGGCTGTAGCCCTTGATATATCCAAGGCCTTTGACAAAGTCTGGCATAAAGGACTGCTAATGAAAATTAAATCATACGGTGTAACTGGACGTATACAAAATATCATTAGATCCTTCTTGGACAGTAGAAGCATAAAAGTTGTCATTGATGGATGTACATCCAAGCAGCATAACATTAATGCGGGAGTGCCTCAGGGGTCGATCCTTGGACCATTATTATTCTTGATATTCATAAACGACCTCCTTGATAATATTGTATCCGAGATGGGTATATTTGCTGATGATACGCTTTATAACATGCATGAGGGAAGAATGGATGTACATAAATCTAAGATAATGGCAGAATTGTTAGAATATGACCTCCAGACTATAGTGGAATGGGGCCGCAAATGGATGGCAACATTTCATGCTAGTAGAACTAAGCTGCTCTGCTTTAACAATTATAAGCCGCCTCTTCAACCCCCTATATCCATGACAAATAGCACTCTACCTGAGAATTCTACCTTCAAACTCCTCGGCCTAACATTTGCGGGCAATATGAACTGGAACAAATACATAGAGGAAAGGCTGCTGCAAAGAAGGTGGGCTCCCTCTATCGAGCTAGAAGACTACTCACACCTGAGAGTATCAAGGCCACCATTCGCCCATTGTTGCCACATCTGGGCTGGTGCATCTACCACTAAGATTTGTCAATCTAATCGGTCCCACTTTATCAACTAAGCTCCAGCCCCTGTCCCATCGCCGCAATGTTGCATCACTGCCTGTTTTACAAATATTTTAATGGAATGTGTTCTGATGAACTCCCTCGACATACATACCCGACGGACAAACCGTCGGGTCAGCAATAAGTTCTCATCCCTTCACTGTTGATGTCCCTAAATGCCAGAAAACTTTCTATTCTAATAGTTTCTTCCCTCGAACAGCTAGACTTTGGAATTCCCTCCTGATACGCAGAAATTTAAATGTAACATAAACAAATATCTTGTTAATCTTTCGTAGACATGGCCCCAAATAGTAGCCCCTTACGTCCAAGTGGCGATATGCTTTGTGAACATGAGTAAAAAAAAAAAAAAAATTGTTTCTACATGAAATGAGAATTGAGGATGAAAATGTTTCTAGCACAAAATGTCATTGTGCTCCAAAATAATTAATTTTGTAGATTTAAATGTTTTCAACAGTATAAGAAAAGGTGGTATATTCTCTAAAACAATAAATTTATTTCCATGTTTTTAATTTAATTCAAAAGTATAGTTTAAGCATTAAAAAAAAATAAATTTCACAAAGTGGTAAAGGGGTGGGGGTCACAAAAATAGTTACCCTCATTTGAAAAATGCATTTTAAATATGAATTAATTCAAAAGTGCAGATCCGACTATTAGTTAATTTTTGCTTGTACAAAATGGCCATTAATGTAAACACGATTTTTAATTGCATTTTGTACATTGAAAAAAATTTTGAAATCAAAAGCAGTTTATTTTAGATTACATTTTTGAATTAACCTATACTAAAAGTTATACTGGGTAAATTCAATGGTGTACTTTGGAGGTCCTTAACAAGTTAGTATATTCTCGATAAGCATTGTTCTGGATGAATATGTAAAATTCAAAATATTCTTTCAAGGTTTCGTTAGAATGGAGCAGCAGTTTTTCAGCCATTTCTAATATCTATATATATTATACATATATATATTTCTAATATCTATATTATAGATGTGTATGTATTTATATAATAGCATGTGTTTGTTGTCCCACTTACATCTGGGTTGTTTGTTACCAAACATTCTTCATAAGTTTCGGTTATCATTGAAGGAACACACAAGTTTTTATTTTGGTTTAAGCTAATGCACCCAAGTCATATGGATATTTATTTTTGAAATCGCAACTTTAAAAATCGATAGAACATTAACTATAATATCTGAAAGAATTAAATTATCATAGTTAATACTTTATGACCAGCCGTTTGTGTTAGCTTAGATATCTATTGTAGATAAAACTAAAGTTTTCAAAACTTTGTAAAATAAACCATTTACACTTACATCTTGTAGATGTAAGTGTAAATGGTTTATTGTAATCATGAATGAGTCTCCTGTGGAATTTCCACATGTCGCACTAGTTGTATATTAAAGAGGTGAATCACATTAGCACTCAAAACGAATGAGCTGCAGTGAAAGAGAAGGGGGATCTAGAAAAACAAAGGAATAAATGGATTGAATGGCATCGACAAGTATTATAAAGGGAAGAATTTTTTTAAATTTAATATTTTATTTTTAATAGAAAGTTCAGTTTCTGAAGTGAAACTTGTGCATTGTTTTTGTGAAATCCTACAACTGTTCTTTTGTAGTAGTCTGTGTATATGAAGGTCTTTTTAATGTGTGATGTCTCAGATGATGAGTTTATGATCGTCTAGACTAACAGGACAGAAAACATTGATGACTGTCTTTATACTAACCCGACGGATTAACATCAGTCAAAGGTAAAACATTTGGAAGCATCCTCGGCAAAAGCTGCAAATGAAGGTTAGTGTGACCATCTATTGGGAAGCTGCACACTATCAATATTTTCCAACATCTCCCCTGCTCAGAAACATTACAATCACAAGTTAAACTTTAATGTCACCACATGGTCATCATCAGTGTTTTACTTATCAAATTCCTTTCACCCCAAAATTCCTGGGAATTGTTTTAATATAAATAATTATATTAATTATTATAATAAATAATATTTTCTCAAGTACCTTTTTTTTTGCTCCTGTTATTCAAACCTTTTATCTAACCTAAACACTGACAATCGATCACGCAAGAGGCTAACCAGTATTTTCCAGGAGCCAATAACACTTGATTAACTCACTATTTTCTAATACAGTAAAAACTCGTGTCAACAGAAGTAAGTTTTTGAGAAGTAAATTTTGGTAGCAAAAATCTGCTTAAGCATTTTCTTCGTAACTTGTAAATAGATTTCTTGAGGGGGAAAAAAAAAAAAAAAAAAAATCACTTGTAAAGGGACATTTGAACACAAAATATCAACATAAATGGATTTTAATTATAAATTGTAAATTTACTAAATTAGGTTGTAGCAACTAATTTCTGTTCTTACCAGTCAAGGCCAAATCAGTTTGACAGTCACTTCTAGACGACCTGTTCAGTTTTTTGTTTGAGGTTAATTGCCTAAATCAACTCTACCAGAGAATGCCAATGGGCTGCTCGGGCATTTTGAGTCACAGGGCTTTTTAACCACATTTACATTTGAAGTTCTCAAGATTAGGCATAAGTTTATCATGTTTATATAATAAAAAATTTCAAAAGATTTTAAAGTAAAAGATGTCATTTAACAACTTTGAAAATAAGATTTTACAAAGTTTTGAAAACTTGAGTTATTTTTTTTAAAGACATGGTTTGTAGAATTTGTGCTGAATCATTCTGCAAAATTTTCGACAGTTAAGTTTTATTTTAAAATCATAAAATTGTTTAAACTGTCAAAATATTTTTGTGAATTTCAAGTTTCCATTGTAGAAAATTAACTTCAGTTGCGCATACATTATGTTTGGAGCTGTGTGTAAAAAGGTGAAGGAATTAATGTTTTCAGCCAATTTTTCGATGTCATTTGAAAGTTTGAGCTTCAAAACAATACTGATCTCAAATCCGTCACCTCTCATGGAAAAGAAAGTGAAAGAAAATGTGACATTTTACCGCTACAAAGCGTTCAAATTTAGCGATGTCAATCAAAAAGTTGACTTGCTAAGTGAATGAGTTCACACAGGTGCAGATATGAACGTTTCATTTGTTTCCCCACAATGTTGCAAAAAAATGAATAGCAATTGTTTGATATGAAGAGTTTCTGACATCAAAGCTAATTCCGTTTCTGGAGGTCCCGGCCGAAAGCCAGCAAACTGATTTGAACATCAATTTTATAAAAAAAAAAAAAATTAAAAAAAGCTATTAATAAATGTTGCAAATTGTATAAAAAGTTCTCCAAAATAGTAATCCTCGATAACTGTAGGGGTAGCCATACTGAGGATTTTATTTATGCTCTGAATGTTATTTTGAACATTTCAGAGCATGACCAGGGTTTCTCATGCCAGGTTGTCCTGACAAACCAGTATCCAGAGAGACCTGAAGCACAGTAACCAAGTCTTTTGCTTCAATTTCTCCAAAAACAAAAAATGAGACATTGCCCGAGTCTAGACGGGACAGATTAAGTATAGAATTATGCTTTGCCGATAAACAGCTCCAAATTAAGGGGTATCATTCAACAAACCGTCAAAATGGAGAAAAAGCAAACTAACCAATACAAATAAAAAATTAAAAAAAGTCATCTATTCCTTCCCATAGGAAATTTGTTTTGTTAGGCTTGTACCTATTGCAATGTGCATGATGGATGTTCTATGAAAGAACATTAAATTGTAAAAGTAGGAATGGTGGGGTTGTTTTTCTGCAAAAATTTCAAATTAAACTTGAAATGAAATTTTATCCATGTTAAACTTAATTTACCTTAAAGTGTATAAATAAAAAGATTTGGCAGTTTACTCATTTCTTTTCCGTATTGACTTTATAATATAGATTCATTACTGCAAAAAAGTTTTATAATTTTGCAATTTTTAAAACATTCAGATTTGTTTCGAATATAAAAAAAAAAAAAAAAAAATTGTGCAATTTATTACATTCATTTCCAATAATGTTCATTTTATTTGAACTGTCAAATACAAAAAAGGTACATTAATATTTGCAATGTGTAAATAAGCATAAATAGATAAGAAACAAGTCGAGTTACAAACAAGGACAATATTTCAATCCTCTGAAGAGTTAAACTGTCAAATTACCAAAAGTTTTGAAGACTTGTCCAAAATTTGAAATACAAAGTTATTCCAACACAATTGAACCAAGTATTTTAATTCCTTCTAATCCTGTTCATTTTTTTTTTTTTTTTTTTTTTAACAGGAGGTTCCGCTAGCATGTGGGAGCAGGTGTTAAAGCAATCCCAGAATGCACTTGTCTCGATTACTTCCCTTTGCATGAAGAAATTTTTTTTTAAAATCTTTAGCAACATTGTATCTCCCATTTCTTCCCACAACTACACTTGAGCATCTCAAAAATTGACATTTAAGTTAAGTAATTTTTTTTCTTATTTAATGAATCCTTATAAAAGGAGACGAGATTTAGAGTAAATTCTCATTTTCTGCAATCTGAAAGAAATTCATAAAATTTAATTTTCAATATTTCATGCATGGAAAAAATTAAACAGTTTAAATTTAGGAAATTTCACCCGGAATTCCAAATATCTTTTTTTGTACTTTTGAATAAAATTTGGTCACATTTTATTTTTAGTTTACTTTTAATTTAAGAAAAAAAAGTTCAAGTGACTACTTTGAATTTGTCATGATTGAGTGTTGAAACAAAACCACAAGCCATTTTCTTTGATTTTTATTAACTAAAAAAAACTACTAGTCAGCTAACGTACTTCTGGCATAGCACTATGGAACGCTGACAAGGCAAATCAGTTCATTTTTATTGTGAAGAAACTTGAAATAACTAATCTTTCAATATTTTTATTTGCATTTTTTATTTTGTTTATGAAACAAATTCATGAAAGTATAAATCAAAATTTTAAACAAAATAAAGAGCATATCCAATACAGCGTTTTCAATAACTTAAAATATAAATACTAAATAAAATTTCAATTTTTAATTAAAATTGAACTGAAAACTTTTCAATTTTTAAAGAACGATTTGGAAAAAACGCAATAAAAAAAGCACGAGATCGGTTGTGCTCTCCCAAAAGTTATGAAGTACGTTAGCTGACTAACCAGGAAATGTGGTAAATTTTGAATCCTTAACATTTTTAAAATAAATTTTAAGGATTTATTGTATAGGGTGCAATGATAAATTGTCACTTAAAAAAAAAAAGCTGTATTTTAAATATTGAGGGAGGGGGAAGTCAATTCAGGTAACTTATGTCCACTGTAGCCTCAATACAGGTTTGGAGCATATCTTTTCCACAAGTGCCAGCAGGAACTCAGTTGTTGGTGATCAGGCTGACTTTGGTGCTGTGGGAGGTCATGTTGGTGATGTCCAACATATGAGCGTCTCTTTGGACTTGTGTGGATTCCTGCTGCTACCTGATTGCATCATATCAAGGTACACTTTGGTGCTGATTTTTAAGCCACCTTCGAAGATGTGAGGTAGCATGATGTGGCCCATCTGGATTTGCATTTTGAGGGTGCTGGCAATGGTCCTGTTGTCGTTACTTAGATCAGTAGAGAGCACGAGTTGTACAGCAGCATATCTCCGATCTCACTTGTCACTTTCAGACATGTTAGAAGACTCTTATCACTCTAGACCAACCAGTAAAATGGTGCGGATATAAGAAAAAAAAAAAATTTTTTAAAGAAAATAAAATCATGTCTTTTACCATTCTACCCTGTATGTGCATTAGATTCATTTCTGCAGAATTTTAAAATATTTCCCAAAACTTGAAGGTGAAGGAAAGGGTCACGGCATAAGAAATAAATAAAGGCATTTATGTTTTTTTTATTTTCTTTTTATTTAACCAATCAGCATCCAATATATGCAATGCTTCCCAGACAATATAAAACAAATGAGTTGGCAGTTAAAATTTGCCAGACGCAAACCTAAAGTTAGAGACAGGCAACAGCCATCTATGAATATCAACACAGTTTCTTGTGATAAGTGAGAGACGATATTACAAGAACATTAAGAATAGGAGCAATGAGCATATGGAAGGGAGAAGGGTGCAGGTAAGTACATTGCAGAAATCAAGATTCTACAATTTTCAGCAAAGTCTAGGAAGGGATGGGAGTCTGGAAGAAATTAAAAATGTGTATGGCAGGGAAAAGTGTTTTTGCCGGATATTAATACCAGGCTTTATTTTTTCTCCAGTTGTAAAAAAAACAAAAAAAAAAAAACTGATAAATGGAAGTTAATAGTCAGCCATAATTGAGCTGTCCATGTACAAATGATTAATGCCTGTGCCATTTAAAAAAATTTTTTATTGATGGACCCTTTTTTTTTTTTTTTTTTTTTTTTTTTTTAGCAAGAAAGGTTTTAACTTTTATGTTTGGTTAAAAAAAAAAAAAAAAAAAATCAATCATCTCCACTGTTGCAGATTCCACATACACTTAGTCACTTGCCCATCCGAGCTGAAATTTCCACAACAGTAAAGGCAGTTGAACGACAGCAGCAGCAGTAGATGAGGCAGTCTTCCATGTCATTTAGCTATGTTAATATTTTCTCCCTCGGTACATCGAGTAAGCTTTACTTTTGTAGCCTGCACTGGGGCCCCTGAAATGTGATAAAAGCCAACGTTACAGATGCTTAAGCCATTACTGTGTTGTTGTCATATCACAACTACTAACACTTACATTTCGAAGGAAAGTTAAATTTACTAGTTTCATCATTGTGGTATACATGGTTTAGAAGAGGATAAATAAACTGGGAAGGAAGGATAAATAAAAAAAAAAACTGGGAAGGAAGGATAAATAAAAAAAGAACTGGGAAGGAAGGATAAATAAAAAAAGAACTGGGAAGGAAGGATAAATAAAAAAAGAACTGGGAAGGAAGGATAAATAAAAAAAGAACTGGGAAGGAAGGATAAATAAAAAAAGAACTGGGAAGGAAGGATAAATAAAAAAAGAACTGGGAAGGAAGGATAAATAAAAAAAGAACTGGGAAGGAAGGATAAATAAAAAAAGAACTGGGAAGGAAGGATAAATAAAAAAAGAACTGGGAAGGAAGGATAAATAAAAAAAGAACTGGGAAGGAAGGATAAATAAAAAAAGAACTGGGAAGGAAGGATAAATAAATAAAAACTGGGAAGGAAGGATAAATAAATAAAAACTGGGAAGGAAGGATAAATAAATAAAAACTGGGAAGGAAGGATCTGCCTCTAAACTAGAAAAATGCCACATTGCTCCCATTATTAGCAGAAAGAAAGGCACTTTTACAATTTTAGAAATGTGCAAAGCTAGCAAAGAAAAAAAAATGTATAAAATTAACAATTTATGCGAGAAAGACATGTAAATCTTTTCGAATATACAAGAATCTTTGTTTAGATATCATGGATGGTGGAAAAGTAAAAGGGACAGTGGTTGAAGGGCATCAAAATAATTGCAGGAAGAAAACAAAAAATTTTAAAGTTTAGTGGATTATAAAAAAAGTTTATACATAAAATAGAAATTAAAATAACAGGAAATATTGTTGATGAATTATTGTTGCAATGGAAGAATGTTTTATTACTGATAATTACGATGTGAAAACATTGTATGAATTTGAAGTGAAATGGGTTTTTGCTGATGAAATGAACGTCACCAACCATTGCCACCCCCCAAGAATCTGCTGCCATTTGGTGATGAAAATAAAATGGTCTTTATTTATGATAGCCACTGCCATACCATTGGTTGTACTGGCTACCACCACCACCACCACTTCCACCGCCACCATAGCCTTGATAGTAGTTCTGGTTGTAATTCTGTCCCCATTGGGAGTGGCTGCCACCACTGCTGCCGCCACCATAACCACCGCCCTGGTTAGAACCGCTACCATAGCCCCACTAGGAAAAAAAAAAAAAAAAAAAATTGTTATGCATATATAAAAAGTTACATTAAAATTTTCTAAAAAAGACATTTAAACTCATCAAGAACTACTCACATTTCCGTAGCCAGATTGAGATGATGATCCACCCCATTGTCCACCATAATTGCCTTGGTGGCCCCAGGATCCTTGACCACCACTATAAGGTCTGTTAGAGCCCCAGGAACCGCCACCACTGCTACCACCATAACTTCCACTACGCTGTCCAGAGCCTTGATAACGCTGAAAGAACAGTTTAAAAAATTTAGAAATTTGCAAAATATACAGAGCTAGAGATCAAAGAGAGCAAAAACGATTAAAGTTTTTACCTGAGTTTGTCTGTAGCCACCAGATCTGCGTTCAGGAGATCTACGATCATAACGACTGTGAGTACGTGGACCACGAGAAGAATAGCCACCTTAAAAATAAAATATAAAAATGAGAATGGAAATAGTATTCTGACAAACTAAAGAAAAAGGAATATGTTCAGCGCATTGAGGATAATTTTTAATAACGTCATAGCCGTTAATTTTAATATTCCGTCATTACTATGTGTCCCATAATATCTGGCATTGGTAGTGCAACACACCCAAAAAAAAACTATACACGGCTTAGATAACATTACATACTAATGTCTCCATAACAAACAGGACTTATTTTCAATTCAATAATTTCTACAAAAAAAAATTTCGGTCTTCATCTCAGTGGAACATTAGCCTGCCCTTTTTTAAGAATTCCTAGAATACGGTCCTTTCAAATTTAATTACCTTCAAACAATATTTTTTTAAGAATTCCTAGAACACGGTCCTTTCAAATTTAATTACCTTCAAACAATATTTTTTTAAGAATTCCTAGAATACGGTCCTTTCAAATTTAATTACCTTCAAACAATATTTTTTTAAGAATTCCTAGAATACGGTCCTTTCAAATTTAATTACCTTCAAACAATATTTTTTTAAGAATTCCTAGAATACGGTCCTTTCAAATTTAATTACCTTCAAACAATATTTTTTTAAGAATTCCTAGAATACGGTCCTTTCAAATTTAATTACCTTCAAACAATATTTTTTTAAGAATTCCTAGAATACGGTCCTTTCAAATTTAATTACCTTCAAACAATATTTTTTTAAGAATTCCTAGAATACGGTCCTTTCAAATTTAATTACCTTCAAACAATATTTTTTTAAGAATTCCTAGAATACGGTCCTTTCAAATTTAATTACCTTCAAACAATATTTTTTTAAGAATTCCTAGAATACGGTCCTTTCAAATTTAATTACCTTCAAACAATATTTTTTTAAGAATTCCTAGAATACGGTCCTTTCAAATTTAATTACCTTCAAACAATATTTTTTTAAGAATTCCTAGAATACGGTCCTTTCAAATTTAATTACCTTCAAACAATATTTTTTTAAGAATTCCTAGAATACGGTCCTTTCAAATTTAATTACCTTCAAACAATATTTTTTTTAATACACTGACATTTTAATTTTTCTTCCTGAAAATACGCACATAGATAACATTAAAGACGAACCTGCCATAAAATTCACCTAAAAAAGAAAACTCTTTACCTTTTCTAAACATACTTAAAAACCTAATAAATTACCCTTCAAAGTTTACCGCAAAACTACACACAAGAATGATTACATACATTTTACTCGCACCATAAAATAAAACAGGCATCATAATTGGTTTCTTCCTATGTGCAATCAGAATTTGCAGCCCAGAATAACTGGACAAAGAATTCAAATCCCTCACAAGAACTTTGAAAACCTTGCAATATCTCACATTTTATATTAAATGCTAAGCAAAAAGCCACACAAATATATTCCAGGATAAATAAACATACAGACTTTTCTCTCACAAACAGACACCTTTTACCTACACACACACCCAATACAATAATCCGCAACACTAAAACCATACAAATCACACAGACATTAAACAAAACATCTCCAAAAACAGTTTCCAATGCAGGCATATACATTGTTCCTTGCCAAAAATTGCCATCAGATACATTGGTGAAACCCAGCAGAAATTAGAAGGGGGGGGGGGGTCACCCTCGCTTTAACGCAATATATTATTTCAGAATTATAGAGATGTATGTAAACAAACCGGAATTCCAAACCAGAGCCATATATATGACGATAAGGCCTTAGGGAAAATTTTAATTTCACCTGCCCATTTCTTGGTTTTTTTTTGGTATTTAAATTAAATTATGTTTCCTCTGAAATTTCTCCTTCCATTCTGCTGTACCAAAAATTTACTTATATATATATATATATACACACACACGTGATAAGGGTAGAAAAAAAAAAAACACGGGTTGAACACATGGGGTGCAAGAAAGAACAAAAAACTTCCAAATAAAAGTTTAAAAAAAAAAAAATTCAATGAAAAGAATATGTTCAAATTTATGGAGTTTGAGACATTTCTAAACATTATAAACAGAGTGAAAGTCCTGGAAAGAGATTAACCGCATAACAAAATTATGCGACCACGAGGAAGAATTAAACTTGTGTGATAGGAGAAACAAAATTTACTCTTAATTTTTCTTGTCTTTGTTCTTTTCACAACTTATTAGTGATGGGTTTAGTCCGAGAGAATCGTTTTGTGGGGAAAGAAAGTTCAAATAATAAATTCACGATTATTTCATTTTTTTATGCTTTTCTTGTCATACCATGTCTGTCATTCGTTTTTCCAAAATAGTACGTATCATTCTGGGTCAATGGTTGAAGCGAAAAAAAAAATGAGGCCAGAATCCGGGTCCTTAAAAGGAAATTGGGGAAAAAAAAAAAAAAAAAAAAAAGTTTTACTTCCTGGCCTCCCCTCCTGCTTCACATTCTGATCTAAAAAAATAGAATTGACAAAATATTTCTTCACCTTGTCTGATTAAATATATGCCAGTTGAATCTGACTTGAGACTGGATCACAGTGCAGTATCTTTTCTGCCTCTGTCCTCAATCAGTGGAAGAGAAATCCTTCCTGACAGACGATTCCTACCTCTGTTTACATCCAGTGCGCCCCTCTCTAGGGAGCTGGATCTCTCCACATCGAAGCTCGATCCTTTTGTCCAACACTACCCTCACAAGGAGGCAAGTAAATGTGGTTGCTCGTTCTTGTTCCCTCTGACTTTATAGGGTTTTAAAAAGAATTAGTGGGCTCTCGCTCAGTTCAAAATAAATATTTAGCCTGTTGCTAGCGACTAGGGAGAAAATGTCTAGGTGGGCATCTATAACAATATCAAAAAGAAAAATTCAATAAAATTTCAAAATATCCACATACCTCGGCTTCCGCCACCGCTACTGCTATATCCACCTCCACGTCTGTCATTATAACGAGGGGATGGTCTATCACGGAAACCTCTAGGACCACCACGGGAAAAGCGATCTCTATCACCATAACCACCACCTCTTCTGTAATCTCTACGATCAAAGCGACCACGACCTAATGAAATAGAAAATTAGTTAACTTGAATCTAATAATTTTTAAAATGAGATTTCAAAATTGGAAAGTTTCAAGATGAAAATTAGTTTGCATAATTGAATCTTTACTTACCAAATCTGTCCCCTCGGAATCGTTTGGAAGGAGGTGGTAGTGCTGCTGCCCCCTCCTTTCTGTACTTTTCAATCAAAGGCTTTGCCTCCTCTTTGTCCAGCTCCGCATATATTACAGCATCAAACAAAGTGCCTTCTTCAGGAGCACTAAAGTTGGCTAAAAGGATAGAACTGGTTTAAGCATATTTGCACAGTACACACATGATAAAGGGAGTGGGATAGGGGATCTAGAGAAGTAGGGGATTTTTTTTTATAAAGTATGTTTAAAACCTAGTGAGGAAGGGGGACGGGAAAAGGAAATTTTCACTTAAGCCTTAACAAATAAAGAAAAAAATAAATAAATAAATAAATAAAAAAAGTCACACGCTCAATTATATAAGGAATGGGAGTAATAAAAAGAAAAAAAAAAAAAAAAACCCTAAATGTACTAAACCTGAATCCTAATCTTGATAGATTTGCCACACGATAGATTTTCCTGGGAGGAAAATAAAATTGGTGATACCTTTATTAAAGCGATGCACTTTCTGTTAAATAGTAGCAACATACTTTTTATTTTATATTTTATAAATATTTTTAAAACAGCTGCTGAAGATTAATTTTTTTTTTCTACTGGAGTGACATCAAATGTCAGGTAAAACTTTCGAGGCAAAATTTACACAGGAAATGAGTAGTTAATGATTCCATATTGTGCCAGTTTAGAGGCAGCAGGCCCTACCTTTCATCTCAAGCACCGCCTTTTCAGGTACATCTTTGCCCTCTTCCTTCTCCCTTTGCGATATGCGTCTTTTGAACTCTTCATCGGTAGGTACTACCACAACTGCCTTGCGTTGAAAGCCTTCAAAAGGCGTCATTTTACGTCTCCGGGCTGATGCATACACGTTTGTCTAGCATGGTAATAAAGAACAATATAATCAATGTGGCTTTTAGATGGCACTTTGGTCAATCGTAGACGATTGGCGTTGTCTCATGGTCATGGCATATATGGTCGCATAGATTAAAAAAACATCAGCCTCTTGCATCTGCAATATATTCTTAAAATGAAAAGATATCAATATTGTTGTTCCAGTTTCCAGGAGAGTGTGCTTACAATGATCAGATCGCAGCAGGCAGTAAAAGCTGTCAACTTTCTGTACTGAATATCCGCTCTTAAATGACCCAAGAACTTACCAATGCCAGCTTGTGTAGTAGATACTCTACTTTAGAAGTCCATCTAGTGGGGAAACAGGATTATTAGAACAGCTAAAACTGGTTTGGTATTCTAGCAGCAGCACTTCAGTACAAAACAGTTGAAAGAATCAGCAATTTATGTTCAGGGAAACTTTGGTGAATCAAAGAGAACAAAGTCTGGCAAGAAATCTTCATAGAAATACCAAGCCCCAATACATTTTAAAATAGAGAGAGAGAGAGAGAGAGAAAAAAAAAATGTATATTCAATTTAAGCTGTGGGAGCAAAAAAAAAAAAAAAAAAAAAAAAAAAAAAAAAAAAAAAAATATCAAGAGGGTGGGTTGAAAGATCCATTTCAATTTAAAAATCAGAAAATTCTTAAGTATTTTTTTTAGGTGGTAAAAAAAAAAAAAAAAAAAAAAAAAAAAAAAAAATCCCAATAACACTATAATAGAATAAAGTTAACATTTTTATGAAAGTTTGATTTCCTGATGCCAGATTACATATTTTAAAAGTGAAAAGACAAATTTTCGAAGAAAAAAAAAAAAATTTAATAGAGTAAAAAATCCAAAGCAGAATCAGGGTTGCTCGTCAGACGTTCAGGCTCCATGAATTGGGATGAGCTGGTTTAGAAAAAAGTTACTTAAAGATACTTTTAATGTAATACATTGACCTCATGAAACTGGAAAAAAATGCTAAGTTTGAGAAATCCAGGAGATGATCAATTGTGGATTCTAAAAATCAAGGAGTATAAAATCTGCAAAAATAATTTCTCAAGTCATTGACATTGCATGACGAGTAGATAAATATGAAACATAAAATGGTTTGTAGGGTGAGCACATCTGAGATTTACATGGAAAACAGACTGAAAAACTTGCTTTTAAGCAGATTTTATTTCCTGCAGACTGCAACACAACTATGCATAGATAATCCTGTAGGAATTTTCAAATGAAAACTCCTAAAAATGTAGAATCAGAAATAAAATCTTAATTTTTAAAATTCATATTTTGAACAATTCAATTTCCTTTAGAAGTTGTTTGAATATCAAAATGGTTCTAGATAAAAATCTTCCAGTGTTACCATTTAAGGACTTCGGTTTTCTTGCACATTTTAATGAAATTATGCAAAAAGACAAAATTGCTAAGAAATTTTTTTTTTCCCAAGTTTTTAATTTTTTATACAAGGATTTCAAAAAATCTAATTTTTAAAGGAAAAAAAAAAAAAAAAAAAAAAAAAAAAAAAAATCTTATCGAAATAACATAAGGGATCATTTTTTACAAAAAGTATCAACTGGCAATTATGAGCCATCAAATTGGGCATGTAACTCCCTTTAACAAAACATTACAATATTCAGCCCCCAGTCTCCACTCATTACTTGATCAGTCTATTGCTTTCTAATCTTTAGAAAATGGGCTGGGTGGCAAAGAACAATGTAAAAATTTGGTTTTTCAAATACCTGATCCAGAACATAGTTGCGCTTTTTTCGGGCTGCCACCTCAATCATACGGTTTAGGCACTTTATGGACTTGTCAATGAGAACATCCCATCGTCCAGCATAATTCCTCTTACGAGGCAGACCCATTACCTAAAGAAAAACATTTTTATACAATTTCACATTGTTTTTATTAAAAAGTTTTAATATCTATTTGAAAAAAAAAAAAAAAAATCATACTTTTCATTTGACCAGAAGTCAGTTTTTATATTTCACAAGCTCACACCAATTCAACTGTTTTGCATTACTTCCAGTTTCCCTTGGCCGGCCAAGTTGCAAGTAATCAAAAATTTCACAACTGACTCAGCCCCAGATGAAATTTCCAGGTCATTATAGCTTTAGCTAAACCCTTTTTATACCATAATTCATTTTGTGATTTATTAAAGCAAATAAAATAAGTTTGTATAAATAGTGTTCATGTGTCCCATCCCTTTGGGGTAGTGGGTTTCAAAAAAAAAAAAAAAAAAAATTTTTTTTTTTTTTACATCCATTAAAATTGCTTTAAAGTATGGCATGAAGCAAAGTAAAAGGGACAAAGGATGGGTTATTGAATCAGCATATCAACCTTTGGGGGATCATTTAATGCAGTTTTTTTTTTTGTTTTTTTTTATCAACCCCTTCTGGGCCATTCAATGCTGAATCTAGTCATTTTGGGGATAGTATGTGATGTATCCAGTTATTTTATAGGAGACTTATTCTTGAAGCTCTTTGTATTTTCAATCGTTAGCGTTTGGTTTGGTTGTTTTATATTGGATTTTATCATTTTTGTTCTGTCTTGCAGGATGCTTTTGCAGAATATAAGGTTTTTGCGGGTTATATTTTTTTGGAAGAGTCCTATTTCTTTAATGTAAGATAAGATTTTTTTGGTGTTCTCTGAAGAATATTTGCAGATCTATTTCTTTATAGTGTTTTTTCCTAATTTGTGAAAGATCTGTGCATTCAGTTAGTAAATGTTTTACAGTAAGTGGTACTTGACAGGGAATGCATTGGGGTTGAGTTTCTTCTTTTAGGAGGGTTAAGTGTGTGTGACCTATTCTAAGTCTTGTTAAAATGACATTTTGTTTTTGATAATCCTGCCTCCTCTCTCCAAGTGTGGGTTTTATATTATATAATTTGTTTTTTGTATTTTTATTCCATTGACTTTGCCATTTCCCAAGTATATAGCTATTGATCAGGGGTCCAATATCCGTGTATGGGATCTTGTACCCATCAAGGTTCAAATTCATTGACTCCTTAGCACTAGTATCAGCTCTTTCATTGCCCCTGATTCCCATGTGGCTAGGGATCCAGGTGAATATTATTTTCTTTTGGTCGGTAATGAGATTTATTTTGTTTAGGAGCTTGATAATTATGGGGTTCTCCTGTTTTCTATTTTTTATAGCTGTTAAAACAGATAAGAAGTCAGAGAATATAATGAATTTTTCTGAGTTTTCTTCAGCAATAATATCCAGTGCTAAATCTATGGCTCTGGTTTCAGCACTAAATATAGAGGCTTCATTCAGAAGTCGTTTGCTAATTGTTGTAGGTAGCTGCACACCCAACTATCGTTATCTTTCGAGCCATCCATGTATATGTGTGTATAGTCAGAGTAGCATAGCTTGATATTTTCAAGGTCTTCTTGAAATATGGCAGGATTTGTTTTTGATTTTTTATTTTCATGGTGGGCTTTCGGATATTACAGAATGGTGGATATTTATTGGAATTTGAGATTCTTCTATACTGGTTTCCATTCGAAGTCCAAAGGTTTTTATGGCTTTTTCTTTTCTGTTAAATAGGTTTCTATATTTGGGGTCAAAGGTACATTGATAAGCGGGGTTTGTTGAGCAAGACTTTAGTTTCAGGTAGTATTGTAAGCCAAGTTTTTCCCGTCTGAGCTTTAGGGGTGCTTTGTGGGCTTCTGCATATAGGCTTTCTTTGGGGGATGTTCTATATGCTCCCAAGATTAGTCTTAGTCCTTCATGGTGAATGGGGTCAAGGATATTTATGTAGGAACACCTTGCTGACCCATAAATGAAACAGTCAGTCCAGTTTCAAACGAATTAGAGTCCTGTATAGTTTTAGGAGCGTTTGTTGGTCTGCTCCCCAGTCTGTGTTAGCGACAACTCTTAATAATTGTAGTGCTTTGTGGCATTTCTGCTTTAAACATCTCAGATGGGGAATAAAATTCAATTTTTTGTCAAAAATGATCCCTAGGTATTTATATTTATCAGTAATATCAATTTTTTTGCCATCAAGTTTGAGGGTTGGATCGTTGTGAATGTTTTTAATATTACAGAAGTGCATGCATTTCGTTTTAGACTCGGAAAATTTAAGCCCATTTTCTGTGGCCCACCGGTTTATTTTGTTTAGGTTCAGCTGCAATTGTCGCTCTATTGTTTGGACATTTTTTGATCTATAACAGATCAAGAAGTCATTGACATATAGGGAGCAGTCTGTTCCAGGACTAAGGCATTTGGTAATATTGTTAATCTTTATATTAAATAAAGTGACTGATAGTATGCTTCCTTGTGGGACCCCCTTCCTCCTGGTTTTCGAGGTCAGAAAGGGTGGATCCCACATGGATCCTAAAGTCTGTCAGATAAATGTTGTTTGCGTGACACTGCTGTCCGAACTTTCACCTTCCCGTTCCCACTTGATGCGTCTTCTCTCCACTCCAAAACGAACTTCTGCAACTTTAGCTTTTCTCTTCTACAAATACAACTTCTCTGCTCGCAATCAAACTTCAAAATGCCCCCCTTCCCCAAATCACTCCTCTTTTATTTCCAATCAGGAGCATCTCATTTGTATACCTCGTGGTCACCCTGTAGGCATATAAACAAACAGGGCAGCCATTTTTGTTTCTTTCTTCTTCATTATGAACACGAGGTAAGCCACACAGAAACGCGGTCAGTCGTTCTTGTTTCTTTTTTCTTCATTTACACCACACGCCCCCCTGATCTTCGAGATCAATAGGATACTTCGTAATCCTCCATCCAAGCAGGCCGCCTCCTCTCACGTCGAGGCCTCTGGGGGACAACTTCTCGGGGGTTACAACGCGGGCCCAAGTCAGATTGAGCAGCATCATTTGCTTCTCGGTGGCCCTCGATTTCTTCTTCTTCACTGCCCTCACTGCATACCGGCAATGTCACACGACGCAGGTTTAAGATATGCCGAGGAAGGCCATTCACCATCACATTGTTCTTCGACTGCAATCTTGTTATGACCCCTCTTTTCCAACGAGTGGTACACTGTGCATTGGGGGGTTTCACCCACACCTACTTTGATAGTGGCTTCTTCACTCAATTCCTGCTGCTTTGTTGCACGGATGCCGCCACTTATATGTGAAAACGGCCCTATGAGGCACAGTTGTCTCATCTTGTTTGGTCTTCGGCGAGATGTTATACCAAAACACCGCCTCTATCGGTGATACGTTGCTTTTTTTTCCGCAGCGGCTTTAATGGTGCGATGATTCCTCTCCACTATTCCGTTGCCACTCGGCCGATACGCTGCTCTGAAAAATTGCCTTACTCCCCACTTATCGCATACCCCTTTAAAGGCTTCTGATCGGAAAGCGGGGCCATTGTCCATTAAGAGTTCCTCAACCGGCCCTCTCTCCAAAAATATCTCCTCGATGACCCCTCCGATCGCCCATGCAGCTTCTGCCCTGATCTCTCTCCAGATGGCAAACCTTCCCGGTCCACAGTCGACCATCGACAGATACAATTTGTGGCGATAGTGTGTCACGTCAATGGCCAATCGCTTCCAGTCCTCCGCAACGTGTAGCTCTCCTGCTTCGTGTCTGGACGGTCCAGGGTCAATTGATTGGCACTCTCGACAGTTCTCCACAACTTCCCTAACCTCCTCCTCGGTGGTCTCCGGGTAAACCTCTCTGGCTAGGAATAACGTTCGTTCTCGACCAAAGTGGTGCATTTCGTGTGACTCTTTGACTTCTTCCCCTGCACAGCATACCGAGGAGACCTCCTTTCCCTTCTGCAGCCAGGCCTTCTTCACGCGTGTCATCGAATCTTTTCTGACGGGACCAACACAACAGATACTCTCAACTGGAATTCCACTATCAGGTCGGTGAGCGCTCCGAGTGCGCTTGATCAGCATTTCCGCAGCACCCCTTGTCTTAACTCTCTTATCGCCAGTTACTGCCGACCGAATCCACGACGCTACCGTTGCCGAATCGGTTTTGACTTCAATTATTTTCAATCCCCATTTCAGGGCCAGATTGATTCCTTTTATAGCGGCATCTAGTTCTGCTACGTTGATATGGGAGAAGTCGTTTTTTCTTAGCCACGCCGCATCCTCCACAGTTACACCTCCTATCTCTAGTACGACGCCCAACGCCAGGTTACTGGCATCGCACCAAACCACACCCGCGTCTTCGCCGCTGACATACCATTTCCCTTTCACTGGGTCCTCATTCCTCACTCTCGCAATGACTTCTTGCAGCATGTTCGTGACCTCCTTCGTCACACGGCCTTCCCAGTCATCAGTGCCTGTTTATCGTTTAATAAAGCTGCATGATATCCTGAGCCAGCCAGCGATAGGATAGTGCCCGACCAGCCTCCCGCAGACTGAGAAGAGTTCTCGCCTCGTCAGCTCAGATCCGACTTCGGGTATTGCATTCCCTCGTTCGAAGACAAGGCTGTCTTTTTCATCTCGCCTTAGTTTCAACCCCAGCACCGCTCCTCCATCTAGGGCCCCCGCCGGTTTTGCGGTTAACCCATACTTCGACATGGCTTCTTACTTTCTCTGCTGTCACCTCTGCCTCCTCCACCAGGATGTCGTCAATGTACGAGCTAGTGGCCTCCTCCACTGTACAGTCTTTGCTCAGCACTGTCTTCAGTATGGCAGTCATAATTTGGGGGCTGAACTCAGCCCAAAGCCTAACCTCATCAGACAATACACCCGCCCCTTGTACTGGACCAGTTGGTACTGCCAGAGTTTTTCATCTACATGGATCTGCAGATATGCCGATTTCAGATCGACAATCTTAGTGGCCCACCCTATTCTTCTCCATTTCCTCATGACATCCTCACATACGGCGATCCCCGTTCCAGTGTGGCAGGCTACGTGTCTGTTCAATTCCCTAAAATCCAGCACGGGCCTAATCTTGTTTTTGGTAGGCTGAACAACCGCCAGTAGTGGCAACACTCCTTTCTCTTCCCCTGTCCACGGTTTCAGAATTCCTTCTTTTATCCACCTCTCCACTTCTTCCTCGAATCCTTTTCTTATTTCTCCCCGCAGGGTGTTTTCGTAGCAGCCCACCTTATTCTGTAGTTCTGGGGGCCCGGAGATCCATTTCCATTCCACCGTCCACTTCACGCCATCAAACTTCGCCAGGAAATCTTTGTCCTCAATGCAGCAAACCTCCGGTTTTGGGGTTCTGACAGTTCTATCACCTTCCACTCCTGCCATCCCCACTGCGCCAAGACGTCCAAACGTCACTTGGCCCCCTCTTAACGTAGCGCCTCCCAGTCGGTTAATTGCACTCATACCTATAATCACGTCGACACCACCGACCAGATGATTCAACACTAGGGCTTGTAGTTCAATGGGCACCCCTTGCACCATTACTTCCGCTGTCGTCTCTCCTAGGCATTTCACATCCCTGCCATCCACGGTCCTAATAATCCTGGTTCCACTCCATGACCTCGCGACATTCCTTGCTAACAGCGTTGTAGTGCAGCCTGTGTCGACAAGGGCTATGGCTCTCTTCCCATTGACTACCACCGGTAACCGAGGCAATGTTCCATCACGCGCCATTTCCACACAGAAGGGGTAACCACTGGCGCAATAGCTCCCCTTCACTCGTTTCCCTGGTCCCGTGCAGTAACACAATAGCGGCTAATATGCCCCACTTGTCCACATCGGTAGCACGTGATCCCCGGTCTCGGCTCTTTGCAGTCCTTGATCAGATGAGGACTCTGGCACCGGAAACACTTGATGGCAGGTCTCCCCTCCTGTCGCCTCGCCGGCTGCCTCTCATTCAAGTGAGGCCTCATGCACATATTTCCACTCACAGCTGCAGCCACGATTGGGCTTTTAATATTTTTCACTAGGACTCTGGCATGGACCAAGAGATCGTCCACTTCCATAGAATGGATCCCCGTTATTCTCTGCATGTTCGCAGAGATTTCCTCTGGGAAGCCGTTCACTAGGTACAGCTTTACCGTCATCTCCAGGCTCCTCCCCACGTAACCAGCCAACCCTGCCATCCTCCTGATCTCTGCTGCAAAGACGTCAACGGACTCGCCGGTCCACCTCAAACTTGACAGCTTGCCAAGTGCTTCAAATGGGCCCTCAGCGAAGGCCAATTTCAGCCTTTGCTCCACTAAGGCAAGGTCTTCCTCGTCTTCATCTCGCATCTGCTGGTAAATCGTGAGGGCTTCCCCCTCTAAGTATAGCAGCAGCAGGGTGACCACATCTTCTATCTTTTGCAGCTTCGCCACCATTTTTAATTTCTCCAGCCACTTAATCAGGTCACCCTCCCCAGTAAAGGGTCTCAACATCTGAGTGCTCAGTCTCCACTCAGCCATGTTAATTGCTTGATGTGCCGAAATAGCTTGTCGTTTGCGTGACACTGCTGTCCGAACTTTCACCTTCCCGTTCCCACTTGACGCGTCTTCTCTCCACTCCAAAACGAACTTCTGCAACTTTAGCTTTTCTCTTCTACAAATACAACTTCTCTGCTCGCAATCAAACTTCAGAATGCCCCCCTTCCCCAAATCACTCCTCTTATTTCCAATCAGGAGCATCTCATTTGCATACCTCGTGGTCACCCTGTAGGCATATAAACAAACAGGGCAGCCATTTTCGTTTCTTCTTCATTATGAACACAAGGTAAGCCACACAAAAACGCGGTCGGTCGTTCTTGTTTCTTTTTCTTCATTTACACCACAATAAATCTTTTATTAATTTTGGTAGTCTTCCCTTTAGACCTAGATTGTGCAGGTCTTTCATAATGCCATATCTCCATGTTGTCTCGTACGCTTTTTCCAAATCAAAGAAAATGGTCGTTATGTGTTCTTTTCTTTTGTACCCCTCTCTAATGAAAGTTTCCAGGCGTACCAGGTCGTCAATGGTGCTTTTATTTCTAAATCCACTTTGGAGGTCTGTTATCAGGCCATTTGCTACGAGGTACCAGGTTAATCTTTTGTTTAGCATTCTTTCAAATGTTTTGCATACAAAACTTGTCAATGCTATGAGGTCGGTAGATTGTGGAATCAGACTTAACTTTATCAAGTTTGGGGATCACTTGCTTGTTTCCATGTCAGGGAGTTTACCCCTGATACAAATGTCGTTGAAGATGTTTTGGAGGTAGATTAAGGATTTTTGAGGTAGTTGTTTCAAGAACTTGTAGTGGATCTCATCTGGCCCTGTTGCAGTGTTGTGTGAACTGTTTATGGCATTGGTTAATTCAGATAGGGTGAAAGGTTTGTTGTAGTTTTCTACATTGAGTTGAAATTTAGTTTCTTTCAGCATCTAGTTTGATTTTTTTGAATTGTGGTTTATAATTTTTGCCAGAGGAGTTTTTTTTGAGAAGGTTTTGCAAGTACATTTGCTATATATTTTTTGCTGGTTATCTTTGTATTATCTTTTGACAGGTGTTTTAGCGGTGTTGGTTGATTTTTACCAGCTATCTTTCTAACCATATTCCAGATTTGTTTTGTTTTCGTGTTAGAGTTCAGTTTGCTGATATAGACTTTCCATGACATTCTTTTGGCCTCCTTAATTGTTCTATGGGCTTTTGCTCGGTTTTGTTTGAACTGGTCTAGATTGTGGGTAGTGGGACGACTTAAATTTTCGCAGTGCAGCTTTACGTAATCTTACCGCCTTTTTAGCAATCTTCATTAAACCAAGGTCTTTTATATTTTTTTGATTTGGAGCCTTTGGGTATACATTCCCCAGCTATTGACATCAACGTATCAGTGAAGTGTTCCATAGAGTTCTCCGGTTCATTTTTGTCTATTAGTTTTGCATTGCATTGCGTTTTATATTCCTCCCAATTTGCTTTATTTAGCTTCCATCTGGGGAGGTTATCTTCAATCGGGATTGAGTTTTTAAGTATGATGGGAAAGTGATCGCTACCACATGAGTCATCATTTGTGGCTGGGTCGCATAGCGACAAATCAATGGCTGAGTATGTACCTGAGGCAGGGTGGAGATATGTATTGGAGTTTTGGTTCATGATGGACAGATTGTTATTGTTGATATTTTCTAGTTTTTTACCTTTTATGTCTATTTTATTGTTTCCCCATATGATGTTATGGCTGTTGAAGTCTCCTAGTACGATGTATGGTTTAGGAAGTTGTTCTATTATTTTGTTGACTTCGACTTCATTTATGGGGTCATGTGGTGGGATATACACGGAGCAAATTCTGATGGTTTTATGTAAAGTGATTTTCACAGCAATTACTTGTAATGTGGTGTCTAAAGTTATTTCGCTCTGAGGGATGTCGTTTCTAACTAAAATCGATACACGTCAGAAGGCCCTCTGCCAGTATTGTGTATAAAGTCGTATTGGGTGTAGTTTTTTATAGTAATGTTATCGTGTGTCTTCAGAAATGTTTCCTGGAGGCAGATGATAGCAGATCGTAGTTTAGATATTAACAATAGTAATTTGTTTATGTTTGCCTTAAGTCCTTGGCAGTTCCATTGAATGATAGTTTGATTTTTTATTTTTTATTTGTGTTCTGTCATTTTATTTGTCTGGAGGTGTTTTGTCTTCTACCCAGGCTCAACAAGGATACAAAGGTGATATACTCGATTTATGTGATATCATTTATGAGCACCCGTTTTCCTTTGATGTTACTTTGGGATACAAAGTAATTTAAAGGGTTTGCAGCCATGTCAGATATTTCACTTCGTCGATTGACCCTCAGCCACCGCTTTCACCATATATTAGGGAGTAGATGTTATTTGTGGGGAAGGGATAGGCATATTGTGTTGATAGGTTTATGAGGTGGGCGATATATGGTGGGGCTTGACGTGACCAGCTGATTGGTCGGATCGGGGCCCCTCCGACCGCCCGTCTAGCCCAGTAAGGGCCAAAGTGGTGTGTTGGGAAGTGGGGGTACTAAATCCCGACTTCCAAATCTCTCAACCACCAGGATCCCGTCCTAAGGTAGCCCCATTGAGGGACTTCTCTCTGCAGGGGGGTATTCGGCATATTCTGATGCCCTGCCAACAGGGTCCAGCGGAATCTGATCAAATTTTGAAGAATAATTTTTTAATAGAATGTATTTATTATTTACTTATTTTTGGTTTGTTTTTTTATTTAACCCATAGTTGGGACCCTAACAGGTACTACCACTCCGGGTCAGAGTGGACCTGAGAGCAATAGCAATTAAAGGGTGGCTCCACGCTCCCCAAAGCCCGCAAACTGGGGCCTCACCATCAGCAATTCTGTTCGTCCTTAAGGTCATATCTAGGACCGGGAAGTAGAGAAGGAAAAAGGGAGAAGGGACAAAGTAAAAGGGACAGATAAAGTGCCTTTTGATATGCAAGAAAAAGCGGATCCAACCCCGGACATACTTGTGAACGTTTATGTTGGGGGGGGGGGGCATACAAAGAAATCAGCATTTGCACCCATGAAAATGTAAACCAAGTGATTTCATTTTTGCTTAATATTTTTGAAACAAAAAAATGCAAGAAAACATGGCAAGAGCATATAGAACAGAAGATTTAAAGGATACAAAAAGGTTTTCAGAAAAAACATGAGAAAATTTCCAAATATTAGAAAATTGATAACATTTTTAATTGCAAATTTACCATCTATCTGAACACAAACATGAAATTGATTTGTCACCTGGCCAACTTGTTTAATTTAACAATTTTAAAGTCATATCCCGATAAACCAGACTACTTTGAAAATAGCATTCAATAAATTATGCCTAATTTAATGCACAGAGTTTGTAAAAATTGAACCTTTAGATTATGCAATATATGCGCAAACTGTGGCAGCCATATGCTCAAAATTGTATTTATAAACGAAAAAAAAAAAAAAAAAAAAAAAAAAAAAAAAAAAAATCTTTGGAATAAACCACATTTTTACGGTAAAAATATTACCTTCATTTTGTCAATTATATTGTTGCTCCCAAGGACATTGAACTTTTTCTCTGGATTAGCCTTGGCATGTTTGTCTGCCCAGACAGTTTTACCTGAACCAGGTAAACCAACCATCATCAGAATCTGAAAAGACATTAACATTTTTTATACAATTTAACATTGAAATATTCAATAGCAGTTTTGTTATTCAACCTAAGCACATTAGATCAACCAAAGGAGGAAGTGTTAAAGGAATATTAAACTCGCAGGTGTTCACTCCGACATCCATGGCAGTACAGATAAGAGAAAGTTAACTTTAGAAATACAATTTGATTTTATGCCTACTTTTAGATTAATAATTTAAATCTTATTGTATAATAGAAATTCACATTACCTCGCAATCCTCTTTTTTAGCTGGAGGCAGGGATCCTCTTATGCGCTTTTCCAAATCAACAGTTGAGAGAAAGACAAATTCTTCTTTCAAAGGAAAGAAAGGTTCTTCCTATATTTAAAAAAAAAAATAAAATAAAAAAAAATAAAAACTTGTTTTATAGACGCCCAGAAAAATTATACAAGCTAGACTTTACACTATGTAAAATTTAAACACTAATGGCAAAGAAAATTAAATTAGGGCAATTTTCTATACTATTTAAAAAAAAAAAAAAAAAAAAAAAAAAAGAGCATATTAAGAAACTTCAACGTACATTTTGTCCAAAATTGCATTCAAATTCTGTATTCTTGGTGAGAATATGAGCAAACAAAGGAGCCTCTCCAATCTCTTCTCTATCAATTTCAAAGCAAACACCAAGGTCTTCTCCATTTTTGCTATAAGCAATTGTTGGTGGATCACTTTCCCAATCCTTTAAAAAAGAAAATACATTAAATATTTAAAATCATTTTCATATATATATATATATATATATATATAGATATAGATAGATAGAATTATGCATACCAAATATGCTGTGATGACGTCTCCAGTGCCAAATTTTTCACCATAATCAATGAATTTGCAATCTGTTGAAGCTTTTCCCGTTCCACCATAACCATGAGACAAGGGTTCTTCACCTAAAAAGCAAGGGCATATTATTAACCTCAACACAAAAAGCATGTACAATTTAGTTTGCAAAGAGAATTAATTTTTTTTCATGAAAGAACCTCAAATTAAAATACTTACCCAATTGTAAACTAGTTGCATCGGTTGAAAACCCAACTCTAACAACATGCTTATTTGGTTCTTCACTTGGTAAATGGTTGACGCTAAGTTCTTCACCAATCTGAAGAAAACAATAGAATTTAGAGGTAACTAGCGTTTTGTGTTTGGAGGTGTTAATGAAAACCTAAGAATGAGCAAAGTAAAAAAAAAAAAAAAAAAAAAAAAAAAAAAAAAAAAATCTAACATCACGATTCGAACCCAAAACGTTTAGCTAATGACCCAACACTAACCAACTGAGCTAACACGACGTACATGAAATTGTGTCAATTCTTCAAATATTTAAACTAAATCAGGTTATGATGTTGCCTGACGCATGTGTAGAACTGATCTCGTCATGAGAACAGTTTTTGCTGACCCCCGCCTCAGTAGAAAAGTGTTGATTTCAGGGGGAAAAAAAGTTTTTGGCCAATTTTTCGATATTTGTCGGGCGAAGGATGGGGCTTTCATACGAGACCAAGTTTGTCAATTTTTGTTCAGTCTGTCGAAAGTTTTTAGCAGACAAGCATACACACACACATTTTTGCTTTTATATATATATATATATATATATATATATATATATATATATATATAGAGAACAAATGTTAGAATTTTGGCATCAATTTTTATGAATGGCAAAAATTAGAATACCTTCACTTCAAAGGCCACTTTGCCTGTAGCAACACCATAAGTTGACCGCACTCCAGCCCACATAAAAGCAAATCCGTCAGTAGTCAAAGGATGAGCTTTCACATTGTTCTCATCAATACGAAGGTTCAAGTCACAATTATCTACAAGGAAAAAAATTTTTAAATACAAAATTTTGAAATGAAAATTGAATTTTCATTTAAAGAAAAACTTACATCTGTCGAATAATACAAAATTTTGAAATGAAAATTGAATTTGAATTTTCATTTAAAGAAAAACTTACATCTGTCGAGAACAACATCCGTCGATTGCACCCAACTATCGTCTTCCATTTCAACTTTCTTTGGTGGAGGGGGGCTTCTCCTGAAATGACAACACTTTATAACAATAACAGCTACAAGTGGTTTCTCATAAGACTTTTAATCTACAAATATGAAAATTTTCATATATATATATATATATATATATATATATATATAGTCATCCACATACAGTACTGCTATATAAAGTATTCTTTAATTACTTCCTAGTGAACCTGCAAAATCTTAATTCCAATTCAATTTCTAACAAAACAATTTTCAATTGACAAAAAAAGTTGTGCTAGAGCAACCAAGGATTGTATTTATACTTAAAAATAAATCATTCTGTGAGAGCTAGGAGAAAAATGAGGCCTGTAAATAAAATGAGATAATTAGTATACTAAATTTTCTGAGAAAAGGTAGGACAAACTCCAGTTTACAGAACTAAATTTGCTTTGAATGCCAATTTTTCTACATTGAGGTAGTTTTCACTCCTTGAGTTGTGCTGAAAACTATTCTTACATAAAAAAACTCCTTCGGCAAAAAGGATTAATCCTGGTAAAGTTTAATGGTAATTTGACCGTGGGCTCAATCACATAACATTTATTAAAAGGTGGGGTGAGTGTCAATTGAACAAAGCATTTTTTGAGAGTATGACCACTTTTCAACATGGCTGTTTTCTTATTTACTTGCTTCTCCTACAAGGGCAGAGAAAAAATTGTCTGTTTGCAAATCTGAGATATTATCTGGGAAGTATGTGAAAACTTTTTGCGGAATCTAACAAACGTGAGAATCCTGATGCAAAAAGCCTTTCATGGACATACAAACGCTCATGTCCATTATCTATAATTAACGTAGGTGCCCGGGTGTTTGAGGTGTTAGGAGAAAAAAAAAAAAAAAAAAAAAAAAAAGAAAAAAGTCCGGTTACAAACCAGACTTCCTGTCATAAAACAAACCAGTTGGCATGAAAGAATTTTAAGGGTTTTTTTTTTGTTTTTTTTACAAAATTAGGTAATGCTTGATTGCATGTTAAATAAAATGCAATTACTGTTCATCAAAAAATTGAACATTTCTATAAAATATAAAGAAATAAAAAGGTGGTAAAGTTTCACATTGCCTTACTATGTCCTCGTGGTAAATCACAACACATGTAGCCAGAAAAAGGGGTTAACTGCCCTAAAAGGACTCGGAAAGGAGGAGGGGTGATGCTACATTACAGTTTAATTTGAAACATTCTCCGCTCTAAAATAATGGGTGAAGCGAGGAGTTGCGCTGTTCATGTCAATTATGACTAAGTTTCATTTATTTTTGATCTGATTATTTTATGTGATCATCTTTTTTAGTGAAATATTTAAGCAAATATCCGGTTTGTTAAATGGAAAGCAACACTAGTTTGAATCGGCTCAACTCATGTTTTTATAGTGTACAAGCACTTTCAAAATAAATTTGATGTTTAAAGATTCGTTTTATGAAACTATGTCTTTGTATAAAAGTGCAGAGGATTTTGAGAACAGAAATTTGGTACCACCTAAATCAGCTTCAGTTTTGCTAGCAAATTTTTGAAGAGGCTTGGGAATAGAGTACTTGAACACAAATTCGGGTCAGCTAGTTAAAATTTGTAAGTCAAGGGAAACAGTGAATCTGAGGCCATTTTGCGATTGGGTAGATAGCAATTCATCTGTCAATTTGCTAGCAAATCACAAGCGTTTTGAAATAGTGCCGAACGGCATTAAAGAAATTTGAGTTCTAACCTGCCACGATCTCTGGATCTGGATGTTGAACGCCGGGATCGATCTCGGGATCGACGTTCCTTTGACCGAGAGCGTTTTCTCTTTTGAGCCTTCTTTTCTTTATCTTCAGCTAAAAATAAAAAAATATCAAATATAAAAACGCACACAACACAGAAGAAAAAACGCACACAACACAGAAAAGACAAAAATAAATCAAAGTTAAAAACTCACTTTTCGATTCGCCAGGTTGTTGCTCATCCTGAGAAGTCTCATCAATTGTTTGAAATTCACCCTCTGGCATCTCAGTTTGATCTTCATCTTCCTCATCCTCCTCCTCTTCATCTCCTACATCATTCTCGCCATCCTTATCAAGAAAAAAGATTTAAAATTACTGGCAAAAAAAAAAAAAAAAAAAAAAACATAGAATGAATCCCCTTTTTTTTTTTTTAAATGTTTTATTCAAACAGGCTTTATTTGAACTTAATGGACTGTTTTTTTTTTTTTATTGTTTTGTTTGTATTTATTAACCGTTTTATTCTTTGATCAAACAAAAATAAAACTTTTATAATGACATTATGGACTGTTTTTCAAACATCAAAATTTTAAACTTACAATTAAAAAAAAAAAAAAAAAGTGTTTTGCTTTTCAATTAAATTATAAACTTTATTTGAACTTTCCAAACTTTTATTTTATTTTTTTTTTAAATATATTTAACGAAGTTTTTAATCATTTCATTGTTGAATGAAATTTCAAAAAATGAAAAAAATCTCGAAAAGAAAACACCTTTTTTTTTTTTAAAATAAAACTTTAATTTAAAATTTCGATGTTTTTGAAAAACAGTCCATAATATATTTCATTATAAAAGTTCTATTTTTGATAAAAAGAATAAAACATTAAGTTCAAATAAAGACTGAATAAAAAAAAAAAAAAAAAAAAAAAAAAAAAAAAAAAAGTTAATTCTACACGGTTTTGGCCATTCGTAGATAAAAATGTCTGACGTCACTTTCGTTAAATGGCTTTGTAAACAAAGGAAGACCAATCTAAAGTAAAGAATAGTTACATAACTACCTCCCATGTTAAGGGTTTCTAAATAACATTTTCTCTCCATAAGTACCGCAAGAAAATGTACGGTCAATTTTTACGACGTCCCCCAGCGTAGTATAAACACCCCACCTCCCCGTTAAGAACGGCTTTCAAGGTTGGGGGATGTTTATTCCGAAAGCCGTTCTTAACATCGGGAGGTTGGGGGGGGGGTGCTTATAATACGCTGGGGGACGTCGTAAAAATTGACCAAATATACTACTCGAGTTTATCAACGGAAATGGAGAGCTATTTTTTCGGGCACCTGCCGTCTAATTCAGAGGGAGGACCGAAGCAAAAAAAAAAAAAAAAAAAAAAAAAATATTAAACTTCCTGAAATAACTAATTGCTACATGACCCAGCGTAGTATAGACACCCCCAACCTCTCCAGGCTGGGAAGTTGGCGTGGAGGTGGGTGAGGGGTTATCCAGAAAGCTGTTCTTAACATGGAGGTGAGGAGTGTTTATACTACGCTGGGGTAGCAGTAGCAGTATCAGAATTTTTGTAGGAATTTTTGACACCCCTAACACGAAACTGCGAATACAATATAAAAATCTCGTAATTTCTCTGTTAAAAGTGGGTTATTTATTTTCTTTATGGATTATACTTCCAAAATAAACTATTACAGTTGTTTTAAAAGTAATAAAAATATTTTTATTTTTTTTTAAAACAGTAATGAATTTTCCGAACTCAATATTTTTCAATTTTTAAACTCAATATTTTTAAATTTTAAAAATCAATCAAAATTTTTCTATTGATTCTATTTTTACGATATTTTCAGGGTCAATGTGAAATTTTATGTTCTTTCCAATAAACCGAATATAATATTTTAGACAAACGTTTTTTTTAAATTCACGCCCCCCCCATTTTCAACTTTCTCTTAAAAAGTAAATAATTAATTTATGTTTAATAGTTTTATATATCACAAATTGAAGAGAAAAGGTCAATAAATAATATATTCAAATTTAAAACAAAAAAAAAAATCAGTTTTTTAGAAATTTACCTGTAAAGTCCGAAGTTTAAAACCTTATTTTATAAGAACACATTTTTTCTTTTTGTCTTTTTTTTTTTTTTTTTTAATGAAACCTTGGTCCTTGCTCCTTTATTGAAAAAAAAATTAGGGCTTGAATTACATTTTTCGAGGAGTTATAAGCTTAGAAAGATAGGGGGTCGAATAATTTACGCCTCTCATTTTGAAATGTCTATTAAAAAGTAAATAATTAATTTATGTTTAATAGTTTTATATATCACAAATTGAAGAGAAAAGGTCAATAAATAATATATTCAAATTTAAAACAAAAAAAAAAATCAGTTTTTTAGAAATTTACCTGTAAAGTCCGAAGTTTAAAACCTTTTAAAAAAAAAAAAAAAAAAAAAACACATTGTTTTGTTTTTGTTTTTTTTTTCAAATAAAACCTTGGTCCTTACTCCTTTAATTGAAAAAAAAAATTAGGGCTTGAATTACATTTTTCGAGGAGTTATAAGCTTGGAAAGATGGGGTGGAATTATTCACTATTTTCACGAAATTTCTGACACTGCTAGGGTAGCAGTGTCAGAAATTTCGTGAAAATAGTGAATAATTCCACCCCATCTTTCCAAGCTTATAACTCCTCGAAAAATGTAATTCAAGCCCTAATTTTTTTTTTCAATTAAAGGAGTAAGGACCAAGGTTTTATTAAAAAACAAAAAAAACAAAACAAAACAATGTGGTTTTTTTTTTTAAAAAAGGTTTTAAACTTCGGACTTTACAGGTAAATTTCTAAAAAACTGATTTTTTTTTTTGTTTTAAATTTGAATATATTATTTATTGACCTTTTCTCTTCAATTTGTGATATATAAAACTATTAAACATAAATTAATTATTTACTTTTTAAGAGAAAGTTGAAAATGGGGGGGGGGGCGTGAAAATGGGGGGGCGTGAATTTAAAAAAAAAACGTTTGTCTAAAATATTATATTCGGTTTATTGGAAAGAACATAAAATTTCACATTGACCCTGAAAATATCGTAAAAATAGAATCAATAGAAAAATTTTGATAGATTTTTAAAATTTAAAAATATTGAGTTTAAAAATTGAAAAATATTGAGTTCGGAAAATTCATTACTGTTTTAAAAAAAAAATAAAAATATTTTTATTACTTTTAAAACAACTGTAATAGTTTATTTTGGAAGTATAATCCATAAAGAAAATAAATAACCCACTTTTAACAGAGAAATTACGAGATTTTTATATTGTATTCGCAGTTTCGTGTTAGGGGTGTCAAAAATTCCTACAAAAATTCTGATACTGCTAACGCTGGGGCATTAGCAGTGTCAGAAATCGCCATTAAAAATGCATGATAAAAACTTGAATAATTAGACTTATCTTTAAGAGCTGAAAACTACTTGGAAAATGTAATTCAAACCCTATTTTTTTTTTTTTTTACAACAAAAAGGAGCAAAGACCGAATTTTAAAATAACAGGTTAAATAGCAAAATTTGTGTATTTTAAAATCGGTTTTCTACACATAACATGGAGACAAACTTTGGTAAATATTCAGATACGTTACAACAGAACCGAGGTCGCTGACAAACGAATCTGATAATCAAACTCTGGGCAAATTTACTGTTTGCATGGTATTTTACCCCCGAAACCCAAAAACTACTTTCTACCATTTTACAGCTTCCGTTTACGCTACGCGCAGTGACATAAACGACGACAGTTGAGTGTGTCTTCACGTAGCAAACTGCCTTTTCACATGGCAATACGCATCTTTTTGGGCGGGGATAATGTTGGAAAGACTTTTCAGAACAGAATTAAAAATTTTGGTAAATATGAAAAAACATTCCTTTAAAATTACCACTCTTGGGTTTTCGGGGTCGCTGAAAACGAAAATAACGTTTAAAATTGCGGCAAGCAAGTACTTTCCAAGATATGAAGAAATGTTCTAAAAAGTGGGGGATCACTTTTGTATAATAATATAACGTAAAATGATCACCCACTTTATGGCCACGATTGGGGGGGGGGGGTTCTTTCCACCCTCGGAAAATCCCTTAAAATTACCACTAACGTTTAAAATTCCAAGAAACAAGTATTTTCCAAGATATGAAGAAATGCACTCACTTTATGGTCACGGCTGCCGGTTTGTTTATCTTTTTTTTTTTTTGGAAGGGGATACTCAATTATAGAACTTGTTTTTTTTTTATAGGTGCTTAAAAGCACTGCTTATGCAGTTTAATTAACCAAGTGCCGATATTAACCGAGCAGAAGAACTTTAATATTTAAGAAAAATTATTTTTACACCCCCCCCCCCACCAAATGTAAGCAGGTAATTTCAAAGAATTTTCCGATGGTGGAAAGTACCCCCCCCAAAAAAAAAAGAATCGTGCCCACTAAGTGGGTGATCATTTTATATTAAGTTATTATAGAAAAGTGATCCCCCACTTTTTAGAGAGTTCTTCATATCTTGGAAACTACTCGTTTGCCGTAATTTTAAACGTTATTTTCGTTTTCAGCGACCACGAAAACCTCTAATAGTGGTAATTTTAAAGGAATTTTCGAGGGTGGAGTAATTCTCCATACCAAATTTTTTTCTTCATTGGCAGATAATTTAAAATTCGAAGAAAAAAAAGTGTTTAAAAACAATATTGTAAAAAACCTTTTTTTTTTTTTGTATCATTTCATTGTTGAGGGGGACTTTAATTTTTTTTTTTTATAGAACTGGTGTGGCTTAAAGGGTGCTTCTTCTGCAGTTTAATTAACCGTTTTTCTGTAACACCGACATTTACCCATTAGAATACATTTTAGTATTTTTAGATTTTACTGTTTTGCTTACATTGCACATGGCCTACGCTCGCGCGCATGGCCCATGCGCCTGCGCGTACAAAATGGCCACCCATGGTAACAGAATCACATGGTTTTAATATGTGGAAAACTACTTGTTTTTCGTCTAATTTTAATTTTTCGCCAATACTACACTGTGACAAGGCAGTTTGGTACGCGAGTGGACATTTAACAGCCTTCGTTTATGCTCGCGCGTAGTGTAAACGAAGGATAGGCTGTGAAATGGAAAATAGTCCCAGAGTTCAGGGGGTTAATGCACTTGCGCGTACAAAAATGTCTAGCCGTAATAACAGAATTTGGAGGACTTTTTTTTTTTTTTTGGTCTCCCGTAGTTTTTAATAAGCACCAAACATCTTTGTTTTTCATTCTTTTTTTTTTTTTTGCGAGAGGGGGATTCAATTATAGAATTTATGTGGCTTAATAGGCGCTTCTTCTGTAGTTTAGTTAACCGTTTTTCCGTAAGTAACTGACCGACATTTACCAATTAGAATACCATTTAACATTTTTTTTTCGAAGATTTTACTGTTTACATTGGGGGGCGCGGGGGGAAGAAAAGAACAATTACCCCCCCCTCTCTCTAACTTGGAGTGCTTTCCTTTTGTTTTATTTCTTTTTCAGCTAATTTTAAATTTTCCACCCAAAAATGTATTTTTGAAAATTAGAAAATTCTATGTTCTGTAGCGTAAACGGAAGCTGCAAAATGGTGGAAAGTAGTTCGTGGGTTCAGGGGTTAATACCATGCAAACGGTAAATTTGCCCCAAGTTTGACTATCAGATTCGTTGTTAGCGACCTTAATTACCTACAAAAAAACAAATTGTGGTCGGTGTTCTGTTGTGGCGGATCTGGATATTTACCGAAAATTTTACCAAAAATTCTAGGTATTCAATCTTTTCAGGACAAAATTTTAAAAAATGTGGTTTCACAAAAATCAGCGAAAATGGTTTCAAAATTAACTTTGCGGGTAAATTGGCACATAACAATTTTTTTTCTTTTAAATTAGATTATTTTATTTAATCTTTAATTTGTGATATATAAACCTTAGGTGAGAAAATTATTTTAATTTTAATAGACATTTCAAATGGGGGAGGGGTGAATTAAAAAAAAAAAAAAGTTTGTCTTATATTCGGTTTATTGGAAAGCATAAAATTTCCCATTAAACCTGCAAATGTAAAAATTTGCAATTTTAAAATCTAACCGGTGAAATTCAATTCATTTTATTACGTACAAAAAAAAAAAAAAGAGACTGCATGCGCGCAGCCACTTTGTAAACACTTTTTTTTTTTTAAATATTTCTATTTTTTTTTTCTGACACCTGAGGTGAGGTACATATTAGTTCTTTCCGGAAGTAATCGTCTTAAATTTTTATTTCATTTCATGCTTCGGTCATAATTTAAAATACTGATATCTCCCTCTTTTTGACGATAGGTGCCGCAAAAGAAAAAAAATAAAAATAAAATAAATAAAATGGAGTCTTCATTTTCGGTTCACATGCGAAAAAAAAAAAAAAAAAAGGCTACCAAAAATACTAGAGAAAAATTCGAAATTACGTTTCAACAAGTAAAACTTGAAACTCACCTCGTTGCCATCTACGTCGACGGCAGATTCGTCGGCGTTGCCGCCGTCGTTGTCTTGTGACGATTCATCAGGAGCTTCTTCATCTTGGATACCATCATCAATGGAGTCATCATCTAGAAAGATGAGAACACTTTACTTAGTACTAGCCTGGGTGCCCGGCGTTGCCCGGGTGTTTGGAGGTGTGTTGACTGTTGAGCAAAGTGGTAGTAGGCAGGCAACCTCGAACCCGTACCGCGAAGGAGGAAAAGAACGTTGAGAAAAAAAAAAAAAAAAAAAGTGACGTCTTTGCCGTTGCGTCCATCGCCAAACCACAAGTGGCGATGGTTTAAATTAAGGTTAGTCAATCGAAAAGGGAATAACTTCGAAAATATCGGCGAAAAAAGCGACCCCTCCCTCCATGTAGGAAAGTGCCCAGTTGAGGAAGGAATTAATGTTTTTAGCCAATTTTCCGATATTTGTTGTCCGAAAGGTCGAGATTCATCATTCAAAACAATACTGATTGTGAAAATCAGTCGCCTGTCAAAAAATATTAGGCAGACATATATATATATATATATATTGTATATTGTTTTTATATATATATATATATATATATATATATATATATAAAGCAATTTTCGTTGATAGAATAAATTTCAAAGATTTTTTTTAATTTATCCAGGTCACGGTAACATTTATTGAGCGAGTTTCTAAAATAATTCATTTTATTTATTTTGAAGTGATTATCGAGTCTTCAAACAAATCGCGACCATCTTTTGTTCTCCGGCAGCGTTCAACATTACTCGTTTTTGGAACCGAATAAACATTAAAACACTAAAAACTTATCCAGTTAGGTCGAAAAGTAACTTATCTTGCCTTTGATAACATTTGTTTTTGAAATCTTTTTGTATCTGTGTGTATAGTAATATAAAACCATTTATTTTATCAACGGAAATTATATTAAGTCATTTTTTCATATAGTTTTCAATGGAGGTGGACGAGAATCAGCCCCCCCCACCCACCTATATATTAGGTGTCCAATCAATAAGCCACAGAAAAACAAAAAACGAAAGCCGTTCTTAAAGGGAAGAGGGTGATGATTCTCATTCAGGTTCGCCGAGTCTTTATATTGATCAATTGAATATTGTTAAAGATGACGATTTTAAGGCGGTGGAAAAAAACATATTTTATAGGTGCTAATGCACTTACCGATCCGCGCTATTTTTTTTAAATCGTATTTCAGAGTTCTGAATCTTTTTTTTAATATTCAATTGTAAGGTTGAAGTATAGAATAGGTACAAAACACCCTCCCCTCCATGTTAAGAATGGCCTTTTAAATAACATTATTTCAAAACGGATCAATAAGTGCACTAGTACCATTTTATAAAATACGGAAAGAAAAAGCGGGGAGGATCGAACAAGACAAGCTGCAATGGCTTTTTCAAGAAAAGTTAGAAACTTTAAAGAAAAAGAAATTTAAAATTTAATTGACAATGATATCTGGATTTTGATTTATAAAAAAAAAAAAAAAAAAAGGTAAAAGCATTAATTATTAAAAATAACTGCAGAAATATTTTTATGACATTCAAGAAACATAATTCGGACGACGACGACGTAATGTGAATAAATTGTACGAGTTGCTTAGAAGAGAGGATGCGGAGGAGGAGTATCTAAGAGAAGGTAGGAGGCAGTCGCTTTACAAAGAAAGCGACGACGTGCCATGATGGTGTTAGGCGGCCGTTGTCGCCGTGCTCAATGGTGGACGATCATGTTTTTTTTTTCAAAAACGGACATCTTAACTAAAAAGGAAAGCAAACTACACTAGAAAACACGCAAAAAATCGTCTCCATAATTTCATAGATTTTAGTAAGTTTGAAAGGAGGTGAACTTTTAACAATCTTATTTAAGTGCTTATAACAAGCCTTAAAAAGAATTGGGGCATTACATGAAACCGAGCGTATCTTTTCAAGTTACGATTATGGCGCATTTAATATAAATATTCTTTATGAGACGGCAAAACAATTTTTATGGAAGCAGAGTTTATTAAATGAGAACGTACCTGGAGAATACATCAAACTAGACATGTTTCCAAATCAAAATGGGCTGAGTAGTCAGTTTGATAAAATATTTAATATAATTTGTCGACTAAATCCAAACAAAAAAACTTTAAAATATGCAGAAATATTTTTCCGACAGGTTTTTTTTTAAGCGATATTTGAATTTATCCCTTCAAAAATCATAAGGTATTATTGACCAGACTAGCTCCTTTTCATCAGAACAATTGGGCCTTCTTATCGTGATGGACAAGCACGGACGGTTATAATGTACAGAAGTTCTGGCTTGTAATAAAGGAGGAAACCTTTGGTGTTTTATATCCGTTAGAGTAGAGCAGAAATATGAAGAGTGATAAGAAAAACTGGCGGGAGGAGGAATGGCAGTACAAAGGAGGAGGAGGCGATAAAAGAGAGTGAGGAGGAAAATCCTATCTCCAACCACCACTTTTGACGTGTAAGAGTAGGAGGTTAATACAAATACGAAGGGTGGGGGAAGGAAGGAGGCTTTTATGACCTCTAGAGAAATCGAGGCTGACCTACTTCCAATGGCGGCTGCAGAAACTACACAAAAGCACTCCATTACAAGAAAAATCGTTAAAGAAATTTTTTTAGAAGAGTACCACAATTAATAGATTTCTAAGTATTGTATTTAAGGCATTCCCATATTTTGTTCATAAGAACGAATTACATTTGTTCCATAAGCGTTTGTCCGCTGACAATGAACAAGATCTAGAAATTTAAATAGTTAAGAAATCCATTAATAATGGACCTCTTCTAAATAGTATCATTAAATTACAGCTGGCTTTTATATCGTGAAAAACTTATAAAACTACGTAAAGATTAAATACGGGTTTACTTTTTATAATCACCAATAAATATCGATAAAGGATAAAATTAGTATCAAACATTTACTGTAATCGGATTCATTAAAACTGAAACTAATTTTGGTACTCATGCAGAGAGTGATCCGTGCCGAAATAACGTTACTTAAAAAGCCATTCTTAACATGGAGAGGTGTTTTGTTCTTATTCTGTACTCTAGCCTTACAATTGAAAAAAAAAACAACTTTAAACGTGGAAATACGATTTAAAAAATAGCGCGGATCACGCTGCATTAGCACCCTAATTTTAAATAAAATGACAATTTTACCCTTCGATTTAAAGGTCCCCCCCACCATATCCTCTCCGGATCAGTACAGGTATATTGGACAATTACATGTTCGGGATGTTTTGTTTAACGAAAAAGTCCCAAGATTACGAATTTTGCTGGCTACTGCCATCATAATTTCTTCAACGATTACTACTCTGCCTTTCACCCGATAGGAGGAGGTAGGGTTGCAATAACGTGAAAAAAACGGAGGGGGGGGGTCGTATACAATAAACGTTTAGTATGAATGAAAGTTCAAGGGGATGCAGGAAAATATTACTCATGCAAACAATAGTAAATGAATAAATTGAAAATAAAATTCAAGTTTATATTTTAGATGGGGGGAAAAATACATAGAAAGTATGGTTTCAGTATTGATAAGTTTCCACGCGGAGACGAGATATAAAAATCGGCCGGTAGGACCAGATCGACTTTGAGGTTAGCGGTTGATTCATAATTAGAAAAATGGACGTAAACAGATGTATATATCATTTATAATCAGCAAGACGGAAATAAACACAAAATTACTAATAGTTCATATTTGGTTCATTCGCAAAAGTGGGAGAAAAGGAAAAACAGTTTTCACGACGAAGGATGAGGTTTAAAAAAAAAAAAAAAAAAAAAAAAAAAAAAAAAGGGCATAACTACAAAGTTAATACATATATAAACAGCTTAAAGCTTGGGTTTCAAAAACAGAAAAAGTTTAAACTTCTTACCTACAATACCGGCTTCTTTGTTCAAGGCTTGCTGTAATCTTTTTACTAGAACTGGCTTCGTACCCTTAGAGTCCAAGCCACGGATTTTTAGTTCTTCGCGCAGTTCTGCAACTTTTAGCTTATTTGGATCCATATCACTCATTATTTACTAAATTTGCGTACTTTGCAGTACAAAAATAAATTAGGTTAAAAGAAATGTAATTTTTAAAAGTAAATACGGCTTGTTAAACTGATTTTACGCTAACCCTCTGCCTTCAAGCTCCGAAGCAAATGGCGGGCGAGTGATTTGAACATGCGCAGATATATTATGATGCGGGTGATATGAAAATTAGGTTTCTCCGAAACGTCATCTTCCTCTATTCAATTTAATTTTCTTAAATGAATTATTTTTTTCTAAAATACTTTTATTATATTACTGCCTTAATTATAACTACTTGAATACATCAATATCATTCAAAAGTCAAAAGTTTAGTCAAGATTTATTATTTTTCTCTCCAAAATTATGTAGTAAACAAACTGAAATACGAAACCACCTGAAATGTAAACGTTAAATTTAAATACCTATAAAGAAACTAAGTTTTACTTTTTTTTTCAAAAGGTTTGAAATTTAGAAATAACAATTATAATCTAAATATTTAAATTTAATTCGTTTGTGTAATTTTATTTTAAGAAATTATTTTCAAGAAAGTTAAGTAACTGGATAATTTGAAATTAAAATTGATATGTTTGGCAATAATCACGGAAAAAGTTTTCATAGTAAACAGATATTAAAAATAAATTCTTTAAAAATCTGAAACATTTTTATTTTTCGTAAATGAGATTGTAAGTTTGTTTCTTCTTTTATGAAGAGGGATGGGAGGATTCGTTCCGGTAATCCGGTTACTGATAATTCGTTATTTTCATGAACCCGGCATTAGTGACGTAACCTCACCGGAACTCTTTGTATTTTTTATTTTTTTTAAATATAATTTTACTTGGGTTTGTAACATGGCTAAAGTATCCATTATTTGGTAATAGAAATAAAGAGAATCTGACGTAGAATTTTCTAACCAAACCAGTTAATCAACAATGACAAGTTAGAACAGCATTAAAAAAAATCTGTTCGAACTCTATTATGGAGACAATAAACATTTTTATTATTATTATTATTTAACTTGAATAATTAGCCTCCCTCCATTTTCTTTATATATATATATATATATATATATATATATATATATAGTAAAAAGTATATATATGTTCGATTATTTCCTTATAAGGGTGGAGAAAAACTCTGCAAAAGTGAAAGAACCTTTTGTTTTATAACGTTATTTTTAGAACGAGACATTTTGAAAGTACATATTTTAATTTGAATATATTTTTAAGAGAATAATGTTTAAATTAAATATATTTTTCAGGGGATAATGTTTAAATTAGCAATTTACTTTGTTCGTTTGAATAAGATTCTTTTCGTTTTAAACCAAGGGGAGAGAACAATCAAAATGGATTAGGAAAGAAATGAATTTCATTTTTTCTCACGTCTGAAGTAGCCATTTATTTTTAAATAATTGCTCGATTTGAAATCAAAATAAAATGAGAGCTAGCTCTCTCTCTCTCTCTCTCTCTCTCTCTCTCTCTCTCTCTCTCTCTCTCTCTCTCTCATATGTAATGTAACTCATTCTCATTTTAAAATGAGAATTAGTAGTAGTCGCCATGTTTTGTAATTATTTTCATACTATTAAGGCTTTTGTTGTTTTCATTGCTTTTTAAAGCTTAACAATTCGGGTCTGTGCCACTGCACCTTAATGCTGCTGCTCTAATGTTTTAAAAATCCTTTTACCATGCAAAACTACAGAAAACATTTTTTAGCGCATGGTTGAAAAATAGTTTCATCAATTGACGATTAAAAAAAGTTCTGCGTTTAATAGAGACGACTATCAGATTACGACTTAGCATCTACTCGCATAAATATGCTTAACTTCAGTTAAGCATATTTATGCGAGTAGATGCTAAGTCGTAATCTGATAGTCGTCTCTATTAAACGCAGAACTGGCAGGATTTTAGTTAGTTGTATTGAGCTAGCGTTGCTCGGGTGAAAGGATTTTGGGGAAAAGTAATTTAAAAAATAGGCATGATTTATTTACACTTGTTTTTGAATAGTATTTTAATTTTTTTTTTTTTAGTTTGTATTCTTTTAAATTTCAATAAATATTCAATTAATAAATCAATAAAAGTTCAATGTGTATTTATTTAAGTTATAGTCGAGAAACATACGAACGCAATATTTTCTGATATTACAATTAATTAATAAATAATAACTTGAAATTAAAAGCATTTTAAAGTATGTTTTATAATCCACAGTGATTCGAAAAAGCGGTCAAAAATTCAAATATATAACAAAGAAATGTTATCAAAGGCAGATGAGTTACTCTTCTACTTTTAGTGGTTTCACTCACTTTAAAGCGTTTATTCGGTTTGAAAACATATAGTGTCAAGCATTAGGTGAGAACAAGAAACATGGCTGCGAATTGATATGTAAAATCTTGAAAATGACTTAAAAATAAATAATAGTGATAGAAACCCACCCAATATATGTCATTTTAACATATATAAAGAGGTACTCCATAGACTAGTTCGGCTAGAGAGTATCGCAGATTCTCTTTGATAGCTATATTACAGCCAAGAAGGACAGCAGGTACGTATTCGATCCTTTGCTTTTGATCAGGACATGATGCAGTTTTCAATTGGCAATGGGAAGCACAATATGATCCCATTAGAAGTTGGATGATAGCTTTTGGTGAGGATACTTTGATTCCTAAAATCCTGGAAAGTTCCTGGAAGAGGTGGGATTCAAACTGTCTGGTGTAATAGTATTGGGAACTCCGTAATGCGACATCCCGCCTGAAAGACATCTCAGTTGAATCTGTAGTGCGAGCCTAAGGGCTCGCACTACAGATTTAACTGAGATGTCTTTCAGTTGAATGACTTCAGGGGAATGACTTTGTTATATTAGGAATAAGTGTATGGTGGCGAGAAGACACCAGACAAACAATATAGGTTTAAATTTTAAATGATTGATTTCTCAAAAAACTTAACGAAAGCAAAAACAAACTAAAGTGTTCAAAGTTCGTAAGGATCTGAGAATGTTCAGGAAGAAGATTTTTGGCGTAAAGTTAATGTTTGTAACTTTTTAGGAGAGAAAATTTGGGCGCAAAAGTCGAGAAAGAGAAAAGTCGGGCAGAAACATGATAAAATAAGAAATGTAAACATTAATTCTCGCTGTTGGTGTTTCCATGTGGAGAAGTTGATGAATGATGCGTGCGAAAATGATTTTTTAACGTTGGGAAAAAAGAAATCCGATGGAGCCGATGATTACGCCATGTTGGTTGACTGACTGTGATTCTGGGCTCGACTGACTGGTTTTGGCACGTTTGCCTGCTTTTTATAGTGAACAGACCGGCTCCAGCGAGGGCTGTTAGGGAAAATATTTTTATATTCTCTTTCCTTGCAATGTGATTGGCTGCAGACACGTTCCAGCCCTGTTCAACAATGTATTCGCTGCTCCTGCTAAATTTGTTGCTTTCTTGCAAAGAGAGCTTCACAAATCGAAATAAGATCTCGTATGCACTTCGTAACAACTTCAAGCCACCGGTCAGGAGATAAGTAAATCCCTGGCTGACCGGCTATGGTTTAACCAGATCAATATAAACATGGTTGAACTGAACATCTGGAATACTGAATGTTCCAAGAGGTGCACGGATATGCTTGTGCATTTTTGGGGAGAATACACAGGAATGCATTCAGGCAGTGATGTCATTAACAAAAAATCTATTTCTGCATAGCTAACACAAGTAATATTAGAATTTATGTCTCCCCTTTCCTCCTCCTCATTGATGAGTTATTATCGTGTTCCTTTGGGCTTGCAGAATTTCAGGTCCCTACTGCTTTAGGGATCACATGAGGTAGCTTATAAAAACCCTGAATTCCTGCTTAAATTGCAACCAAGTCCAGCACAAAAAGAGCCAGAATAGGGGATGCACACAAACTTTGCACCTCAGATAAGTTTTTGCAAAGCATGATTTTCACAAATGTTCTTTTCATTACAATTACCTTTTTCTTGTATCATCCATTTGTTCAACCAGTAAAATTGCTTTAAATATTGTACACACTCTTTGTGTTCCTTCTTGCAAACAAACTATTGCCATATTTTATTTCAGAGCAGAATCCTCGATTTGTTACCGCATTCTCATGTATAAGAATTTAACTTTTTCCAGAATCAAATTATCCCAATATTTTATAAAAATAACGTGCTTCACAAGAGCTTATCTGAAGTAGAAAGTTCGGGTAACAGGTAATAAATGTGTGTCTCTCAGTTCTGGCTCTTTTCATGTCAGATTTGGTTGCAATCCAAGCAGGAATTCAGAGATAAATGATGGCTAACTTCTAATTACCATCTTGGATTTGTCACAAACAGTCTTCAGTTCAGATTGGTAATAGTGTAGCAATACGCCACAGATATTAAAATAAATAACATTTCAGTTACATTTGCTGTATCCACCCACACAAATTCTGTGGAAATAAAAAGTAAACTTTGTCTTTTCATGTGGACATAAGACAGACTAATACCATGTGATAGGGTATCCACTTGCCTTCCAATCAAACTCGAAAACAACACTTATCTGAAATCGTTTTCTAACAGCTTCACTGGGAGCCACCCAGAAGCGTTTTATACGCACTGCACACGAAATCCAAATCAGTTCAGGATGCAGTACCATAAATAAGTAACTTGCTGTCTGACTTTGTTTCGTTGAAATCACTAACATTGACTTCACACGTCTATTCTCTTAATCTCACTGGATTAATTCCTAAAAAAATTACCTTTTGTCACCTTGGACACATTTATGGAGCAAAATTATTACAAGACTGAAACTAACCAATATAACAAATGTTATTTCCTTTTGTTAAAAAAGAAGAAACATTTTCTCTTAAAAAAAAATATTTTCCTCAGTCGGAGGAGGTTTTCTTTTTTCATCTGTTGTTACAGTTTTTATTCAAGTTTTATCTGACTATGTAAGAAATACATATTAAGTCCTCACCGACTATACATGATTAAAAAATCTAACATTTATTTTCAGGAACTTATTCTCAAGAACTATGAAAATCTCATAAATCATTTAATGACTGAATTTTCTCTCACATATCAACACAGCACACGCAAAACATACACTAAAAAAATGATGTTTTCTTCAATAAATTCCCATATTAAATGTTGCAACTGACACGCCTTTTATTTTATTTTGTTGATGGTTGGGAGATGTTTACCTATTCTTACACCATAAGGTTTTTATTAGCTACCTCAGGTGACCCCTAAAGCAGCAGAGATCAGAAATCCTGCCAGACTAAAGGGACAAAGTAATAATTCATCAATGAGGAGAAAGAGGGGGGCATAAATTCTAATAGTAACTACTATGTTACAAGGTAAAGGCTACTTGTTTCCTCTAAAAAAGGCAACTCAACTGCTCATTGATATGATTATCGTCAAAGCCATTGAGGGCCTCATCGAACTGAGCAAGTCAGAGTCACAGTCCCACATGCGTTAACTCTAGACTACCTCTTCTTCTCCACACCACCGTTGTCACCACTCGAACAAGTCATTGATGAGTTGTTATGTCCGGTGGACAGTGGCAGGAAAGAGAGAGGTCTGTATTGTTTGCTGGTTGAATTCTCTCTGCTGGCTGACTGTAGTTCCCAAAAGGGGCTAAAGAAAGATGTCCCTAAAGAAGCTTTCTTTTTTTTCAAACATTTATAAAAAAAAAAAATTATACTTAATTCAAACATTTATATATATAAAAAAAAAAACAATTTATACTTAATTCAAACATTTATAAAAAAAAAAAACAACTTATACTTAATTCAAACATTTATATAAAAAGACAAAACAATTTCTACTTAATTCAAAATGTCAATCATCTCTGATCAAATGTTCAATTCTTGTCTTTGCCTGCCAGTCTGAAAGAGCAAAAAAATTATTCATATCTTTTCTGATTTACTGATCGGTCATTTCCAATTGATTTTCACCTTGTGTCTTTTGGGATCTTTCCTCTATCCATATCTTCTTCAAATGCCAGACATGACCCACTGATGATCTCTCATTCGTCAGTTCAGGTCATTCACCTTTAAGTTTCAGATTCTTCCACATGCCACACCCACATCAGCATTATAATTTTTCTTAATTCAGTCTCCAGTATGGTTTGCTGAATTCATAACACCCTGCCTTCTATTTGAAATTTGGACACCAATACTGACGGTTTCTAATATCCACTGCTAAATCTCCTCTAGATCTCCAAATGATTTAGTGTTATTGTCACTACTGCCTCAGATTTACTGTGCAGTCCTGTCTGTTCATTGGGCCTCTATCATGTTGGCCTTTGTCATCAATAAGACCACAATCAGGATGACATAGCTCAATGACTGTACCACTCTCAACCAGACTAAAACAAGGTCAGATTTTTACCTTAGAGTTGTTTTTCAGTTTTCATCCATAGGTTAGCACTTTGACCAAGCTTTATCCTTTTTCAGATCGACAGACCTTGTTCATAGTCTGACTCTCTCTTATGTGTTTACAGAGGAGTCCAATTTCACCCATTCCCGGTTCATCGATGCAATGGTTTGCGGTAAAGCCTCTCCTCATCATTCATAAGGAAACCAAGTAAAAACCCATTCTACTTAAACATCACATAGATGTTTAAAACCACACAGCTGGATATGAGGTTAATGTGGTATTCTGGTGATTGCAATGATTTCTGCTATGGACAGCAGCATCACACTTCCTATCTCCAACTGATCTGGTGTCATATACACCCAGATTCGCTTTCAGTACCATCAGTTACAGGTTGCGATGAGCTAGCACATTATCATTAAAGACTACAACTCCCACAGGGTACTCAGTGATGCAGATATTCACCGAGGTATATAGGCAAATACCCTTTCTCTTGGCAGTTTAAAGGCTTTAATTCATTTCTTACCCAATCTAAAGCTACTGACCAAAACGGTGCCGGGAAAACTCGTCCCGGGAAAACTCGTCTCGGGAAAACTCGTCTCGGGAAAACTCGTCCCCTTTCGCTAGGTAGGAAAACTGGTCCCTTATTGAATAAATATCGATTGAAAACACATTTTATGATCGTTCTTGAAGGAGATATTGTTTTTTAAAATAAACTATAGCCCCCCCCATAATATTTTTTTAAAAATATTTTTACTTGTTTAATGTTTTTTTTTTGTGTTTTTAATAAAAGCGTTTATTATGTTCATAAACGAGACCGCATATTTTTTTTATATTAATATAAAAAGAATTTACTTATATACTATTGTTTGTAAAAGGGTAAAATCGATTTTTCTACCTCGCCGACTATGTTGTTTATTTATTTGGAATCGTTTATTTGGTAAAGAAAAAAAAACAGAAAACAAACAAAAAACATGTCGGTCGAGTGTTACGGGAGAACGAGAAATAATGCTTAGGGGGTCTTGATAATCGCTAAAAAATAGAAAATTAAAGAAATTACTGAGGGAGATTTGGTTTTAAAAAGAAAATAATAAATTTTAATATTTTTTAAAATATAATTTAGAGAGAGAGAGGGGGGATAAAACCTATATCTCCCTTCGAAAAGCAACCAACAAAAAATGAAATTAAAAAGATTCTTGATAAACGATAGCGGAGTTTTCAATAAAATTGATTAATAAATTTATTTAGTGATTACTTTCTCTCTTAATGATTGATTTTAGAATTTTGAAGTAAAAATTTAAAAAATTAAAAATGAGTTAACGAGAGATTGTTAGCACATGGCATCTCTCGCGTCAAAAAATATTTCGCTTTTAATTTATTAGTTAATTTTTGCAAAATTTGACAGGACGAAAATAAATGTTGATAATTGATAAAATCATAATTTTAAATAACGCATGAGTGCATTTGGTATGACAGAAAACAAAAACATAACAACAAAAAACTATCTAAATTAAAAAACAAAACCAAAAGCGTAACGAAGAATCGACGACTCGCTCCCTGTTTTTTAATTTTTGGGTTTTGTTTTTTTATTGTTTTTATGACTCCAAAAAACATCGTTAAAATAAGAACAAAAAAAAATGGTAAATTTATACAAATACCGTGACAGCGAATTAGTAGAAAAAAATGTACCCTAACCCTAACCCTAACCCTAACCCTAACCCAGTTTTCAGATTCGTGTTCAGCACACCGAAACGTAACAGAATACTACGTAAAAGATTTTACTAATTCGCTGTCACGGTGTTTGTATAATAATACCAAAATAATTTGTAATTAACTTTGTATGAACATAATAAACGCTTTAAAATAAGTTAAACCACTAAGAACTTAGCCAGTTAGGTAGAAAACGGACACTTAGAAAATCGATTTTATTTACAAAAAAAAAAAAAAAACATAAACAAGTAAAAAATATTTTTAAAAAAATATTATGGGGGGGGGGCTATAGTTTATTTTAAAAAACAATATCTCCTTCAAGAACGATCATAAAATGTGTTTTCAATCGATATTTATTCAATTAGGGACCAGTTTTCCTACCTAGCGAAAGGGGACGAGTTTTCCCGAGACGAGTTTTCCGGAGACGAGTTTTCCGGAGACGAGTATTCCCGAGACGAGTTTTCCCGGGACGAGTTTTCCTAAATTCGACCAAAACAGCATTCGGCACAATCTTCCATTCAGCAGTTTTGAATCATCTTTTCTCGATAATTCATGTTCCTTCTTCACAGTTTGTTTCAGTTCAATCATTCATCCTCAATAATAGCTATTGCACCTACTTGCTAATCAATATTCGTGACTACCTTACAGTTTAAAGATTTTAAACTATTTACCTAACAACAACATAACATTTACCTACCGCTTGCCCTTGGAGGGAGCTGATTCTGGCACAACCCATTCCACTGTCACCGAAGTATACAAACACAGGACCTTGTGTGCATGCATGCCCCAAATAATGGGGTATAGGCAGTGGCGTAGCAACGGGGGGGGGCCTTAGACGGCACGTGCCAGGGGGTGGCATTTTCAGAGAGGAAAAAAATAAATAAAAATAAATGAAAGCTAACAAAAATCTGAAATTTCATACTGAAAAGGTTGTAAAACATTGGGACTTTTAGAGAAATCGAAATCAGAAAAATGTGTCCCTATTTTGTGAGCGGCACACGTCAGGGTTGGAATTTTGAAAGGTTGAAAATAGAAAAAATAAATAAAAACTCACAAAAAATTGGAATTTTTTACCGAAAATCTTGTAAAAGTTCTGAACTTTTAGAGGTACCGGAATCAGAAAAATGTGTCCCTATTTCAGGGGGCAGCATATTGAGAGGATAAAAATAGAAAATAGAAATAAACAAATAAAAATAAATAAATAAAAGCTAAAAAAAATTTTTTTTTACCAAAATGTTGTAAAAAAGTGGGACATTCGGAGGTATCGGAATCAGAAATCCCTATTTTACAAGTGCCCCATGTCAGGGGGTGGCATTTTGAGAGGGTAAAAATCGCAAAAATAAAAAATAAATAGAAATAAATAAAAGCTAACAAAATATCTTAAATTTTATACAGAAAAGTTTATAAAAAATTGGAACTTTTGGAGATATTGGAATCAGAAAAATGTGTCCCTATTTTACGAGTGGCACATGTCAGGGATAGCATTTTTAGAAGGTAAAAATAGGAAAAAATAAAAGTTAACAAAAAATCTGAAATTTTATACCGAAAAGGTTGTAAAAAAAAAAAAAAACAGAACTTTTGGAGGTATCGGAATCAGAAAAATGTTTCCATAATTTACGATTCCAAAACCGATTGTTTAAAATTTTTTATTTAATTTTTCATTATTGGTACTAATGATAAATATTTATTGTTTTTAAATTAACTAAAATGATAATAACATCAAAATACGATGTAAATTTATTTTATTTGTAAAAAAGTTTTTTAAAATAAATTCTCTAGGTAACCTTTCAAAGAAAGCAGTTGATTTACATGTTCCAAAAATGTTGAAAAATTAAACAAAACATTTTTGTCAAGAAAAATACTTTCAAACATCACTGATAATTAAATGATACAATGGAAAATTAGCAACAGAAAATTACATCAATTTTGGAATTGTAGAAATATTAAGCAATACGGAATAAAAATCGACTGTAAACAGATTTTATGATCATCATATCAGGGAATATAATTTAAATGGGAACTAAGCACTACACCTCAAATACTACTTAAGTGGCTTTCTATTTGATAGTTAAAATACTGCTAAATTTCTGTTAAGTTTCAAACAATCACTAATTGATTTTTTCAAACTATTACAAAATTTTATAATCACGGACGTATCTATGATTAAACCGAAATGTATTATGATGGATTAATTCTGGTAATAGGATTTTAATTATTTGGGGGGGGGGGTTGCTTTACAATACAGAGAGATTCGAAAAAAGTAGTAAAAAAATCAAATATACAACACATAAATGTTCCCTTTGGCTATAAAAGTTACTTTGCAATCTACCTGAATCATTTATTGGTGTTTGAAAGTAGTTTTAAACGCTCTTTATTTTACTTTAAATATTAACTTTTTAAGAGTTGTAAGAATTCAAAAAGGCGAAGCATGCCCCCCTCTTCGTCTTCGTGAGGTAGGAGTGAAGAAGAGCTTCATTTTCAGATCTATTTTGCGCACATGTTTGAAAACTGAACCGCTCAAAAATAGAAAATAAAATCCTCAACAATGGAAAAGTGGTCAAAAACATATAAATAGAAAATAAAATGAAAGACTCTTTCCCCGTAAGTTTCTTCTTTTAGCAGGGTGAGGTGGGGGAGTAGTGACCGTCTCTCTCTCTCTCTCTCTCTCTCTCTCTCTCTCTCTCTATATATATATATATATATATATATATATATATATATATATATATATATATATAGGCACCGCCAAAAGTTGGGGGGGGGGGCAGGTAAGTACTTTTTGACGGACCGTCTTTTTAAAAATCTACCAAAAATCAGATAATTATCCGATCAATACGAAATTTTCAGCGATTATTAAGAGAAGAATGAGCTTTATAACAGTGTACTTATTTTTCATAAACGATATTTATATATATATATATATATATATATATATATATATATATATATATATATATATATATATATATATATATATATATTGTTTTGAGGGGTTACAAATATTCTTAAAATAATCATCTGAAACTGAACACAACATATTGTGTTGTTGTAAGGGACAGAATTATAGATTAAAAAAAAAATCGTTTGCATACCTTATTTTGACGTCTGAATATCAGAACTTCGATTGTGTTTAATTATCCCGCTTTTGAGTTTTGAAGTGTGAAATTCGGTGAATATGTTAAGTAAAATAATTAATTTAAGTTAAGCAAAAAAAAAAAAAAATGTTAATATTTATACGAAAAAAGCCATTTTAAAATCTTTGATAAATAAATTAACAATTTTTTTTAGCGAGCCGAATAATGTATGACCATTATTAAACAGGGCATGCTTTGAAGAATCGATACAAAAAAAAATTCGATAAATATTGTGCCCTCTGTGTTAAAAATAGCATCATTTTTTCGATCCCGTTTGAAAACTTTGCCGCCTTTCAACTACGGTGGGCCAAACGCGCTGAAATATTTTTTTTTTATTCTGCTTTAAATTGCCCCCCCCCATTTTGGGGAGCGTGGCCCCCACACAAATACACATTAAAAACCAAACTCATAGAAATGGTCACCCATCTGGTACTGGCCAGCCTCAGCGTTAATAATACATTGAAATTTTCGTCACTGAAAAATAAGTTTTTTTTGGCCTGTTTGGTCTTCCATAGTTTGCTTTTATCAACTACAAACGTAAACATTGTCGATCTAGACTCTATCGACGCGAAGTAACTTATTGCCTATATGAATAAGTGGAATTATTTGAAATCCAGGTACTTATATTATAATATTTTTTCATATTCTCATAGAAAATCATCCTAAATCTTAGTTAGACAACAAATAAATAAATTAATTATTTCAAAAACCTTTTTTTAAAAATATTTATGTACGTTTTTTGTGCAAGACAAAAAATGTCAATTGTTAACTTTTTGGGAAAATTAAACATTTAAAATTTAATTAAAAATAGTAGAAAAAGTTTTACATTATTCTGTTTTCTATATGATAAAATTCAGGGTTTTATCTTTCTGGAAAAAAAAAGTTACTCAGAAATAATGGATTTTAATTAATGTAATTTCGTTTTAAAAAACAACAACTTGATTTTTCGGCCATTTTTGGCGGTGCCTAATATATATATATATATATATATATATATATATATATATATATATATATATATATATATATTCTGGATTATTCGGGATCGAAAAAATGATGCTATTTTTAACACAAAGGGCACAATATTTATCGAATTTTTTGTATCGATTCTTCAAAGCATGCCCTGTTTAATAATGGTCATACATTATTCGGCTCGCTAAAAAAATTGTTAATTTATTTATCAAAGATTTTAAAATGGCTTTTTTCGTATATATATATATATATATATATATATATATATATATATATACATATATATATATATATATATATATATATATATATATATTGTGTACAGAAAGTTGTTAGTTGAGACAAATCATTGGTACCGTCGGTTTCAAGCCCGATAATAAGGCCCGTTTAAGGTATCACTATCAAGCTCTCTTCAGCCAATATTCGAAGAAGAGAGCTTGATAAGGACACCTTAAACGGGCCTTATTATCGGGCTTGAAACCGACGGTACCAATGATCTGTCTCAACTAACAACTTTCTGTACACAAAATATATATACGCTCTTAAAATTTGGATTTTCCTTTTAATTGAGCACTTTGCTGGAATTTTTTTTCAAAAAAAAAACTAATCATATATATATATATATATATATATATAATAATGTATATATATAATAATGTATATATATATATATATAATATATATACATATATATATATAATAATGTATAATAATGTATATATATATATATATAGTAATGTATATATATATAATAATGTATATATATATATATATTATTATAGATATTATAGAAGTTACTTTAACATGTACATTATTATAGATATTATAGAAGTTATATATTATTATAGATATTACAGATGTTTCTTTAACATATATTATTATAGATATTATAGAAGTTACTTTAACATATACATTATTATAGATATTATAGAAGTTTTATCGCTATTTTCATGGCAGGTGCTCGTCTGAACTCCAATCTCTGGTCTCCCCTCGCCAATCTTTCACGAAAAACACCCGTCTAGATGAATCCACTGTGAAAAATTTACCCCACTCTATATCTGTGCCTAAATCAAAACGAGGATTCCATGAACAAAGCTTCTTTCTTAGAACTGCACGCCTGTGGAACTCTGTTCCGTCTGCCTGCTTCCCACCGGACTACAACTTGGATGTTTTCAAGTCAAACGTTAACAAATTCCTAATGAACCGCCCCCTTAAGTAAACACTCCATCAAATCTCCACACTAACGTAATGTACTTGCAATAACACTTATCCCTGAGTGGCTTCCGGGCCTTGATAAGTGGTGATCACTGTGTAAAAAAAAAGTTACTTTAACATATACATTATTATAGATATTATAGAAGTTACTTTAACATATATATTATTATAGATATTACAGAAGTTACTTTAACATATACATTATTATAGATATTATAGAAGTTACTTTAACATATATATTATTATAGATATTATAGAAGTTACTTTAACATATATATTATTATAGATATTACAGATGTTACTTTAACATATATATTATCATAGATATTATAGAAGTTACTTTAACATATACATTATTATAGATATTATAGAAGTTACTTTAACATATACATTATTATAGATATTATAGAAGTTACTTTAACATATACATTATTATAGATATTATAGAAGTTACTTTAACATATATATTATTATAGATATTGCAGAAGTTACTTTAACATATACATTATTATAGATATTATAGAAGTTACTTTAACATATATATTATTATAGATATTACAGATGTTACTTTAACATATATATTATTATAGATATTATAGAAGTTACTTTAACATATATATTATTATAGATATTATAGAAGTTACTTTAACATATATATTATTATAGATATTATAGAAGTTACTTTAACATATATATTATTATAGATATTACAGATGTTACTTTAACATATATATTATTATAGATATTATAGAAGTTACTTTAACATATATATTATTATAGATATTATAGAAGTTACTTTAACATATACATTATTATAGATATTATAGAAGTTACTTTAACATATATATTATTATAGATATTACAGAAGTTACTTTAACATATACATTATTATAGATATTACAGATGTTACTTTAACATATATATTATTATAGATATTATAGAAGTTACTTTAACATATATATTATTATAGATATTATAGATGTTACTTTAACATATATATTATTATAGATATTGCAGAAGTTACTTTAACATATACATTATTATAGATATTATAGAAGTTACTTTAACATATATATTATTATAGATATTATAGAAGTTACTTTAACATATATATTATTACAGATATTATAGAAGTTACTTTAACATATATATTATTATAGATATTGCAGAAGTTACTTTAACATATATATTATTATAGATATTACAGAAGTCGACATTTACATTGTGACTGATACACCAAAAACTGTCAATGATGATGATGCGTCTGAAGTTGAAGAATTGGAAATCCAATCATGGCACGAAAACATACATTGCAACCAATTTTACAGATGTTGGTTCATGGCCAGTTGAAATTAATCATAAAATTCGTGCTATACTTGTTCAGCAGAGATCTGCTGCTGTGCAGCACCTTGATCATGAATTAAAGGAAGTAGTTCGACCAGGAACAGAAACAAAAGGTGACGTTAGAAAGCTAACTAAAAAATGGTTTTCTCGGGAATTGTGCAACGGTGAGAAAATTTTGAGAACATGGATGATGTATTCTCCTTCCAGAGAAGCCTTATTTTGCTTCTGCTGCAAATTGTTTTCAACTAGACTGTCGAGTTTTCTGCTGATGTGGGTTTTATGAATTGATGGAAATTAAACCCAAAAGTATATGAATATGAAGCTAGCACATTTCTCAACGGGATCCGACTTGCGGAAGGAAAGGTAGTTGAAAAAGTAGAGCAAAATCTTATTGAGAAAGAAACTAAGAAATTTAGTAGATTGCTGGACATCATCAGGTTTCTCGTTAAGCAGAATCTGGCATTACGGAATCACTGAGAAGACATCCATAATGATGAAAGAGATCAAGAAAACAAAGTGAATTTTTTAGAATTGGTAAATTTATTGGCCAAGTGTGACCCTGTGCTTCATGAACATTTGGTGAAAGTTAAGCTAGGAAAGAAAATCGCTACTTCTTATCTGTCACCAGAAATTCAAAATGAATTTGTGGGCATTTTGGCAAAGCAGGTGAGAAAGAAAATCGTCGATCAGATCAAAGAAAGCAAATATTTTTGCATAATTTTTTATAGCACTTCCAATGTATCTCACAAGGACCATATGAGTGATGTGTTGCGCTACGTAAACATTGACGAAAATAAAGTAACAATCAGGATTCGGTTCTGGGGTTCGGGAACGAGTGAATCACTCGCTTGACAACAGCACGTTTCTGCCCTCTTCTTTTCCAATCGACCACACCTGGCCTCTCGCCACCAATGTCACACCGCACAATCTGAACGTCAGCAACACAAAATTCTTTTCAAGAGAAGATTTTCACGACTCTTTTCTTTATATCCCATCCTGGGAATTTTTCCCAGCTTTTATATCCTCCTATCTAGAAAAAAAAGGAAGAGACAGAAAAAAAAATAACTTCTCCCATCATGCCCTGCCTTCCCAAGATGCCCTTCGTGTATATAAATGAGCTAGCCATCCTTTCCTTCTTCTTTCCCAAAGAGCGATGCAGATATGCCCGATACGTTTTTTTTATTTTGTTTTTTTTCTAACCATATACCCCATACGCCCCCCTGATCTTCGAGACACTTCATAATCCTTCATCGAAGCAGGCCTCCCCCTCTCACGTTGAGGCCTCTGGGGGATACTTCTTGGGGGTTGACGTTTTCAGGTTCACTACAGACATTCTCGTCCAGTTGTAAAGAACCACAATATGGGGCTAAGTCAAATTGGGGTGCATCGTTAGCTTCTTGGTGGATATCGATTTCCTCCTCTTTACTGCCATCACTGGGCACCGGCAGGATTACACGACGCAGGTCTAGGATATGCCGGGGAACGCCATTCACCATCACATTGTTCTTCGAGTGCGTTACCGTTACGACCCCCCTCCCCCAGTGAGTGGTACATTTTGCATTGGGCGGCTGCACCCACACCTCCTCATCCACTTTAATGGTAGTTTCTTCACCCTCAATTCCTACCGTTTTGTTGCACGGATGCCGCCACTTATATGCGAAGATGGCTCTATGAGGCAGAGTTGTCTCATCTTGTCTGGTTTTTGGTGAGATGTTGTACCAAAACACCGCCTCCATGGGTGTTTTTTTCCGCAGCAGCCTTGATGGTGCGATGATTCCTCTCCACTATCCCATTGCCACTCGGCCGATACGCTGCCCTAAAAAATTGCCTTACTCCCCACTTATCAAACACTTCTTTAAAGGCTTCTGATCGGAAAGCGGGGGCATTGTCCATTAACAGTTCCTCAATCAGCCCTCTTTCCAAAAATATTTCTTTGATGACCCCTCTGATCGCTCATGCAGCTTCTGCCCTGATCTCTCTCCATATGACAAACTTCCCCGGTCCACAGTCATCCATCAACAGATACAGCTTATGGGGATAACGGGTCACATCAATGGCCAATCGCTTCCAGTCCTCCGCAATGTGTAACTCTCCTGCTTCATGTCTGGATGGTCCGGGGTCTATAGATTGGCACTCCTGACAGTGCTCCACTACCTCCCTTGACTTCCTTCTCGGTGGTTTCTGGGTAAACCTCTCTTGCCAGGAATAACGTCCGTTCTCAACCAAAGTGCATTTCATGTAACTTTTTAACTTCCTTCCCTGCACAGCATACTGAGGAAACTTCCTTTCGCTCTTGCAGCCAGGCCTTCACCGAATCTGCCTTGTTCTTTTCTGAAGGGATCAGCACTACAGATACCTTCAACTAGAATTCCGCTATCAAATCTGCGAGTGCTCCGAGCCTGCACTTGATCAGCATTTCTGCAGCACTTCTGGTCCTAACTCTCTTATTGCCAGTCACTGCCGACCTGATCCATGAAACTAGCGTTGCCAAATCGGATTTGATTTCAATTGTTTTCAATCCCCACTTCAGGGCCAGATTGATTCCTTTCATTCCTCCAGTTTGGCTGCGTTGATATAGGAATAGTCGTTTTTCTTTCTTAGCCACGCCACATATTCCACAGTTACATCTCCCATCTCTAATATGACGCCCAATGCCAGGCTGCTGGCATCGCACCAAATCACCCCCGTGTCTCCGCCACTAACGTACCATTCCCCCTTTACTGGGTCTTCTTTTGTCACTCTCACGATGATTTCTTGTAGCATGTTTGTGATCTCCTTTGTCACACGGCCCTCCCAACCATCAGTGCCCGTTTATCATTTAATAAAGCTGCACGCTATCCTGAGCCAGTCAGCGATTGGATAGTGTCCCACCAGTTTCCCGCAGACCGAGAAGAGTTCTCGTTTTGTCAGGTCGGTGCCGATTTCGGGTATTGCATTCCCTCGTCTAAAGACAAGGCTTCCTTTGCCATCTCAGCATAGTTTCAACCCCAATGCCGCTCTTCCATCCAGGGACTCCGCCGGTTTTGCAGTCAACCCATACCTCGCGACATGGCTTCTCACTTTCTCCACTGTCACCTCTGCTTCCTCCACGAGAATGTCGTCAATGTACAAACTAGTCCACTGTACAGTCTTTACTCAGCACCGTCTTCAGCACAGCAGTCATAATTTTGGGGGCTGAGCTCAGCCCAAAGCCTAACCTCGTCAGGCAATACATCTTCCCCTTGTACCGGACCAATTGATGCTGCCAGAGTTTTTCATCTACATGGATCTAGAGATAAACCGACTTCAGGTCGACAATCAGTGGCCCACTCCATCCTCCTCCATTTCCTCATCACCTCTTTGCATACATCAATCCCCTTTCCAATGTGGCAGGCTATGTATCTGTTTAATTCTCTGAAATCCAGTACCAGTCTAACTTTGTTCTTTGTGAGTTGAACAACTGCCAGTAATGGTAGCACTTCTTTTTCTTCCCCTGTCCACGGTTTCAGAATTCCCTCTTCTATCCACTTCTTCCTCGAATCCTTTTCTTATTTCTCCTTGCAGTGTTTTCTCGTAGCAGCTTACTTTGTTTCGTAGTTCCTGAGGCCCAGAAATCCATTTCCATTCCACCGTCCACCTCTCACCATCGAACCTCACCAGGAAATCCTCGTCCTCGATGCAGCAAGCCTCCGGTTTTTGCGTTCTGATATTTCTATCACCTTCTACTCCTGCCATTCCTACTGCGCCGAGGCATCCGAAAGTTACTTGGCCCCCTCTCAACGTAGCGCCCCCCCCCAGTTGGTTGATCGCACTTACACCTAAAACCACATCAACATCACCAACCAGAGGATCCAACACCAGGGCTTGTAGTCCCATAGGCACACCTTGCACCAGTAGTTCCGCTGTTGTCTCTTCTAGGCATTTCACCTCCCTGCTATCCACGGTCTTAATACTCCTGGCTCCGTTCCATGATCTAGCAACATTCTTTGCTACCAACGTCATGGTGCAGCCTGAGTCAACAAGGGCCATGGTTCTCTTCCCATTAACTACTACCGGTAACTGAGGCAACATTTCATTGTGTGCCATTTCCACATAGAAGGGGGAACCACTGGCACAATGGCTTCCCTTCACTCATTTCTCTGGTCCCGTAAAGCAACACAATAACGGCTAATGTGCCCCACTCGTCCACATCGGTAGCAGGTGACCCCCTGTCTCAGCTCTTTGCGGTCCTTGAGCAGGTGAGGACCCTGGCACTGGAAGCACTTAATGACAGGTCTCCCCTCCTGTCGCCTTGCTGCCTGTCTCTCTTCATTCAAGTGGGGCCTCATGCACTTATTTCCACTGACAGCTGCAGCCACGATTGGGCCCTTGACATTCTTGACTAGGACTTTGGCGTGGACCAAGAGATCGTCCACTTCCATCGTATTGATTTCAGTGATTCTCTGCATGTTCATGGAGATTTCTTCTGGGAAGCCATTCACTAGGTATAGCTTTACCATCATCTCCTCCCAACATAACCAGCTCAGCAGCAAAGATGTCAACAGACTCGCCAGTCCAGCTCAAACTTGCAAGCTTGCAGAGTGTTTCAAATGGACTCTTGGCGAAAGCCAATTTCAGTCTTTGCTCCACTGAGGCAAGGTCTCCCTTATCTTCATCACGCATCTACTGGTAAATAGTGAGGGCTTCCCCCTCTGAGTAGAGCGGCAGTAGGGTGACCACATCTTCGATTTTTTGCAACCTTGCCACCATCTTTAATTTTTCCAGCCATTTAATTAGGTCACCCTCCCCAGTGAAGGGTCTCAACATCTGAGTTGAGAGTCTCCAGTCAGCCATGTTAACCTGCTTGACACGCTGAAATAGCTTTGTCTAAGGTTACAATCAGGATTTGGTTCTGGAGTTCGGGAAGGAGTGAGTCACTCGCTCAACAACAGCATATTTCTGCCCTCTTCTTTTCCAATCGATCACACTTGGCCTCTTGCCACCAATGTCACACCACACAATCTGAACATCAGCAATACAAAATACTTTTTCAGAGAAGATGTTCATGACTCTTTCCTTTCTGCCTCCTCCAGGGAATTTTTCCCAGCTTTTATATCCTATCCAGAAAAAAAAAGGAAGAGACAAGAAAAAAATAGCTTCTCCCTGCCTTCCCAAGATGCGCTTCATGTATATAAATGAGCTAGCCATCCTTTCCTTCTTCTTTCCCAAAGAGCGATGTAGATATGCCCAGTACGTTTTTTTGTTTTTTGTTTTTTTTTCTAACCATATACCCCACAGTGGAGAAGTCATTTCTCTGCTTCATCAAGACAAAAGGACATTTCTCAACTGATTTTGAGAGAACTGGAGAACGATGGGATTCAGATTGGTGACTGTATTGGCCAGGCATTTGACGATGCTGCTATTATCGCAGGCCACCGATCGGGTGTGTAGAAACGAATCTTCGAAATCAACCCAAAAGCTGTATTTGTGCCATGCACTAATCATTAATTAAATCTGGCTTGCGTAAATGCCGCCTCTGTAGCAGTTCACTCTGTTACATTTTTTGGCATACTGGACTGGTTATTCTCGTTCTTTTCTGCATCTACACATCGCTGGGACGTCTTGATTCAGTTGACCGGTTTAACTATCAAGTGGACTGTGGAAACTAGACGGAGTAGTCGAGCAGATGCTGCAAATGTTGCAGTAAAAAAATTATTGGAAGTCGTCATTGCCCTGGAACAGCTCACAGAAGAAGGAGAAAATGCAACCATAAGATCAGATGCATCTTTAATTTTCAACTTTGTATTGTCGTTTCTGTTTCTTTTATTTCTGAGCCTTTGGAAAACTATTCAATGATGCCCAGAAGTATCTTCAAGAAAAGAATCTGCAACAAAGTTCTGTCAGGCTGGCGGCATTGAGAATAGAGAAAAGATGGTAGACATTGCAATAGACAAATCAAAAAAACTCTGCTCTGAAAATATGGAGCATCGTACCCGCAAAAAGAAATGAATGAATGATGAATGATTGACTGATGCAGCACTGGAGTTTGATACTGAGTTGAGACGGGAAATGCTGTCTTTCATAGACAGTGTGACTGAAGAAATATCTTGCAGATTTCAACAAGTTCACAATCTTGCAAGTAAATGCACTTTTCTTACACCGTCAAATCTGCTTGATGATGATTATGATTGTTAGCTTGGTGAAGTTGACAAAGATATAGAAAAAGATAAATTCTTTGCTGAAAGGAAGAGATTACAGTATTTTGTGAAAGCTTCAGCAAAAGACAAAATCAGTGGACCTCTTGAACTTTTGAACTTTATACAGAGATTCCGTCTCTAATATTGTGATCTGGCTGCGATTTTCTTTACCCGAGCTATTAGCGTTGCCAGCTGTGAGTGCTCTTTCTTGAAACTGAAGCTCATAAATGAGCAAGACAAGGCTTACAGACTTGGCAATCTTCTCCATAGAGAGGGAACTTGTCGATAGAGTGAATTTTGATTGTTATTGATAACTTTGCCAAAAAAAAAGCGAAAAGTATATTTGTAAATTTTCAACGGACTTGATGCCTTGTGATAGTTCTCTCACAAAAAATAAATTTATAGCCTTATTTTCAATCTATAAATATATTTATTGAAAAATAAATTAAAACTATTTTTAAAAGGATTGAAACAATATTAACAACAACAAATTTCTTAAATTTCGCGCTTAAACCAAGTGATTACACACACAGATTTAAAAAAGCATGGGAAGCTTGACCTCTTAATAATAACATTATGAAGAAAAAGAAAAGAAAACTACATCGGACTATCCTCTCTCCTTGATACAGCCACGTTTTTTTTGTGAAAATGCGGAAATAACAACAATAAAAAAAGTAAATAAAATGATTTTATCATTTCTTAACTTTTTCATATTTTCAACTGTTCTCATTTAAATTTATAAAAAAAATGTTTTCTAAAATGTGTGACTTTCCATTTCTTAAATTTTGCGCTTAAACCAAGCGATTACACACGAGGATTTCAAAAAGCGCTGATACAAGACGTTTTTTCTCTTCGAGAGGCTCAACCTCTTAACAATAAAATTATGAAGAAAAAGAAAAGAAAACTACATTGGACTATGCTCTCTTTGATACAGCCATGTTATTTGGCGAAAATTCGGACTTTAACAACAACAAAAAAGTAAACAAAAATGATTTTATCATTTCATAACATTTTCAGGTGTCCAAATGATCTCATTTAAATTCATTATTATATTTGTTTGTGTAGCCAATTAATTTAATTTAACATTTTTTTTATAATTTGAATTATACGTTTTTGTTTTGAAAAAAAAATTTGGTTTCTTGTGTTTCATATTAACGTTTACATAATTCCTTTCATAATAACGTTTACATAATTCCTTTCATATTAATGTTTACATAATTCCTTTCATATTAACGTTTACATAATTCCTTTCATATTAAAGTTTACATAATTCCTTTCAGATTAATGTTTACATAAAATAAAATACGCATCAAATGCGCTTGAAATCAAACCACAACGTAATATCAGGAAATAAACAAATATTTTACTTGTTTGAAATTTATAACAAATATATTTCATTGATATACTCCATCCTCAGAGTGTTGTTTTCTTTCTTTTTTTTTCTTCTTTTTCCTTGCCATGTTGTAAAGTTGGAGAGCCACGTGTTGTATCTGAGCGGTTCTATTTTGAAATGTTGGAACAGTGCGAGAATAACATTAAGGGTGTGAGTTCCATATAGAAACGTTGATTTAATTTGAATAAAATAAAATACACATCAAATGCGCTTGAAATCAAATCGCAACATAAGGAAACATTAGGAAAAAAACAATTATATTATTTGTTTGAAGTTTATAACAAATATATTTTGGAACTATACTCCATCCTCAGTGTGGTGTTTTCTCCGAAAATATATTTGTGATAAATTTCAAACAAGTAAAATACTTGTTTATTTCCTAATATTATGCTGTGATTTGGTTTCAAGCGCATTTGATGCATATTTTATTTTATTCAAATTAAATCAACGTTTCTATATGGAACTCACACCCTTGAGGTTAATGTTTATATACTTATTATTCAGATTATTGAAAAGAAATTGTTAAATTAAATTAAAAATTAAAAAAAGAGGAATTGTGTAAATATTAATCTGAAGGGAATTGTGTAAACATTAGTTCAATGAAAATAAATATTTTGAGGGCTTTTTGGAATTTTTAAGGTTTTAACAGGTTTTCATATGCAAGCAGTGAGGGGGGCAGCAAAACAGGTAATCATATGCCAGCGGGGGTGGGTGGGAGAAAACAAGTAATAATATACCAACGGACCAACGGTGGGGGGGGGCAAAACATGTTAATATATGCCAACAGGGATGCAAAACAGGTAATTACATGCCGGGAGGGGGCAAAACAGGTAATTATATGCCAGCGTGGGGGGGGGGGTAAATTTTACGACCACCCTGGGTGACAAAAACTGATGCCACACCACTGAGCACAGGTCCACCTGAAATCTCTGCATAATGCCAGCACCCTCAAAACTGGCAATTGGTGGAGAATTGCTTATCATTACCTTACAACCACACACCTCACCGGGCCTACTCTGCCAACTTCTGTCAGAATGGTTCCAACGTTTTTCTGGCCACCCAAAATGGTCTGCAGTGGCTTGTTCCTCTAGTAGCAATGGGCAAAGTAACCCAACTGACCACATGCCCAACACTGAAAGGGCTTTGCTTGAACTAGAGCTTAACGACCAACCCAATTGTCCTGCCATTGGTTCAGTTCCAACTTCAAGGGTTTCTTTTTGCCAAGTTTGCCTCACCCGGTGTCCCTCATAATGGTATTCAAGGCAGAGCAGTTAAACCCTCTTCAACTGCTCCTTATCATATGGAGTCACCCCACGGCTAGCTCTGGGTCTGGGTCCCTATTCCACTTGTCATTGGCAATTACTCTTCACTCTGGGGGTCTTTTTATATGATCTCACATTCATGCAATTTTTTAGCCAAGTCCAGAGCTTCCCTCAGTTCCATCGATGTTCTTTTCAGGACCTCTGCTCCTATATTGTAGTGGGAAATGGCCTCACACAACACCTCTGTCAACAGTCCTTGAATTATCCTGTTACCTGGACTAATTTCTCTGGAAACCAAGCTCGTTAGTCTCTCTTGCAACTCAGCACTCTGTTCTTCTGCATCAATTTCTTCTTCCATCTCTATTTCCAACAGTACAGCTGAATCACCCACACTAAGCCATTCTATAGATATTCTCTCTCTCTCTCTCTCTCTCTCTCTCTCTCTCTCTCTCTCTCTCTCTTTCTTTTCATCCGCAATTATATAGTTTTTCCGTGCTCTCTATCGACCTTACAGAATCAACCAAGCATAATAATGACCCCCCAACAACAATCGACAATTCAATAAAAGAAAAGTCAAACAAAAAGGGCCACTTACCTGAGTCCACACATGATCGGCTCCTTTGATGAAGTTCTTGGTGTGTTTTCCTCGTGTCTTCGTTCTCCATAGAAATATCAGTGTTGAATCCTGTCATGACAACTACAAAGCCGAGATCCTGGTCACGGAACCAATATAATGGTGGTGGGTTTCTGATTTACCACTCCAATGAGTGATAGGGACATGATCTCAACCAGACAGACAGTTGCGTAATGTTATAAGTAAAAAAAAAGAAAGAAATGTTCTAGTAGTTTTCGAATCTCCTCATCAGGAAAATGCAATAGGTTCACTCAACAGTCCAATATGTCGTCAATCAGAAGGAATTAACAGCAAGAGAAGAAAGAGGAAGAAGACAAAGCAAACAGAAGCCACATTCATCATTGTAACAAAGGACATAAGCCATAGTCTGAATTTCAAATGTATGTATTTAAAAGCAATGTCAATAGTTCAGATCAGTATACATTCAAAGGATGCAGAAAAAGGTGGGAGTTAAAAAAAATAATAGTCAACTAAAATAAACAACCAAAAATGTGTGTACTAACATACTTGTCAACAAACTTTAGTAACGGATGCTATTGTTTTTTTCTTTTTTGTTTTTACCCTTTCTCTCTAGCAGTTGGGGTGGCACCCCTACAGATTCTGACAATGGACTATTCCTGATGTCACTTTCAGGTAACCAGTTTCTGCTATCGAGAAATCTGGAGCTAAGACTCAGTGGGAGTGGGTTGTAACCATACTTTATCCTTTCAGTTGAGCGGAGTTCCACTCAAACCAATATACGTTTCTGTATTTTCTGTTAATATATTTTTCACTTCAGTTTTCAAGCTTTCTCGTTTTTCTTTCAATATTAAACAACAACACTAACTTAATTTCCCTTTAATTTTTTCTCAATGTTTGGTGGGGAAGATCTTGCCATATCTTGCCATATCGAGGTGACATGCTGTTTCTTTGTCAAGTTTTTCTTTTATTTCAGGGATCTATATGAAGGGATTCTAATGAAGACTGTTAACGGGATTGACTGCTTGATCACTGGAACTCATACTCTACAGACTGTTCTGCACTGATATTTATCCTAAGAATATGATTGGGCAGGGGCATGGTTTCCATCCTCAATTGACCAATCAATGAGTGCCACACCCACTAATGCAAAAGTGGATTCATCAATTGGACATGCCAGACTGGCTGACGCGATTCAAGTTTTTACCTGATGATATACGATTGCAGCATGTTCTGACATTTAGCCCAGTTAAATGGGTTAATTCTTTGGTTTTGATGATTTAGCCAACGTAAATGGGTTAATTCTTTGGTTTTGATGATATAGCCAATGTAAATGGGTTAATTCTTTGGCTTTGATGATTTAGCCCAGTTAAATGGGTTAATTCTTTGGTTTTGATGATTAAGCAAAGGTAAATAGGTTAATTCTTTGATTTTGATGATTTAGCCAAGGTAAATGGGTTAATTCTTTTATTTTGATGATCTAACCAAGGTAAATGGGTTAATTCTTTGGTTTTGATAATTTAGTCATAATAAATGTGTTAATTCTTTGGTTTTGATAATTTATCCAAGGTAAATGGGTTAATTCTTTGGTTTTGATGATTTATCAACTGCAAATAGGATAATTTTTGAGTTTTGATGATTAAGCCAAGGTAAATGGGTTAATTCTTTTGTTTTGAATATTTACCAAAGGTAAATGTTTTAATTCTTTGGTTTTGATGATTTAGCCCACGTAAATCTGTTAATTCTTTGGTTTTGATGATTTAGCAAAGGTAAATGGGTTAATTCTTTGGTATTGAGGATTCAGTACAGCTAATTAGGTTAATTCTTTTGTTTTGATGATTCAGCCAAGGTACATGGGTAATTCTTTGGTTTTGATTATTTAGCTAAGGTAAATGGGTTAATTCTTTTGTTTTGATGAATTCGCCAAGGTAAATGGGTTAATTCTTTTGTTTTGATGATTCAGCCAAGGTAAATGGGTCATTTCTTTGGTTTTAATGATTTAACACAGGTAAATGAGTTAATTCTTTGGTATTAATGATTTAGCCAAGGTAAATCAGTTAATTCTTTGGTTTTGATGATTTTGCCAAGGTAAATGGTTTAATTCTTTCGTTTTGATAATTCGATTTTGATAATTTAGCCAAGGTAAATTTGGAAATTTTTGGTTTTGATGATTTAGCCAAGGTAAATGGGTTAATTTTTTGGTTTAGATGATTTATCCATTGTTACTAGGTTAATATTTGGTTTTGAGGATTTAGCAAAGGTAAATGGATAATTCTTTGGTTTTGATTATTTAGCCAATGAAAGTTTGTTAATTCTTTTCTTTTGATGATTTAGCCAGGGTAAATGGGTTAATTCTTTGGTTTTGATGATTTATCCACTGTAAATAGGATAATTTTTTAGTTTTAATGATTAAGCCATGGTAAATGGGTTAATTCTTTTGTTTTGAATATTTACCAAAGGTAAATGGTTTAATTCTTTTGTTTTGATGATTTATCAAAGGTAAATAGGTAAATTCTTTAGTTTTGATTATTTAGCCAATGTAAATGGGTTAATTCTTTGGTTTTGATGATTTATCAAAGGTAAATGGGTTAATTCTTTGGTTTTGATGATTTAGCCAATTTAAATGGGTTAATTCTTTGGCTTTGATGATTTAGCCAAGTTAAATGTTTTTATTCTTTGGTTTTGATGATTAAGCCAAGGTAAATAGGTTAATTCTTTGATTTTGATGATTTAGCCAAGGTAAATGGGTTAATTCTTTTATTTTGATGATCTAACCAAGGTAAATGAGTTAATTCTTTGGTTTTGATAATTTAGTCATAATAAATGTGTTAATTCTTTGGTTTTAATGATTTATCCAAGGTAAATGGGTTAATTCTTTGGTTTTGATGATTTATCAACTGCAAATAGGATAATTTTTGAGTTTTGATGATAAGGCCAAGGTAAATCGGTTAATTCTTTTGTTTTGAATATTTACCAAATGTTTAATTCTTTGGTTTGGATGACTTAGGCAAGGTAAATGGGTTAATTCTTTTGTTTTGATGATTTAGCCAAGGTAAATGGGTTAATTCTTTGGTAAGTAGGATTCAGTACAGCTAATTAGGTTAATTCTTTGGTTTTGATGATTCAGCCAAGGTACATGGGAAATTCTTTGGTTTTGATTATTTAACACAGGTAAATGAGTTAATTCTTTGGTATTAATGATTTAGCCAAGGTAAATCTGTTAATTCTTTGGTTTTGATGATTTAGCCAAGGTAAATGGTTTAATTCTTTCGTTTTGATAATTCGATTTTGATGATTTAGCCAAGGTAAATTTGGAAATTTTTGGTTTTGATGATTTAGCCAAGGTAAATGGGTTAATTTTTTGGTTTAGATGATTTATCCATTGTTACTAGGTTAATATTTGGTTTTGAGGATTTAGCAAATGTAAATGGGTTAATTCTTTGGTTTTGATTATTTAGCCAATGAAACCTTGTTAATTATTTTGTTTTGATGATTTAGCCAGGGTAAATGGGTTAATTCTTTGGTTTTGATGATTTATCCACTGTAAATAGGATAATTTTTTAGTTTTAATGATTAAGCCATGGTAAATGGGTTAATTCTTTTGTTTTGAATATTTACCAAAGGTAAATGGTTTAATTCTTTTGTTTTGATGATTTATCAAAGGTAAATAGGTAAATTCTTTAGTTTTGATTATTTAGCCAATGTAAATGGGTTAATTCTTTGGTTTTGATGATTTATCAAAGGTAAATAGGTTAATTCTTTGGTTTTGATGATTTAGCCAATGTAAATGGGTTAATTCTTTGGCTTTGATGATTTAGCCAAGTTAAATGTTTTTATTCTTTGGTTTTGATGATTAAGCCAAGGTAAATAGGTTAATTCTTTGATTTTGATGATTTAGCCAAGGTAAATGGGTTAATTCTTTTATTTTGATGATCTAACCAAGTTAAATGAGTTAATTCTTTGGTTTTGATAATTTAGTCATAATAAATGTGTTAATTCTTTGGTTTTAATGATTTATCCAAGGTAAATGGGTTAATTCTTTTGTTTTGATGATTTATCAACTGCAAATAGGATAATTTTTAAGTTTTGATGATAAGGCCAAGGTAAATCGGTTAATTCTTTTGTTTTGAATATTTACCAAATGTTTAATTCTTTGGTTTGGATGACTTAGGCAAGGTAAATGGGTTAATTATTTGGTTTTGATGATTTAGCCCACGTAAATCTGTTAATTCTTTTGTTTTGATGATTTAGCCAAGGTAAATGGGTTAATTCTTTTGTTTTGATGATTTAGCCAAGGTAAATGGGTTAATTCTTTGGTATTGAGGATTCAGTACAGCTAATTAGGTTAATTCTTTGGTTTTGATGATTCAGCCAAGGTACATGGGAAATTCTTTGGTTTTGATTATTTATCCAAGGTAAATGGGTTAATTCTTTTGTTTTGATGAATTCGCCAAGGTAAATAGGTTAATTCTTTTCTTTTGATTATTCAGCCAAGGTAAATGGGTCATTTCTTTAGTTTTAATGATTTAACACAGGTAAATGAGTTAATTCTTTGGTATTAATGATTTAGCCAAGGTAAATCTGTTAATTCTTTGGTTTTGATGATTTAGCCAAGGTAAATGGTTTAATTCTTTCGTTTTGATAATTCGATTTTGATGATTTAGCCAAGGTAAATGGGTTAATTTTTTGGTTTAGATGATTTATCCATTGTTACTAGGTTAATATTTGGTTTTGAGGATTTAGCAAATGTAAATGGGTTAATTCTTTGGTTTTGATTATTTAGCCAATGAAAGTTTGTTAATTCTTTTGTTTTGATGATTTAGCCAGGGTAAATGGGTTAATTCTTTGGTTTTGATGATTTATCCACTGTAAATAGGATAATTTTTTAGTTTTAATGATTAAGCCATGGTAAATGGGTTAATTCTTTTGTTTTGAATATTTACCAAAGGTAAATGGTTTAATTCTTTTGTTTTGATGATTTATCAAAGGTAAATAGGTAAATTCTTTAGTTTTGATTATTTAGCCAATGTAAATGGGTTAATTCTTTGGTTTTGATGATGTAGCCCTGGTAAATGGTTTAATTCATTGGTTTTGATGATTTAGCCAACGTAAATGGGTTTATTCTTTGGTTTTGATTATTTAACCAACGTAAATGTGTTAATTTGTTGATTTTTATGATTTAGCCAAGGTAAATGTGTTAATTCTTTTGTTTTGATTATTTAGGCAATGTAAATGGGTTAATTCTTTGGTTTTGATGATTTAGCAAAGGTAAATGGGTTAATTCTTTGGTTTTGATGATTTAGCCAAGGTAAATTGGTTCATTTTTTGGTTTTCATGATTTAGCCAAGATAAATTGGTTAATTCCTTGGTTTTGATGATTTATCCCAGGTAAATGGGTTAATTCTTTTATTTTGATGATTTAGCCAAGGTAAATGGGTTAATTCTTTGGTTTTAATGATTTAGCCAAGGTAAATGGGTTAATTCTGTGGTTGTGATGATTTAACCAATGTAAGTTTGTTAATTCTTTGGTTTTGATGATTTAGCCAAAGTAAATGGGTGAATTGTTTTGCTTTGATAATTTAGCTAAGGTAAATGTTTTAATTCTTTGGTTTTGATGATTAAGCCAAAATAAATCGGTTAATTCTTTGGTTTGGATGAGTAAGCAAAGGTAAATGGGTTAATTCTTTGGTTTTTATGATTTAGCCAAGGTAAATGGTTAATTCTTTGGTTTTGATGATTCAGCCAAGGTAAATGTGTTAATTCTTTGGTTTGGATTATTAAGCCAAGGTAAATAGGATAATTCTTTCATTTTGATGATTTAGCCAAGTTAAATGGGTTAATTCTTTGATTTTGATGATGTAGCCAAGGTAAATGGGTTAATTCTTTATTTTGATGATTTAGCCAAGGTAAATGGGTTAATTCTTTGGTTTTAATGATTTAGCCAAGGTAAATGGGTTAATTCTGTGGTTGTGATGATTTAGCCAATGTAAGTTTGTTAATTCTTTGGTTTTGATGATTTAGCAAAAGTAAATGGGTGAATTGTTTTGCTTTGATTATTTAGCTAAGGTAAATGTTTTAATTCTTTGGTTTTGATGATTAAGCCAAAATAAATCGATGAATTCTTCGGTTTGGATGAGTAAGCAAAGGTAAATGGGTTAATTCTTTGGTTTTGCCCATTTAGCCAAGGTAAATGGGTTAATTCTTTCGTTTTTATTATTTAGCCAAGGTAAATGGGTTAATACTTAGGTTGCGATGATTTAGCCAAGCTAAATGGATTAATTCTTTTGTTTTGATGATTTGGCCAAGGTAAATGTGTTAATTCTTTGGTTTTGATGATTTACTGATGGTAAATGGTTTAATTCTTTGGTTTTTATGATAAGCCAAGGCAAATGGGTTAATTATTTGGTTTTGATGATTTAGCCAAAGAAAATGGCTTAATTCTGTCGTTTTGATGATTTAGCCAAGGTAAATGGATTAATTATTTAGTTTTGATTATTTAGCCTAGGTAAATGGGTTCATTCTTTGGTTTTTATGATTTAGCCAAGGTAAATGCTTTAATTCTTTGGTTTTGATGATTAAGCCAAGTTAAATCGGTTAATTCTTTGGTTTGGATGATTAAGTTATGGTAAATGGGTTAAATCTTTTGTTTTGATGATTTAGCCAAGGTAAATGGATTAATTCTTTGCTTTTAATTATTTAGCCAAGGTTAGTAGATAAATTCTTTGGTTTTTATTATTTAGCCTAAGTAAATGGGTTAATTCTTGAGTTTTGATGATTTAGGCAAAGTAAATTGGTTATTTTTTGGTTTTTATGATTTAGCCAAGGTAAATAGTTTATTCTTTGGTTTTGATGTTTTAGCCAAGGTAAATGTGTTAATTCTTTTGTTTTGATGATTTAGCCAATGTAAATGGGTTAATTCTTTGGTTTTGATGATTTAGCCAAGGTAAATGGGTGAATTCTTTTGTTTTGATTATTTAGCCAAGGTAAATGGGTTAATTCTGTTGTTCTGATGATTAAGCCCAGGTAAATGGGTTAATTCTTTGGTTTTGATTATTTAGCCAAGGTAAATGGGTTAATTCTTTGGTTTTTATTAGTTAGCAAAGGTAAATGGGTTAATTCTTTGATTTTGATGATTTATCCAAAGCAGATTGGTTATTTCTCTTGTCTTAGCCAAGGTTAATTGGTTAATTCTGTTGTTTTGATGACTTAGCCAATGTAAGTGGGGTTATTCTTTGGTTTTGATGATTCAGCCAAGGTAAATGGGGTAATTATTTGATTTTGATCATTCAGCCAAGGTTAATTCTATGGTTTTAATTATTTAGCTGAGGTAAATGTGTTAATTCTTTGGTTTTGACTATTTTATTGGGATTTCCCAAACGTTTGAGGTAACAAAGTAATGTGACGACGTCAAGAAGAAAGGAAAAACAAACACAGAGTTAAATGTTATAAAAACTGTATTTACAAAAAAAGGAATATCCAAGGTAAATTTTTTATTTTTTATTATTACATTTTCACCCCCAAAAAGGCAAATTACCACTTTTGTGTAGGGGGCTATTATCAGGGGAAACAACTACTGGGGTACTATGGTGGGATTTGGGCAGCAAGATGTCGGTTCAAGTTACACTTAAACTTCTGCTCGTCAGTACTGTTGGGAAAGCAGAGACCTGGAAGGAATTCCAGAGTCTAGCGGTTCTAGGGAATAAACTATTGGAGTAAAAATATCTTTTACATCGACGGATCTCTACATTGTGGGGGTGGGATTTAGCAGCCTGTCGGTTTGTCGGGTTGTTTAATTCTTGGTTTTGATTATTTAGCCAAGGTAAATTGGTTAATTCTTTGGTTTTGATGATTTAGCCAAGGTAAATTGATTAATTCTTTGGTTTTAATGATTTAGCCAAGGTAAATTGGTTAATTCTTTGGTTTTGATGATTTAGCCGAGGTAAATGGGTTAATTCTTTGGTTATAACTATTTAGCCAATGTAAATGCGTTAATTCTTTGGCTTTATGATGTAGCCAAGGTAAATGGGTTAATTGTTTGGTTTTCATGATTTGGTTGTTATTATTTAGTCAAGGTAAATGGCTTAATTCTTTGGTTTTGATGATATAGCCAAGGTAAATTTGGTAATTTTTTGGTTTTGGATTATGTATATAAGGTAGATGGGTTAATTCTTTTGTTTTGATTATTTAGTCAAGGTTAATGGGTAAATTCTTTTGTTTTGATGATTTAGCCAAGGTTAATGGGTTAATTCTTTTGTTTTGATGATTTAGCCAAGGTAAGTTGGGTAATTCTTTGGTTTTGATGATTTAGCCAAGGTAAATGGGTTAATTCCTTGGGTTTGATGATTTAGCCAACGTAAATGGGTGATTTCTTTGGTTTTGATGATTTGGTTGTGATGATTTAGCCAAGGTAAATGGGTTAATTCTTTGGTTTTGATTATTTAGCCAAGGTAAATGGGTTAATTGTTTTGTTTTGATGATTTAGCCAAGGTAAATGTGTGATTTCTTTTGTTTTGATGATTTGGTTTTGATTATTAAGCCAAGGTAAATGGGTTAATTCTTTGGTTTTGATGATTTAGCTAAGGTAAATGTGTTAATTTTTTTGTTTTAATGATTTAGCCGAGGTTAATTGGTTAATTCTTTGGTTTTGATGATTTATTCAAGGTAGATTGGTTAATTCTTTGGTTTTGATTATTTAGCCAAGGTAAATGGGTTAATTCTTTGGTTTTGATGATTTAGCCAAGGTGAATGGGTTAATTCTTTTGTTTTGATGATTTAGCCAAGGTAAGTTTGTTTTTGATGATTTAGCCAAGGTAAATGTTTTTATTCTTTGGTTTTGATGATTTAGCCAAGGTAAATGGGTTAATTCTTTGGTTTTGATGATTTAGCCATGGTGAATGGGTTAATTCTTTGGTGTTGATTATTTAGCCAAGGTAAATCTGTTAATTCTTTTGTTTTGATTATTTAGCTGAGGTAAATGGGTTAATTCTTTGGTTTTGACTATTTTATTGGGATTTCCCAAACGTTTGAGGTAACAAAGTAATGTGACGACGTCAAGAAGAAAGGAAAAACAAACACAGAGTTAAATGTTATAAAAACTGTATTTACAAAAAAGGAAAATAAAGGTGTTGCAAACAATTGGGTTTGCGGGAAACTTATCTCACAGATGTGATGTGTCCGTTTATCAATTAAATCTTTCCTGTGTCCTTAGTTGGTATGAAAGAGAAAAGGTGCGGCCTTGGACTGTGCTGCTATTACGGCTTGGACTCCACGTGCGTCCCGTATTTCTGGTGGCGGAGAGCTGGCGAATTGGATGTACTCGCAATCAGGTTCCAACCGCAAAAGAGGCCGAAAGTTCGAAGGGGCCGCGCAAATAGGGGTCGGGGAGGAAACTAGAATGGCAGCCCGTGATTGGTTGTTTTTCATCCAATCATGGGGCACCACACTAGTGACTCCGTAATAATTCCAATATTCTCCCCCAAAACAAAATTGCAATATGAAATCATTGCAACATAATTCTCTGCAGTTACAGGTCCTTATGCTTTTAAGCTGGAGGTTCATAGCAGGCTTATTGTAAGGCAAACCATCCCATAATGAAAGGTCGCAGAAACTTGGATTTGCCTCCCTTTAAGGCAAATACGGCCCATAGGAAAATTGATTTTTTTTTTCTTGAAGGCAAACATAGCCAATAATAAAGTTCACAGGTAAAAGATCTTTTTTTTTTGAAGGCCAAACATAGCCAATAATAAAGTTCACAGGAAAATTGATTTTTTTTTTTTTGAAGGCAAACATAGCCAATAATAAAGTTCATAGGAAAATTGATTTTTTTCTTTTGAAGTCACACATAGTTCACAGGAAAATTGATTTTTTTTTTTTAAGGCAAACATAGCCAATAATAAAGTTCTTAGGAAAATTGATTTTTTGAAGGCAAACATAGCCAATAATAAAGTTCACAGGAAAATTGATTTTTTTTTTTTTTTTTTTTTAAGGCAAACATAGCCAATAATAAGGTTTACAGGAAAATTGATTTTTTTTTGAAGGCAAACATACTAGAATATAGAAGAGGTGAAGATTGTATTCACAAAGAGCTTAAAGGTTTGAAAGAAGTGTAGTGATTTATTTTGTATGTAAAGAATTCTCATTTTGGTGCACCAATAGGACTATAGAAATTTCATCCTTTCAATAATAAGGTAGGATATCATTAACAGTTATTATTTTTTTCTTCTTTTTTACAATAAGTACCTATAAGCTAAGGTATGTGAAGATTGTTTTAGATAAACTGAATTTAATAGTATATATAGGGGTTATTAAGAGAGTTTTTACTACTTTTTAAATTTTTAGTCCTTTTAGGACGTTGTTTCATTGGAACAGATGAGCTATTAGTATTTGGTACATCATTAGAAGATTTTGAATTTGCAGCATCAACTACTCCGTTTAGCACTGAAAGTGCAATTCTGTGATTGGAAGGTACAGACTTGATTTTGTCATCATGCCAGGGGAGTTTTACATGGTACGCATTATTTTTAAATTCAATGGAATTTTCAAATTCCATAATTTTACTCTTGTCATAATTACAAGTAGCCTCGTCTTTCGATGATATACTTAGGGAATCTACATCAAACATTTTCTCTAAATTTCTTTCTACTTGACTCTCATCAAATATTTCAGCAAGGGGGTCAGGGTAGCTCTTTATCGGGTTCATTACAAAATTTACCCTAATGTCTGAGCACGTAGAGTATTTGGAGACTATGTCATGATAATTGTGGAGATCCTTATTCTTAATCTTCTTAGGATTACACTGTTTATCATACAAAAAATGTTGGCAATTGCCAAACGGGGAAATGCCTGCAGGACACTCCCATGCCGAGCCCTGCATGCAGTCTATCATTTTGATGTTCTTCATGAATTGAATCACATCAATGCCTAAAAGGCCATGTACACGAATGTCATTTCTTTCGTGCAAAAAGGCCAGGGTATAATTTAAATTAATTAAATTTTTCTTTCCAGACTTAAAATTATCAAATCTTAAGTTTATATCGAATTCATCATTGATAAGAACTGGTAGAGACAAGGAACTACCCTTAGTTACCTCTATCCCCACTACAAGTTGGTTCAATTTTTTTGTTTGCGACCCTAAAAAGGTTTTTACCTCGTATTCAACTGGAGTGAGGAGAGATTTATAACACCCTAATCTTTCAATAACATTCCTGGAGAAATAGGTTCTTTGACTGCCTGTATCAAAGAGGCAGTTAAATCTATATTTTCGTTTTCCTTTAAAAACAGTAATTGCTACTATCGGCAAAATGTAAGGTTGTTTCTGCATGCTAGTGTTAGCACACACGTGCGTGGAAGCAGTTGGACTGTTTCCACCCTTATCTGTTTCATTACAAAGTGGGGTAACGTGGCCTCGGGATTTACAATGTGCACATCTCCGAGGTAATTTATTTCCTTTGCCATAGCAGTCTTCTGTTCTATGATTGGCACTTGTACAAAGGAGGCATAAGCCCATTTCTCTACACCTAGAACGTCTCGACTCAAGGGAAAAATATTTTGGACAATGGTTCATAGTGTGTCCATTGACACTGCAAAATCTGCAATACTTAGTAACTTTGCTAGATTTAATAGCAAAGTTTTCCAACGTTGGGACACCCTTCCTTACATTATTATCTTTATTATAATTTCCTTCCCTAGATTTGAAATTGTCTTGGTGGGAATTTGGAGTTTTTTTAAAACTCGTTTTTATCAAGGTTTTTATGACCTCATTATAACTATCAAAGATCTGATTAATTTTTGGATAGTTACTATCAACTTTTCTTATTATCTCTTTTTGAAGAGTTGGGGGTAATTTCGAAAAAATTACATGGCTAATCAGTTCGTAGCCAGGAGTGTTTTCTTCAAAAAAATCCAGACCATATGAAGTCTTTAGTTCAGCTAGGTCAGCCTTTATTTCTGACAAAAAACTTTTTATGTTAGCAAACTCTGGCTCATATTTAGGAGTATTACCCAGCAGTTGTTTAAAAATTTCATCGATAATGAGAGGAATATCCAAAAACTCCTTTCTCAATAAATTGATGGCCACTTCAAAGTTTTCATCTTCTAACGAGAGGTGAGACACTAACTGAGATGCGTAACCTGTCAAAAAACTTTTTAAAAGTGATAGTTTGGCTTTTTTTGAATGTACGGCGTCCACACAATTCTCAAATTGAGCTAGGAAATTTTTAAATTCAAATTTACCAGCTCTTATGCCACTAAATTTAGCACACTGCAACCGTGGGGCTGAAACGCACGCGGCTGCGAGTGGCATTTGTGGATTTTGTACTAGGACAGATTCTTTATTGGAAGGAGAAATATTCTCTTCCAGTTCAGTGAGCCTTTTGAATATGTTGTAAACGAACTCCGCTTGTAACTTTTCGTCTTCCAACATACCGCTATCTTCTAAATTGATATCGGCCTTTTCACAGGCTTCACTTATTCTATTATTAATTACGTCGACCTCCGTCAACCATTTGTTAATAAGAATTTCTTGCCTTTTAAAACAAATGTTATTGAGCGACACTTCTGCTGACATTAAATCAACGGCCGAAGTTATTTTCCTTTTAAAGGAATCTCTATTAAAAATCAAGGCTCTAACGCCCTTTATCTGTTTAAAATCATTCATACTGCTGAGAGCAAATATCTACAAGCAAAATAAAGGAAAGAAACGGAAGGAAAGAAAGAAAAAAAGGGGGGACGAACGAAATTAACCTCTACAGTCCCAGTAGTAACACCAAAATAGCATAGGCTTGTATTCCCTTCCTCAAGCGACGTCACGGTTGAATTGAATTTACACAAATCTATTTCGTGTTAAATTATCCCACGTGTTATTTTTAGTCTCTAGCGTAAAAGGCTAGTTTCAATTGTTTGCAAATTATTGGGATTTCCCAAACGTTTGAGGTAACAAAGTAATGTGACGACGTCAAGAAGAAAGGAAAAACAAACACAGAGTTAAATGTTATAAAAACTGTATTTACAAAAAAGGAATATTCAAGGTAAATTTTTTATTTTTTATTATTACATTTTCACCCCAAAAAAGGCAAATTGCCACTTTGGTGTAGGGGGCTACTATCAGGGGAAACAACTACTGGGGTAGGTACTATGGTGGGATTTGGACAGCAAGATGTCGGTTCACGTTACACTTAAACTTCTGCTCGTCAGTACTGTTGGGAAAGCAGAGACGTGGAAGGGATTCCAGAGTCTAGCGGTTCTAGGGAATAAACAATTGGAGTAAAAATATCTTTTACATCGACGGATCTCTACAGTGTGGGGGTGGGATTTAGCAGCCCGTCGGTTTGTCGGGTTGTTTAATTCTTGGTTTTGATTATTTAGCCAAGGTAAATGGGTTAATTCTTTGGATTTGATGATTTAGCCAAGGTAAATTGGTTAATTCTTTGGTTTTAATGATTTAGCCAAGGTAAATTGGTTAATTCTTTGGTTTTGATGATTTAGCCGAGGTAAATGGGTTAATTCTTTGGTTATAACTATTTAGCCAATGTAAATGCGTTAATTCTTTGGCTTTGATGATGTAGCCAAGGTAAATGGGTTAATTGTTTGGTTTTCATGATTTAGTTGTTATTATTTAGCCAAGGTAAATGGCTTAATTCTTTGGTTTTGATGATATAGCCAAGGAAAATTTGGTAATTTTTTGGTTATGATTATGTATATAAGATAGATGGGTTACTTCTTTTGTTTTGATGATTTAGTCAAGGTTAATGGGGTAATTCTTTTGTTTTGATGATTTAGCCAAGGTTAATGGGTTAATTCTTTGCTTTTGATGATTTAGCCAAGGTAAGTTGGGTAATTCTTTGGTTTTGATTATTTAGCCAAGGTAAATGGGTTAATTCTTTGATTTTGATGATTTAGCCAAGGTAAATGGCTGATTTCTTTGGTTTTGATGATTTGGTTTTGATGATTTAGCCTAGGTAAATTGGTTAATTCTTTGGTTTGACTGATTTAGCCAAGTTAAATGTGTTACTTTTTTGTGTTTTAATGATTTAGCCGAGGTAGATTGGTTAATTCTTTGGTTTTGATGATTTATCCAAGGTAGATGGGTTAATTCTTTTGTTTTGATTATTTAGCCAAGGTAAATGGTTTAATTCTTTGGTTTTGATAATTTAGCCAAGGTAAATGGGTTAATTCTTTTTTTTTGATGATTTAGCCAAGGTAAATCTGTTAATTCTTTGGTTTTTATGATTTAGCCAAGGTAAATGTTTTTATTCTTTGGTTTTGATGATTTAGCCAAGGTAAATGGGTTAATTCTTTGGTTTTGATGATTTAGCCAAGGTGAATGGGTTAATTCTTTGGTTTTGATTATTTAGTAAAGGTAAATCTGTTTATTCTTTTGTTTACATTATTTAGCTGAGGTAAATGGGTTAATTCTTTGGTTTTTACTATTTAGCCAAGGTAAATGTGTTAATTCTTTGGTTTTGATGATTTAGTCAAGGTAAATTTTTTATTTTTTATTATTACATTTTCACCCCAAAAAAGGCAAATTGCCACTTTTGTGTAGTGGGCTACTATCAGGGGAAACAACTACTGGGGTACTATGGTGGGATTTGGGCAGCAAGATGTCAGTTCACGTTACACTTAAACTTCTGCTTGTCAGTACTGTTGGGAAAGCAAAGACCTGGAAGGAATTCCAGAGTCTAGCGGTTCTAGGGAATAAACTATTGGAGTAAAAATATCTTTTACATCGACGGATCTCTACAGTGTGGGGGTGGGATTTAGCAGCTTGTCGGTTTGAGGGGTTGTTTAATTCTTGGTTTTGATTATTTAGCCAAGGTAAATGGGTTAATTCTTTGGTTTTGATGATTTAGCAAAGGTAAATTGGTTAATTCTTTGGTTTTAATGATTTAGCCAAGGTAAATTGGTTAATTCTTTGGTTTTGATGATTTAGCCAAGGTAAATTGGTTAATTCTTTGGTTTTGATGATTTAGCCAAGGTAAATTGGTTAATTCTTTGGTTTTAATGATTTAGCCAAGGTAACTTGGTTAATTCTTTGGTTTTGATGATTTAGCCGAGGTAAATGGGTTAATTCTTTGGTTTTAACTATTTAGCCAATGTAAATGCGTTAATTCTTTGGCTTTGATGATGTAGCCAAGGTAAATGGGTTAATTGTTTGGTTTTCATGATTTGGTTGTTATTATTTAGCCAAGGTAAATGGCTTAATTCTTTGGTTTTGATGATATAGCAAAGGTAAATTTGGTAATTTTTTGGTTATGATTAGTTATATAAGGTAGATGGGTTAATTCTTTTGTTTTGATGATTTAGTCAAGGTTAATGGGTTAATTCTTTTGTTTTGATAATTTAGCCAAGGTTAATGGGTTATTTCTTTGGTTTTGATGATTTGGTTTTGATGATTTTGCCAATGTAGATGGGTTAATTCTTTTGTTTTTATGATTTAGCTAAGGTAAATGTGTTAATTTTTTGGTTTTAATGATGTAGCCGAGGTTAATTGGTTAATTCTTTTGTTTTGATGATTTATCCAAGGTAGATGGGTTAATTCTTTGGTTGTGATTATTTAGCCAAGGTAAATGGTTTAATTCTTTGGTTTTGATGATTTAGCCAAGGTAAATGGGTTAATTCTTTTGTTTTGATTATTTAGCCAAGGTGAATGGGTTAATTCTTTGGTGTTGATTATTTAGCAAAGGTAAATCTGTTAATTCGTTTGTTTTTATTATTTAGCTGAGGTAAATGGGTTAATTCTTGGGTTTTTACTATTTAGCCAAGGTAAATGTGTTAATTCTTTGGTTTTGATGATTTAGTCAAGGTAAATTTTTTATTTTTTATTATTACATTTTCACCCCAAAAAAGGCAAATTGCCACTTTGGTGTAGGGGGCTACTATCAGGGGAAACAACTACTGGGGTAGGTACTATGGTGGGATTTGGACAGCAAGATGTCGGTTCACGTTACACTTAAACTTCTGCTCGTCAGTACTGTTGGGAAAGCAGAGACCTGGAAGGAATTCCAGAGTCTAGCGGTTCTAGGGAATAAACTATTGGAGTAAAAATATCTTTTACATCGATGGATCTCTACATTGTGGGGGTGGGATTTAGCAGCCTGTCGGTTTGTCGGGTTGTTTAATTCTTGGTTTTGATTATTTAGCCAAGGTAAATGGGTTAATTCTTTGGTTTTAATGATTTAGCCAAGGTAAATTGGTTAATTCTTTGGTTTTGTTGATTTAGCCGAGGTAAATGGGTGAATCTTTGGTTATAACTATTTAACCAATGTAAATGCGTTAATTCTTTGGCTTTGATGATTTAGCCAAGGTAAATGAGTTAATTTTTTGGTTTTCATGATTTGGTTGTTATTATTTAGCCAAGGTAAATGGCTTAATTCTTTGGTTTTGATGATATAGCCAGGTAAATTTGGTAATTTTTTGATTTTGGATTATGTATATAAGGTAGATGGGTTAATTCTTTTGTTTTGATTATTTAGTCAAGGTTAATGGGTTAATTCTTTTGTTTTGATGATTTAGCTAAGGTTTATGGTAAATGCTTTTGTTTTGATGATTTAGCCAAGGTAAGTGGGGTAATTCTTTGGTTTTGATGATTTAGCCAAGGTAAATGGGTTAATTCTTTGGGTTTGATGATTTAGCCAACGTAAATGGATGATTTCTTTGGTTATGATGATTTTGTTTTGATGCCAAGGTAAATGGGTTAATTCTTTGGTTTTGATAATTTAGCAAAGGTAAATGTGTTAATTTTTTGGTTTTAATGATTTAGCCAAGGTTAATTGGTTAATTCTTTGGTTTTGATGATATAGCCGAGTTAAATTTGGTAATTTTTTGGTTATGATTATCTATATATGGTAGATGGGTTAATTCTTTTGTTTTGATGATTTAGTCAAGGTTAATGGGTTAATTTTTTTGTTTTGATGATTTAGCCAAGGTTAATGGGTTAATTCTTTGCTTTTGATGATTTAGCCAAGGTAAGTGGGGTAATTCTTTGGTTTTGATTATTTAGCCAAGGTAAATGGGTTAATTCTTTCGTTTTGATTATTTAGCCAAGGTTAATGGGTGATTTCTTTGGTTTTGATGATTTGGTTTTGATGATTTAGCCAAGGTAAATGGGTTAATTCTTTGGTTTGGATTATTTAGCCAAGGTAAATGTGTTAATTTTTTGGTTTTAATGATTTAGCCGAGGTAAATTTGTTAATTCTTTGGTTTTGATGATTTATCCAAGGTAGATGGGTTTATTCTTTGGTTTTGATTATTTAGCCAATGTAAATGGCTTAATTCTTTGGTTTTGATGATTTAGTCAAGGTAAATGGATTAATTCTTTTGTTTTGATGATTTAGCTAAGGTTTATGGTAAATGCTTTTGTTTTGATGATTTAGCCAAGGTAAGTGGGGTAATTCTTTGGTTTTGATGATTTAGCCAAGGTAAATGGGTTAATTCTTTGGGTTTGATGATTTAGCCAACGTAAATGGATGATTTCTTTGGTTATGATGATTTTGTTTTGATGCCAAGGTAAATGGGTTAATTCTTTGGTTTTGATAATTTAGCAAAGGTAAATGTGTTAATTTTTTGGTTTTAATGATTTAGCCAAGGTTAATTGGTTAATTCTTTGGTTTTGATGATATAGCCGAGTTAAATTTGGTAATTTTTTGGTTATGATTATCTATATATGGTAGATGGGTTAATTCTTTTGTTTTGATGATTTAGTCAAGGTTAATGGGTTAATTTTTTTGTTTTGATGATTTAGCCAAGGTTAATGGGTTAATTCTTTGCTTTTGATGATTTAGCCAAGGTAAGTGGGGTAATTCTTTGGTTTTGATTATTTAGCCAAGGTAAAGTGGTTAATTCTTTCGTTTTGATTATTTAGCCAAGGTTAATGGGTGATTTCTTTGGTTTTGATGATTTGGTTTTGATGATTTAGCCAAGGTAAATGGGTTAATTCTTTGGTTTGGATTATTTAGCCAAGGTAAATGTGTTAATTTTTTGGTTTTAATGATTTAGCCGAGGTAAATTTGTTAATTCTTTGGTTTTGATGATTTATCCAAGGTAGATGGGTTTATTCTTTGGTTTTGATTATTTAGCCAATGTAAATGGCTTAATTCTTTGGTTTTGATGATTTAGTCAAGGTAAATGGATTAATTCTTTTGTTTTGATGATTTAGCCAAGGTAAATGGGTTAATTCTTTGGTTTTGATGATTTAGCCAAGGTAAATGTTTTTATTCTTTGGTTTTGATGATTTAGCCAAGGTAAATGGGTTAATTCTTTGGTTTTGATGATTTAGCCAAGGTGAATGGGTTAATTCTTGTGTGTTGATTATTTAGCCAAGGTAAATCTGTTTATTCTTTTGTTTACATTATTTAGCTGAGGTAAATGGGTTAATTCTTTGGTTTTGACTATTTAGCCAAGGTAAATGGGTTAATTCTTTGGTTTTGATGATTTAGTCAAGGTAAATTTTTTATTTTTTATTATTACATTTTCACCCCCAAAAAGGCAAATTGCGACTTTGGTGCAGGGAGCTACTATCAGGGGAAACAACTACTGGGGTACTATTGTGGGACTTGGGCAGCAAGATGTCGGTTCACGTTACAATTAAACTTCTGCTCGTCAGTACTGTTGGGAAAGCAGAGACCTGGAAGGAATTCCAGAGTCTAGCGGTTCTAGGGAATAAACTATTGGAGTAAAAATATCTTTTACATCGACGGATCTCTACAGTGTGGGGGTGGGATTTAGCAGCTTGTCGGTTTGTCGGGTTGTTTAATTCTTGGTTTTGATTATTTAGCCGAGGTAAATGGGTTTATCTTTGGTTTTGCCTATTTAGCCAATGTAAATGCGTTAATTCTTTGGCTTTGATGATTTAGCAAAGGTAAATGGGTTAATTGTTTGGTTTTCATGATTTGGTTGTTATTATTTAGCCATGTAAATGGCTTAATTCTTTGGTTTTGATGATATAGCCAAGGTAAATTTGGTAATTTTTTGGTTTTGGATTATGTATATAAGGTAGATTGGTTAATTCTTTGTTTTGATTATTTAGTCAAGGTAAGTGGGGTAATTCTGTGGTTTTGATGATTTAGCCAAGGTAAATGGGTTAATTCTTTGGGTTTGATGATTTAGCCAACGTAAATGGGTGATTTCTTTGGTTTTGATGATTTTGTTTTAATGATTTAACCAAGGTAAATGGGTTAATTCTTTGGTTTTGATAATTTAGCCAAGGTAAATGTGTTAATTTTTTGGTTTTAATGATTTAGCCGAGGTAAATTGGTTAATTCTTTGGTTTTGATGATTTATCCAAGGTAGATGGGTTAATTCTTTGATTTTGATTATTTAGCCAAGGTAAATGGTTTAATTCTTTGGTTTTGATGATTTAGCCAATGTTAATGGGTTAATTCTGTTTTTTTGATTATTTAGCTAATGTAAGTGGGTTAATTCTTTGGTTTTGATTATTTAGCCAAGGTAAATTTGGTAATTTTTTGTTTGGATTATGTATCCAAGGTAGATGGGTTAATTCTTTTGTTTCGATTATTTAGCTAATGTAAGTGGGGTAATTCTTTGGTTTTGATGATTTAGCCAAGGTAAATGGGTTAATTCTTTGGTTTTGATGATTTAGCCAAGGTAAATGGGTTATTTCTTTGCTTTTGATTATTTGGTTTTTATTTGTTAGCCAAGGTAAATGGCTTAATTCTTTGGTTTTGATGATTTAGCCAAGGTAAATGTGTTAATTCTTTGGTTTTAATGATTTAGACGAGGTAAATTGATTAATTCTTTGGTTTTTATTATTTATCCAAGGTAGAGAGGTTAATTCTTTAGTTTTGATGATTTAGCCAATGTTAATGGGTTAATTCTGTTTTTTTGATTATTTAGCTAATGTAAGTGGGTTAATTCTTTGGTTTTGATTATTTAGCCAAGGTAAATTTGGTAATTTTTTGTTTGGATTATGTATCCAAGGTAGATGGGTTAATTCTTTTGTTTCGATTATTTAGCTAATGTAAGTGGGGTAATTCTTTGGTTTTGATGATTTAGCCAAGGTAAATGGGTTAATTCTTTGGTTTTGATGATTCAGCCAAGGTAAATGGGTTATTTCTTTGCTTTTGATTATTTGGTTTTTATTTGTTAGCCAAGGTAAATGGCTTAATTCTTTGGTTTTGATGATTTAGCCAAGGTAAATGTGTTAATTCTTTGGTTTTAATGATTTAGACGAGGTAAATTGATTAATTCTTTGGTTTTTATTATTTATCCAAGGTAGAGAGGTTAATTCTTTAGTTTTGATTATTTAGCCAATGTTAATGGGTTAATTCTTTAGTTTTGATGATTTAGCCAAGGTAAATGTGTTAATCCTTTGTGTTGATGATTTAGCCAATGTTAATGGGTGAATTCTGTGGTTTTTATTATTTAGCCAATGTAAGTGGGTTAATTCTTTGGTTTTGTATGAGTTAGCCAAGGTAAATGGGTTAATTGTTTTGTTGTGATGATTTAGCCAAGGTAAATGGGTTAATTCTTTTGTTTTGAGTATTCAGCTAAGGTAAATGGGTTAATTCTTTGATTTTGATAATTTAGCCAAGGTAAATGTTTTAATTCTTTGGGTTTGATTATTTAGCCAAGGTAAATGGGTTAATTCTTTGGTTTTGAGAATTTTGCCAAGGTAAATGGGTTAATTCTTTGGTTTTGATTATTTAGCCAAAGTAAATCTGTTAATTCTTTTGTTTTGATTATTTAGCTGAGGTAAATGGGTTAATTCTTTGGTTTTGACTATTTAGCCAAGGTAAATGGGTTAAGTCTTTGATTTTGATGATTTAGCCAAGGTAAATTTTTTTTTATTATTATTACATTTTCACTCCAGACAAGGCAAATTGCAACTTTGGTCTAGGGAGCTACTATCAGGGGAAACAACTACTGGGGTACTATGTAGGGATTTGGACAGCAAGATGTCGGTTCATGTTACACTTAAACTTCTGCTCGTCAGTACTGTTGGGAAAGCAGAGACCTGGGTTAATTCTTTGGTTTTGATGATTTAACCAAAGTAAATTGGCTAATTCTTAGGTTTTGATGATTTAGCAAAGGTAAATGGGTTAATTCTTTGGTTTTGATGATATAGCCAAGGTAAATGTTTTTTTATTTTTTATTACATTGTCACCCCAAACAAGGCTAATTGCCACTTTGGTGTAGGGGGCTGCTATCAGGGGCAACAACTATTGGGGTACTATGTAGGGATGTGGGCAGCAAGATGTCGGTTTACGTTACACTTAAACTTCTGCACGTCAGTACTGTTAGGGAAGCAGCGAACTGGAATGGAATTCCAGAGTCTAGCGATTCTGGGGAAGAAACTATTGGAGTAAAAAGATCTTTTACATCTAGGGATCTCTGCAGTGTGGGGGTGGGATTTAGCAGCCTGTCGGGTGTGTCGGGTTGGTTAATTCTTTGGTTTTGATGATTTAGCCAAAGTAAATGGGTTAATTCTTTGGTTTTGATCATTTAGCCAAGGTAAATTGGTTAATTCTTTGGTTTTGATGATTTAGCCAAGGTAAATGGGTTAATTCTTTGGTTTTGATGATTTAGCCAAGGTAAATGGGTTAATTCTTTGGTTTTGCTTATTTCCTTTGTCATCATTCAAAATGACGTTTCCTGTTTTGTACAGAGACAATCTTTAATAATAATTTTAAAATGATTCTTTCAATCAAAATCTCCAACCCCGTGGCTTCCAAAGACAAATTTTATCTCATCACTGCTGGTCAAATGTTCAACTCTCTTTGAGTTTATATTTTCTTTTCATTCTCAATCGAAATGACATAACCCTTTTGGTGCAGACATATATTTTTAATCATAATAATTTAAAAATAATTCTGTTAATCGGAATCCCAAAACGAACCCACTTTATTTTTTGCACAGTTAGATTGTCCTTCATAAGACAATTATTATTTGTTATTCTTGCCAGTTGGTGAGTTCAATTCTATTATGTAACACCCAAACATGCATATCAATTGGAATCCCAAAGCGAATTGACACCTTCCTTCCTATCCAGAAATGCTTTTAACTAAACTTATTAGCCCGCCAAACACACACATATACCAGCCCTGATATTTACTTGTAGTAGTAATTCTTCTAATGCACTCACCTCCAAAAGACAGAAAGTCTGCTCTGTTTGCTGTCAACACACAGAAGCTAAGAGAAGAAGAGGAAGAAGAAGAGATAGAAGCAAGGGTATGGCCTAAAGGTATGAGTGAGATGAAACTGGTGAAGGAATGTACACTGTCGATGGATGTAGTCTTGGTCAAATCTAGCCAAAACAAGGTGGATCAATTGACGAGAGTGTCTCAGCAGTGGCTTGATGTAATTAAGAGGAACACCGAACCTGTGCAACCTGTATGCATGCATCTGTTAACTCAGTCAGGTTGAACCAGATCAAAATTGTTCACCAACAAAGCAATCATCCTAGTGTGAAGCGGACACTCTACTTTGTGAAGCAAATAAACCTTGGGGTTTCCAAGGCCGCTGTGAGAACCATTATTAAAGAATGTGAAGAGTGTCAGTCGATCAATCCATCACCCATGCACTGGTCAAAGCGGACTTTAAATGTTGAACAAACATGGCATAGGATAGCGATGGATATCACTCATTATGATGGGGCCCATTTTTTTAAACTCATTGACTGCGGACCCGCTCGGTTTGCCATCTGGCGACGCATCACTCAGCAGGATGCAAAACGTATAATCAATCAACAAAAGACTCTTTTCTTTGAACGAGGTCCACCATTAGAGATTTTAATGGATAATGGCACTGCCTTTTGAAGCAGCTTGTTTAAAGCCTTCATGGACGAATGGAGAATCAGACTTCGATGTTGTGCATATGTTCCCTCCAGAACGGCATCATCAAGCGATGTCATAGAAGTGTTAAAAGGATTGCAGCCAGGAAACGGTGTACTATGCTGGAGGCAGTACATTGGTACAACATTACGCCAAAGAATGACTTGTCCTCTGCTACAGCACCTGCCAATATGATCCACCGGTACTGCATACGACTTAAAGGAATTGACAGAATAACGACACCAATAGACAATCAACAGCAAACCGTCTACAAAATGAGTGACCGAGTGTGGGTAAAAGCCCCACGCGGACGATGTACTACAAAGTATGGAGTGGGACGTGGGACTGGGAATACCAGTATGCAAAATATATTAGTCAATGGAATGCCATGCCATGTGAGAGACCTGCGACCTATAGTAGAACCAGGCCCCACAATGGCTGCTCTGACATACCTTCGAAAGTGGTAGTGAGAGATTTGTGACCATCAATGAGATGCTGGGTAAGCAGACACCCAGTGTGAGTGAAGATGACAACTTAGTCGATGACATTCCAGATGAAAGCACAGTAAATGTTGGAACTATTCCTGATGAAGACACAATGATTGTTCTGCCACGAAGAAGCACAAAAGCCCCCCTCCCCCGAGTGTTTCATGTGTGATCAGAGGATCAGGGGGAAGTGTAGTAGTAATTCTTCTAATGCATTCACCTCCAAAAGACAGAAAGTCTGTTCTGTTTGCTGTCAACACACAGGGGCTGGGAGAGGAAGAAGAATAAGCGGTGGACATAGTTGGTTTTATGGGAAGAGGTGCGAGAATTCCCAAGATTTGAGAGGAATAAAAGATCGAATTCGGATGGATAGGCAAGTGTGCTTTTTCTCAAGCAAAGAAAACGATGAGAGGAGAGAGAAGTCCCTTCCTAAAGAAAGTTCCAGCTCAAAGTGAGAAAGAAAGTGATGCCGATTTCATTACTAGTTGATATATTGCTAATATAACCAGGGCCCATAGGTATTATGGCCATTAGCTTGGTCTGGGGCTGAATCTCCCAGGGCCAACCACACTGAGGAGGCACTGAGGTTCTGCTCAAATGACAGCATTACAAAATAAATAAACCAAATAAAATAGAGAGCAGGTTACTAAGACTCTCTAAATCATTGTTATTCAGTTTGTTTAGAAACGAAAACAAGCTGGTCAATCTTTAAGTGGGAATAAAAGAAATAGGGTTGAACTTAAAAATAAAAGTGAACATTTTTGAAGCTCATTCTTCCCATAAAATTAAAAGAGGGCGGGATTCATTCAGTTGAGTCCTCAGAGACTTCATTAATTATGGTAGTTTACAAAAGAACTCAGAACTGCATGATGCACCATGCTCAAACAGAGGAACATGTACATATATTTGACTCCCATGCAAATTGTATTCACCTTTTCTTGAATGTTATCTATTTCTATCACATTTACTTTTAACCCTAAGCTAATCCTTGAAAATTAAAATCAAATGCTTGTGAAAAAATGGTGCAATTCCATACAATTTCCATTTTAGCTACAAAGACCCAGCAGTAGTAACTGCTTGAGATCAATCCAAGCTGTCATCTTGTTGGCATATCTTAAAAACAATCAAAGCTCATTATAATTGAAGAAGGCATGCTAACCCATTTTTTTCTCAGCTTAGTCATAACACAAGAAAAATATACTATTGAAGGTTAACATGCTGCACACCAATCGCTAGGTCAGCTAGTTAATAAGCTATGAAAAATCTGGCACCCTGACTCTATTGAGAACGAATCTCTCCAAGTGATTATACGAGCAGATCTGAAGTGAAACGCTGCACTAAATCCCTGTATCATACTTTTCTAGATCGTGAAAGATTTCTGAGTGCAGCAATATTAACAAAGATTTCTGAGTGTGGCTCAGTATTCAGTGAAGAACTGCATTCATACTTAGGTCGACGGCATGGTAATTCTGTGATATACCTCTCAGATTTTTTTTCAAACTCCCCATTTGTTAGTATCATAAAAACTAGATAATCCTGAAAATTCGAGTTTGTAACTCCAAGCAATTACCAAAATATTATATTTTTAAGATATGTTACAGAATAATGTGAAATCATGGCATTAGAAAATGACATTTTTATGAATAAAATGAATTTTAGAATATAATTAGAACATTAAAAATTTGGACATGCAGTTTTTTTTTGGGGGGGAGGGTCCTTATAAATCACACTTAAAGCCTCTCAAACTCAACAGTTTTTGTGTTATTGTATGTGTTTGCCTAAATTTGAGTGTGGGACTACCAAGTCTCAAAGGTATAAAAAATGAATTTTTTTTTTTCCGTGAACTGTGAATGTTCTTCAATGTGAAAATGGAGTCTTAATTTTTCTGTATTAGCTCACAATTGAAATTTAACATTAAGACATGTTATGGCCGTACAGTTTTGCCATTTCTACTAGAGAAAAAATAAATCAAAACACAAATTTATTACAAAATTCATTTTTCATTTTGCTATAGTTAATTCAATATATAGACACAAAAGTTATTTATAAAGTACATCATAGCATGTTTTCAAAACGTTAAATAAACAGCTGATCACGAATGTAGTTTTGTAAACACAGCAATTGTTTTATCATAATCTTCATCACAGATTTTGTAAGTTCTTCCAGTGGTTGTGGTAGGTGCTTGAATAGCACATATACTATTTTTTTACAGAGACATAGCAGCCATCACCACTTAATGACCAGTTGAACGTTTTCTGTTGTCAATGGGAATGTATGAATTACTTGCCTTCTCACCAACTTTGTTTACTAAACTCACCCACTGCAACAAATTGTACACACAAGAGATGTAAGATAATAGTGCAATATTGCCAATATCAACTCGAGTTGGATTTTTGAAGTCATCTATGCTAGTCTAATCCTCCATAAAAATTATGCACTTTCGATCCACTGAACAGACTACTAATTGAGACAAAAGACTACTAATTGAGATAAAACCTGACATTTGCAGAGTATTGAACAAAGGTATACATTGGCAGAATATCCATTTTATGTTAAAGAGCCAGAATCAATTGTGCACTTTCCAGCTTGTTAGCAATCGCTAGCAAAATTTTGTGAATGTTCAGTAACTTGTGCAAATAAAATAAACTATGGTTGATAACAACCATTCCATTAAAATAGTGACAGGACTTATTAATGAGATAGCATATTGACAAAGGACACAACCCTCACAACTCTAGATTAAAGGCCTGACAAGATTGCCAATCTAAAAAGTGATACTCAGCAACTCATCTCTATAACACATTATGTCACATTATGTAATTTGTAAGGGTAAACTTATGAATGAAGATCTCAGAAATCTAAAATATCCCAGATGCCACAATATTCTGAGACCTTCAGAGAATGTGTAAAGAATTCACAATGTAAGGTAACAATGGGTCATAAGACATGCAAAATGGCAAAGATGGTCTGCTTTAATAGCAGAAACATCATTCTAACATTCAATGCAGAGGGGCAAGAAACATGTTAAGGTGCCAATCAACTGTATAACTAATAAAGTAGAAACAAGGCAAAGTGACAGCAACAGCAAAAAAGACAGACACTAATGATCGGTTAAAGACAACGTGTATCATGTTTTATTTTTATCAAAAAAAAAGTAAAATGAAAGGCAATATATTCGGAGTGAGAACTGGTGTGTGGCAGAGTTGAGATTCTTGGATCTGTGACGAGCATGCGCAAAAGCGCACAAAAAGTATGAGTTGTGTGTGCCTACATCGAGGAGCGAACCTGGGACCGTTAGATTACAAAGAAAAACGTTTGTGAGCGATACTCGCATTACCACGACAATTGGGTTCGCCCGACGGCTATAAAAGGTCAAGCCGAAACAAAGATTGCAAGTCGTTTCTTTTTTTTGGTCGGTCGACGGTTGAAAAGAAGTTGCTGGTGAAGAGTGCGACATTTGCGAGAAGAAAGAAGTTGAAAGAACTGATTTGTTCAACTTTGAAAAGAACTTCTGGCGTGTATATCACTAACACAAATTACTTAGCTTTCTCCTCTCTCATGCTGTGATAAGCTATCACAGCTATTATGGCTCTCGATCAAAAACTTATATTTGATGGTAGTGAATCTTGACAGTCAATAGTGCAGTGGTTGGAGAAAGCTGATCTAATATGTCAGCTAAGTGGCGTAAAGTGCATTGAATGTGTAATTCCAATGCGTTTGTCAGGCGGCGCCTATGCAGTGTACCAGCAAGTGAGGAAAAGTGGGTCGATTGTGGGTGTATAAAGAAAACCTTGTACACAGCGTTTGCTTTGGATCCATTTTCTGCATGGAAGCTGTTCATAGCTCATCGTCTCCAACCAGGTAAAACGGTCGACGTCTTTTTGGCGGAGCTGTGCAGACTAGCAGTCCTGTTTGGCGGTGTATCGGATCAATGCCTGCAATGTGCATTCATTGCTGGTTTAACTTGGATCTATCTCATGTGCTGGCACGCACTTGTGCTATTTTAATGACTAACCTGATAGTTCCAGAGATAGCTGCATTAGCTTGCACAATCGACACCAGTTAACATCAAGGAGACAGATAATTCACAGAAGTGTTACAAGTGTAATGGATTGAATCATAAGGCAAGCAATTGCCTATTGGATAGTGCAACAGGAGGAGATGTCGGGGTCAGGCCTCGAAACCCTATCACATGTTATCAATGTCGGCGGCGAGGGCACATTGCTCGATTTTGTCCGGGGAAATGAGCAAGGGGGCGAGAAGTGAGCGCCAATCTCATCCCCCAAACTGGTGTAAATGGCATCTTGCCGGTTCTCATCAATGGACTCCCATGCACAGCTCTGGTGGATACCGGATGCACACAGTCACTGGTCCGCAAGTCATTTTGTAAGGAATGGATGAGGAAAGTAACCCCAGTGCTCACAGCAAATGGAAGCACACTAAGCTATTGTGGAGTAGGAATGGTGCACTCAAGTACCACAGCGGTGGATAGATGAGATCCATAAAGCAACAGAACCCAGAGAACTTATGTGTGCTGTGACCGCAGAACATGAACACGACTCTCAGATCCAGACAATTCATCAGTCCAGTGGACATCCCGGTGTGAAAAGGACATGGTACTTTGTAAAGTTGGTCAATCCAACAATAACTGAAACTCAAGTGCGATCGATGGTTGGAGATTGTAAAGAATGCCAATCCATAGATCCAGCTCCGGTGCATTGGAAGCCAGATAGGCTTAACGTCACGGACACTTGAAGTAGGGTTGCTGTGGATATAACCCACTTTGGTACTCAGGTGTACTTGACATTAATAGATTGTGGTCCCAGCCGTTTTGCCATTTGGAGGCAGTTGTACCGATAGGATTTGGCTAGCGTCATTAAGGAGTTGCGGAGTATATTCTGTGAAAGGGGGCCGCCGACTGAATTGCCCACAGATAATTGTGCAGCGTTTTGCGGAAAGACAATTGCTGATTTTACACAAATCTAGGGTGTGCACATTCGATTTTGGTGTGCCCACGTACCCTCCGGAAACGGTATCATGGAGTGATCCCATCGCACTATAAATCGCATTGCGGCAAGAACAGGGTGCACGATCTTGGAGGCAGTGTACTGGTACGTCATGCCTAAAGATGACAAGACAGCCATAACAACACCTGCGAATATGCTATACAATTATAGGATCCGTCTAAAAGGTATCAATGAAGTGAGGGTGCCCGAGACCGCAGTGGCTAATCCGTACAAGGAAGGGGATGCAGTTTGGGTGAAGAATCTGCGGGGAAGATGCACAACGCAGTTCTGTACAGGAACAGTGACAAAAATAAATAGTCAACACTCAATATCAGTTGATGGAACACCACACCACATAAAAGATGTGCGCCCAGCATGCCGACATGACGTTATAATCAATGATGAACTCAATTCATCATATGACGAAGACCCATTGCTGTACGAATGGCCAGATGACGGAAGCTCTTCAGAACATGATGATGGAAACTCTTTAGAAAATGATGAGGATCCAGAGCAGGACGAGTTTAATGATCCGGCAAATGAAGGCACCACTGAGGAAGTTCCTGAATCTGTGCCATTAAGGCGAAGTACCCGAACGAAACGGCCTTTGATCATATGTGTGATCTCGAGATCAGGGTGGAGTGTGACGAGCATGCACAAAAGTGCACAAAAAGTATGAGTTGTGCGTGCCTGCATCAGGGAGCGAACCTGAGACCGTTAGATTACAAAGAAAAACATTTGTGAGCGATACTCGCATTACCGTGACAACTGGGTTCGCCTGGCGGCTATAAAAATTCAAGCCTAAACAAAGATTGTAAGTCGTTTCTTTTTTTGGTCGGTCGGTGGTTGAAAAGAACTTGCTGGTGAAGAGTGCGGCATTTGCAAGAAGAAAGAAGTTGAAATAACTGATTCGTTCAACTTTGTAAAGAATTGCTGGCGTATATATCGCTTAACACAAATTACTTAGCTTTCTCCTCTCTCGTGCTGCAACAGGATCCATGAGGTATGAATTGGTAGCCAGAATTCAGTAAGTACTGGAACAGATAACTGGATGTCAGTGGGCAATGGAGTTGGTGTCTGGAGGCATCAGAGCTGCAGGAGTGAGCTGGAGAGCCACTGGAATGAGCTGAAGGTGCTGCAGCAATAAAGCTGGAATTGTTGGAAACCACAGAGGTAAGCCGTTCGAGTTTCTGCAGGTGTAGGCTGGAGTCACTGGAAGCTGCAGGAGTGAACTGGAGTTGAAGCAAGTTCAGGAACTAGAGTGGCATGATTTAAAAAGGAGTTCCAGGAGGCAAGCAGCAGTAAAGAGTGGAGTGTGCATTGCATTCTGGTAGTTTGTGAATCGCACAATTAGTTTGCTGAGTAGTCCTGAAAAGGGCTGCTTCTCTACTGCTGCTGATGCCTTTGGTTCTCATGGTGATTGAGTATGCTGACTTGACGAGTATCAAGTCAAGATAGGAGTGCTCCTAGCTCCATGGAACAACTGGTGATTTACTGTGAAAGCCGTTTGTTTCATGAAAAGTAGTTCATACTACAGTCGACTAGCGCTGAAAAACAGAGTGCTGTAATTAATTTTAATATATTTAATTTCTTACATACAAACATATATCTGGCATTCATTGTGAGCATTTATTTAAAGCTCTGTCTAAAAACAAAATGTTTTTTATTTTGTTCTGTTGCAAAAAATTGAGTTTTGTTTTTTTCTTTGTTGTTGAAAAAAAGGTTGTTGCTATTTTTAACATGCATGTTCGTGGCATATTTCTGGGAGTGTCACGTGTCGTCCACCAGTGTGCTTACATTTGCTTCATTCTAATTGTAAATAAAGGTGCAGTAATATTAGACTGCAACAATATTACAAAATGTTGACTTGAATCTGAAAACATTGGCTTTTCAGAAAAAAATGGGATTTCTATTAGGAGTATGATGGAAGCAATTCTAAACTTTCCTACACTTCACCAATGCCAGATCCTGGTTTCAACTTGTGAACTAAGTCTCATACACATTTTCTCAAACTGAGGTAATGCACCATTTCAGGAGCAATTATAAAAGATGGACCAGAAGTTCTACTGGGGCAGCATACAAAGATACCCTGATATGCCATAGAATAAGTTTTCCGTGATCGTCAGTGAGTTTTTTTCTACAAGACAGGAAAGGAAATTTTCTGTTCAAAAACTCACTGATGATCACAGAAAACTTATTCTAATGGAATACTGAAACACTATGCACTGGTTGTAGGGGATGGTTTGAGATTAACATACAGGTTATAATCATGTTAAATGCTTGTGTAGAGGTGTCCAAACTATTGGTAAGAGTGTATCACAAACCTTTAATAAAATCTTTTCAAAAAATGTCCTGGAGAAATCCATGGACTTGGAATATAAGTTACATATAAATCACCTTTTTTGGAAACTCAACGCTGCACCAGACTACACCCCAACGCATCTCACAACACCAAGACATCACACACCCACACACCTCACACCAAGGCACTTCACATGATGGTACAACACAAAGTTATCTAAAAACACTAAGGCAACTCACAACGCCAAAGTGCCTTACATCAAAGCAACTTACAACACTAAGGCAACTCACAAAACCAAACTTACAACGCCAATGCAACTCACAAAACCAAACCACAACACAACACTATAGAACCTCACAACACTAAAGTACCTCAGACCAAGGCACTTTACAATCTCAAGGAATCTAACAACACCAATGCACTTCACATCAAGGCAACTCACAATGTGTACTTTACATCAAGGCTCTTCACAAAATCAAAACATGTTACAAAACCAAGGTCCTTCACAACATTAATGCACTGAACAAAAACAAAGTACTTCACAAGATCAAGGAACCTCATCATATCAAGGCACTAAAGTAAACCAAGTCACCTCATAAAAATATGGTACCTCATATTAATGCACCAGGGCACTCATAAGATCAATGCATCTCACAACAGCACCAAGGCAACTCATAAGATCAATGCATCTCATAGCACTAAAGTGCCTCACAAAACCAAGTTACATCAAGAAAATTTATTACACTGAGGCAATTCACAACACTAAGAAAACTCACAAAACCAAGCCACCACACAACACTTAGACAATTTACAACTCACATGAAGTCTCCAAGCATTATACATGCTAGACATCTGCTTTCTACGCGTTTGCAACAAGAAAACGAGTTTGTCGATCAATATCTTCAGGTCTTGAATCGACTTGCCGCTGACTGTTACTTTAAAGACGTTACTGCTAATACTTACCGGGATGAATCTGTCCGTGATGCATTTATATGTGGTCTTTGGTCCTCAGTAATACATGTTAGACTACTTGAAACTGATATACTAACTCTCAAAGAGGCTACTCATTGTGCTAGAACTTTAGAACAAGCTCACTTTCGTGCTGAATCATATGCTTCCCCGATTGGAGCAGCAACTGCTACTAATACTACTAGAACTAACAATGTGTCTACTGATCCTGCCGAGGAGGCCACTACTATTACTAAAATTTCTGATTCTACTGGTTCTCGTATGGAGTGTGACTCTGTACAATTTTCTGCTGCCCTTCCTGCTCATGGCAAGTGTTACAACTGTGGAGGAAGACGTCACTTCAAGGATGATCAGCGTCATTGTGCGATAAGGTGGTAAACTCGGTCATTTCTCCAAAGTTTGCCATTTTACTATGCTGACACCTTCACGTTCTACTTCTGCTATTATGGTAGCCCATGCTAAAGGTACTAAAATTGAAAGTTAAAAGGAAAAAAATTAACTGCCCTCATAGACACCGGCAGTTCTGATAACTTTATCAGTGCTCGTATTGTTAAAACAATGAAGCTGTCTACTTCAAATCGTAATTCTGTAATTTCCATGGCATCATCCACCGTTTCCCTCAAACTATCGGAATATTGCACGGAGAACATTTGCTTCAATGGTTGCGAGTATAAAGAAATTGACTTTACAGTGCTTCCTGATTCCTGTATGGATATTATACTCGGAGTGGCTTTTTTAAAACTACATCAGGGTATCACTATTTCTTTTAGTGGACCTCATCATATTCTAAAAATCTGCGCTTTAACCAAGATCAGCTGTGCCCCTGTGAAATTGTTTTGAAACTTGTAGCAGAATTAGTAATAACCGAAATGAGTGGAAATAGCTTACCTCGGATACGTCTGTTGTGTTTCAGGCTGAGCGGAAGAGAGAGTTCCAAGATAGCGTCCATGGTTTTTTATTAGCATTCACCCCATGCAATTCTCGTAGAATCACGTCTGCTCTCGCGCGATTATGCATTATTTTTTTTTTCTGCTTTTTTTTTATTTCTTGTTTTTGTCTCCTTCTTTCTCTATGGCCAAGAAATGCCTCTCTTCTAGAGGTGGGCGATACTGAATATTTCCTATCTGTGTTCCTGATTTTTTTTTGCCTACTACATTTTGCTTCAAGCTATTTCGGCCAGATTATGGTGAAGGTGCGGATAAGCAGTGATATTATCAAGCCGTTCTCTGGTGAGGGAGACGTTGTAGCATGGCTGAAAAAGTGAGACTTGTCGCACAACTTCAGCAGGTGGATGATGTAGCGAGTCTGCTACCTTTATATCTGGAAGGTGATGCATTGGCTGAGGACAATCAAAAGAAGATAGACCAGATTGAGGCCCGATTAAAGGAGGCATTTAACAACGATGCATTTGCAGCATACAGAAAAATAACTATGGTTAGATGGGCTGGCAAACGTGTGGATGTTTATGCCAACAAAATCAGTCAGTTGGTTGGATTGGCCGGAATCACAGGGGATGGCTTAGAGAGACTCACAAAATTGACTTTCATCACTTGGTTCCCTGACACCATCTCAATTGCTCTTCAACAAGTGCTGAACATCGAAGCCCTGACCATGGAGGAGCTAATGTCGAGAGCGAAAATTTTGACGATGACCGGGGAAAAAAATCAGGACATGGTTGCGGCCACACGCTCACCCAACAACAGCAGGGCCTAGAATATTCCTGTTAGTGTGACCTGTTTCAAATGCAATGTTAAAGGCCACCTTGCAAAGGACTGTCGAAAATGTGGAACATGGTGTTACTGGTGTGGTGAGAGTGGACACTGGGCTCGGAACTGTTTGGTAAATGAGCAAGGGGAGGACGCATAAGCGCCAGTTTCCTTCCCCACCAAGATGCGAACACGACGCTCCTGGTGATAAGCATTCATGTTGACGGGACGCGATGTTTGGCATTTATTGATACAGGATGCTCTAGGACGATTTTACATGCAGAATGATGCTGGTCTTGGAGAAAAACGAATGTGAATGTCAAAATGATTGATGGAATATCCCATGCATGCTGCGGTGTTGGAGTGGTCTCTGTATCCACTGATGAAGGTGTGTCTGCCAGAATCGATGTGTTGTTGGTGCGTGGCAAACCACTTGGGTTTGACTTACTTCTAGGGATCAATGCCATAAAAGCTCTGGGAGGTGTCGTTGTCGAGCCTACAGGACCAGTGCGGGTGGGCGGCAAGAAAAATATTAAATGCGCAGCTATTTCTATTAATGAACCGGATTTCACCACCATCTTTGACCATCAAAACTGAACGTGGACTGCATCGTGGAAGTGGTCTGAGGAACACCCCCTGAAAGGCTACACAATCGAGTGTCAGAATACCCAGTACCAGCAGAAATCCATGAAGAATACACGCAGAAGCTCCGCACCTCGATAGATAATGGTTGGCTTATGCCATACCCAGAGGATAAATTGGAACCCTCCAGAGGCCTAATTCCCTTGATGGCTGTGATACAGCAGAACAAAGCCAAAGTGCGCCCGGTGATGGACTACTGGGAGCTAAATCATTACGTAGACGCGTTTATGGCCAACGCAGATGTTTGTGCAGCTAAGCTGCGCGAATGGAGACAAAACGGTGCTAACGTGTCTCTACTGGACCTCAGGAGAGCATACCTACAAGTACGAGTCCATGAGACTCTGTGGCCATACCAGACTGTGAAAATCAATGGGAAAAAATACTGTCTGACATGTCTGGAGTTCAGTTTGAATGCTGCTCCCCTGATAATGAGAGCAATTGTCAGTGAAGTATTATCTCAGGAAGAAGTTGTAAGCCGCGCAGCATTTGCTTACATTGATGACATTTTTGTCAATGAAGACGTGCTGCCCGCAACCCGTGTAAGAGAACACCTAGCACAGTTTGGGTTGAAGTGCAAGAACCCGGAGCAGTTGAAGGACAGTGTACAGGTGCTGGGATTGGCGGTCAGGATGTAATGCAGTGAACTGCGGTTGAAGCGAGGAAATGCAATTCCAGAGGTTCCCAGCATTGTTACGCAATGAACAATGTTTTCCCTGTGTGGTTGGCTTGTCAGGCATTTTCCAGTGTGCGGTTGGCTTTGTGTGGCTTGTGGAATACTCAGAAGGAGAATAAGTTCAGTAAGGAAGGGCTGGGATGATGAAGCAAGGGACACCATACTGCATCATATGATGTTCGAAACCTTAGAATCTGTGCAGCAGAACGATCCGGCCCAGGGAAATTGGTGTGTGGACAGCAAAGAGCTTAATATATGGGTCGATGCTAGCTCCCTAGCAATTGGTGCAGCCTTGGAGATACGTGAAACTGTGTTGGAAGATGCATGTTGGCTGCGACCTGAAGATGACTTTCAACATATCAACTTAGCCAAACTAGACGCCGTATTGAAAGGCATCAATTTGGCTCTTCAGTGGCAGAGCAAGGTGCTACACATAAAGACAGATTCTGTCTGTGTATATCATTGGGTCTTGGACATGCTAACTGGAAAGGCATGAGTACGCACTAAAGCAGCAAGTGAGATGCTTATTAGGAGGTGACTAAGCACTCTCAAGGAGATTGTGAAAGAGTACGGGCTGACAGTGGACATGACACTGGTTCCATCAGCACAAAACATCGCTGACCGATTGACACGAGTACTACAGCGGTGGTTTGAGGCAATGAAAAAGAAAAACAGGCTTGACCTGGTGATAGGCACGGTTCACACAGACGAGCTGGATGAGAGTCAAATCATGGCTATTCACAAAGGTAGTGGACATCCGGGGGTATGATGCACTACCTACTTTGTCAGGAGAAGTTGCCCAACCACGACAAAAGCAACCGTTAAAATGGTCATATGGAAATGTGAGGAATGTCAGTCTATTAACCCAGCGCCAGTCAAGTGGGAAAAGGGAAAGCTGGAAGTGAACAAGAATTGGCAGAGAATTGGAATGGATATCACACATTATGGCACCTTCCATTTTTTAACTCTAACAGACTGTGGTCCATCGCGTTTCTCCATTTGGAGGAAATTGGCAAGGCAGGACTCAGCAAGCGTGATTCATCAGTTGGAGGCAGTGTTCCTCGAGCGTGGCTCACTGCATGAAATCCTTTTAGACAATGACACGGCTTTCTGCAACAACGTGTTCCAAGCATTTGCACATAAATGGGGAGTTCACTTGGAATTCCGTTGTGCATACACTCCAGCTGGGAATGGCATAGCAGAGCGATGTCACCGAACAGTGAAATGAATAGTGGCTAGAATGCGCTGTCCCATACAGGAGGCTGTCTACTGGTATAATATCACACCAAGAGACGACATATCTCCCTTCACTGCACCTGCCAACAGGATTTATCGATACAAAGTTCAAGTAAAGGAGACCAATCTCGCAACTGCCTCGCCATGTGAAAGATCTGCGCCCTCGCCATTATGTTGTTACATCGAAGGAAGACTCAGACAGTACGATGTCTTCTGAAAGGACAAAGAGTATAATGCAGGACGACGGAGAGGATTTTGAGCTATATAATGCACATACTGAAGAAGCGGTAGAGGGACCACCTGTCTTGCCTTTACGAAGGAGTACCCGACAAAGACGGATACTGCCCCCTTGCCTTGATTGTGAAATACTGCTTATGGTACAGACTGGTGGCAATAACAGTGGTAATGAGGAAGATGGCAAGGAGGAAGTGTTGCCTCCGGTTCTTCGAAAAGTACCCGACAAAGACGACTGCCCCCCTGCCCCATGTGTGATCATGAGATCAGGGGGTAGTGTAGGGAAACGCGTGACTTGCCTAACCAGCATGTGTGCATAATTCAATCGGTCGGTCGTGGAACGGAATGAATGAAGAAGAAAGAAACAAAAATGGCTGCCTTATCTCTTTATATGCTTGCAATGTGACTACCTGATATGCAAATGAGATAAAAGAGGGTTGATTTTTTAGAGAGCACGTTCATTTTGAAGTTGGATTTCGAAGAAATAAGTTGAATTAGCAGAAGTGCGTTTGGAGTTGAGAGAAGGTGCATTACGTATACAGAAGTTTGGAAGATGGAAGCTTGGACAACAGTGTCTAACTTACCCAGGAAATTATTGGTGTGACAAGCAGAAGAAATAACACTCAAGTTATTGAATTATAAGAACATTTAAATGCAAAACACGGCAATTCACAAAAGGATGTACCTTCGATAGTATAGTTCTACAATGAATGTTTTCTTATTTTCCTCGTAGCAAACTGGTCAATGACATTGTCAAAATCTATTTGTCTTGTAAGTTCGTTTTTAATAAACAAAACAGCCAGATCCAACAGTCTCGACTGGCTCATGATTGACAGGAGGTAATTTTTTATAAGTTTTATTTTGGAGAAACTTCTTTTGCATGATGCCACAGAAACACATATTGTCAGAAGGAATTTTAGAACCAGCGTAGGATATGGCAATGACTTAACAAAGTCCCACTTGATGAAAACTGTAGGAATTGCAGTACAATCCAGTGCTTGGCTTCTTCCAAGTTTATTTCAGTTGCTTGCAGATGTCGCTTTAAATGTGGAATTTCCAAACAAAGTCTTCTTTAGATAGTTCATCATACACAGCTGGTTGAACAGCAGAAAAAATGTCATTTACTGCCTGTACTCTGGGATCCAACTCGATATGGAAACAGTCCAGACACTCTATCATTGCTTTCTCAGTCTCCTGCTGAAATGACAATCCAGCATCTCTTGCCTCCTAGCATTCTGTTCTTTCTTCTGATTCTCCTCTCTGTAGAGATATCATGTTCTTCACATTCTGCAAGTGATTGCTAGATGGCATTGTCAACAACATTCATATGCTATTCTTCCAAAAGGCCATCAGAGCCCTTAGTTTGGTAGCAATTATGTCCAGGGTAATACCTGGTGTTTGTATGTACTTCTGAGCTACGTTTATTTCTTGTAAAACGTCACTCCAGAATAACAAAAAAGCAATGAAAGAAAATTCGCACATAGCTGGTAACAGATTGTGCACAGAGCCTCTTGTCTCGGTGGTTTCTTCGACATCACACAGAGATTCAATAGCTTCCACAAACTGATTAAACTTCTGTTTCACTGGCTTCACTGCATCAGCGTGTAGCACTTCAGTGAGTTGAAGATAATCTCTTCACTGTAGGACCTGTGTAATATACCAACACATCCCACTGATGGGTTGACAGAGCGAAAAAGTGTACAGCGCCTCAAGACTGCCAAAAAATGTTACACAAGAGGGATTGTTAGAAAACAAATGTTTTCCACAAAAGTTCAAAGAATGATTAGAACAAGGTACAAAAACGGCCGTTGGATTAATGTCCTTGACCTTTTTTTGTACACCACCATGGATTTTGGCCATGCTTGCAGCATTATCGTATCCTTGACTGTGACAGAACTTAATATCTAGTCCTTCGTTTTCTAATTTCTCAAAGATATCGTAAGTCAGTGCAGTAGCTGTTTTATCTTTCAAATATAAAAATCCCAGGAATGACTCACGCACTTCGACTGCACCATCGCTTACATGTACATATCTAATTACTGTTTACATTTGATCTGCATGCAAAACGTCTGATGTGCTGTCAAAAAGTATACAAAAGTACATTGCATTCTTGATGTCAGTAATGAGTTTTCCAATCACATGTTTTGCCAAAAGAGAAATAATCTCGTTCTGTGTTTCAGGCGACATGTATGAACATATTGCCTGACTGTCTGTGCTTTGCTGGAGGTTGGAAAGATGTTCCTTTAACACTACATCATAGTGAAATAACAATTCAACAAGTTCCAAGAAGTTACCTGTGTTTAATGAGGACGTATTTTCGCAATGTCTTCTAAATGCCAGATTCTGTCGTGCAAGAAAAAGTATCACATCTAAAACTGAAGTGTTCTTGGTTTAGGAAAACAAAAATTAAAGAAATAAAAAAGAAAAGAAAAAGGAATTCGTCTTGGCAAGCCAACAACCGCCGGGTTTGAGATCACCACTGTCACCAACCTTCGTCTCTCTACCTCTCCCCGACCTAATCTGTCAACTCCTTTTATACATGTATCTCACGTGATTTTGTGTGATTTCGCGTGACTTCCACCAGAGAACACCTATGGGCGCCATCTTGATTTCTCTTTTTCGCCCAACCTTGCACAACACACATGTGATAAGACTTCTGTTCATTTGATCTTTTCCCCCCTTTTTTTTACCTTCTGTTAACTTTAAACAACAAAAACTCTGTGCAGAATGTTTCTGAACGTCTTTTTCTCTTTTTCCATAAGGGAAATGTGTGCTGCATTGATAGTTTTTGCAGCTGTAGTCGTGAAACCAGCATTTTCTAATTCTCCCAGCAAGACAGATGGTCTTTGACTATTCATGCTCAATAATTTTGGATTTAACTTCAAAACCAGTGACGAAAGTGACTGTTCCAGGAGCCTTGTCATCTTTGGCAAACAACTGACAGCAAAAGCAGTACAACTTTCCGTCACGAAGCGAGTAAGCCATCCACGATCGTGGCAACCTGTCGCCATTTGACAATGAGGAATAAAACTAGGTTGTAGAAAGTTGCCAAAATTCACCTGGTCTTTTAACCGACTTGAACGGTCCCTGCTTATTCTGGAATGGCTCACTCCCCATTTTGATGATATCAATTCTTACACTATCAGGCACAGGAATTTGCCACAATGACACATCGTTAAATGTTGACAAATTACTGGCGGTGCTGGTGGCTGAGCTTCCAAACTCTTCTTCTGATCAAGTTGCAATTGCTGTATCATAATGATCTTCAATATAAGTTTGTTCTGTGTCGCTGTCTCTCCATTGCTCGCTATCACTTGAAAAATGGCTTTCGAATTGTTTTTCATGGACTCTAATTTCAGCTTCAATAAAATCAGAACTTTTTACAGTTTCTGGTTTTTGTATCCACTTCAGCAAAGATCCTTTAATGTCGTTAAGCGCTGCCTTTTTGCTTTTTTTAGATTGACGTTGTAATAGCCACTTGGACAGTTCAGTCGTTTCATGATTATCCAGGTTTCGGTTCTTAAAATAAATAAAATGCATGCTTTTCAGAAAACCTGGCACTACTGTACACCTAGGAAACTCGACAGTATTTGACATTCGTTTTTAAAGGTACAACAATATTAACTTAAAATAGAACATTTTATTCAAAGTCAAGAATATTGGGATGATCATATGCATATATATATATAGTAACTTCATTAGCTATATCAGTTCTTCTCCTGTACCGAAGAAGACCAAAGTATCGGTCGAAAATTTTGTGCTTTTGGAAAAAACGTTTTTGTTTTTTCCAAATTACTTTTGCAATTCCACACGTCAACTTATTTGTTGACATGTGGGAATGCCAAATAAATACAGAAAAGATATATAAACATTTATATAGTTTTGTATTGATTATATATATATATATATATATATATATATATATATATATATATATATATAAAATCAATATGAAACTATATAAATGTTTATATATCTTTTCTGTATTGTTGTTTTTTGTTGCTAGGCTAAACCGTCAACTCGTTAATTTAATTTCGCTAAAATTGCGGTCCATTCTATTTTTAACTCTTCTCAAGATTGCTATATATATGCTATATATATATATATATATATATATATATATATACATATATATATATATATATATATATATATATAAGAGCAAATAGTTAATAAAACATGTTAAAAACACTTTGAAAAAGAGTTAAAAACATATTTAATTTGAAAAGGAAACACTAAATAAGTGGATAGTCCTTATTCCGCAGAGTTTCGAAGAAATACTTTCCTTCTCATCAGAGGGTAGGAATTAGCAAAATGCGGGATCGGATTTTGCATGCAAAAGTATTTGATGAAACTGCAAGTAAGTCAAAGATCTTACTTGATAACAAAAAGTGAAGCAGAGGGAATAGGGTGAAGAAAAAGGTGATTACACGTTAATGGATAGTCCGGTGAAAGGTAGAGTATCCGATGACGGTAAAATCCAAAAATGTAAATCGAAGAAAGTTAGTTAAATATATATATATATATATATATATATATATATATATATATATATATATATATATATAATAAGTAAATATATATATACATATATATATAAAATATATTTGTAGTCATCGACATACAGTCCTGTTTCATTGTATCACAACTCATCAGTGCCGCTAGACTAGCACCTCTCCCAAGCCAAGGATCGAACCTAGAAACGTCGTGTTGACAGTCAACAGTTCTACCCCTCAACAACGGAAGCGATGCCCGCAATTAATCTGTCCGAATGTCTATTTAAATAAACATCCGTCCGCTATTTGTATAGTGCTCAAATGCTTGTTTGTAAACAAACCGCGAGCTTCGCATTTTTCAGGCAAATTATATATATATATATATATATATATATATATATATATATATATATATATATATATATATATATATATATATATACTGTGTGTGCAAAATCAAGACTTCAAGAGAAGGTGTTGATGGCAACGAAAAGTATATTTCATTTTATGTTACAATTGTTTCAATGTCCAGTTCGGCAGTTTCAAGCATTATATCGTTTGAAAATTTTCAAAAACCAGCATTTATTCAGACTTTATGAATAAACACACTTTTGGCAATGTAGCATTTTTTGAATAGAAAGAGGGGATCCCTAACGGGAGAAACATGCGAAAAACATTTACCTTGGTTGTGGTTACGGAAAAGCCCATTAAAATTTTTTGAATAGAAAGAAAAATGCTACATTGCCAAAAGTGTGTTTATTCATAAAGTCTGAAGAAATGCTGGTTTTTGAAAATTTTCAAACGATATAATGCTTGAAATTGTCGAACTGGACATTGAAACAATTGTAACATAAAATGAAATACACTTTTCGTTGCCATCTTGTCACCACCTTGTCTTGAAGTCTTGATTTTGCACACACAGTATATTAATGCTCAATTATGAAATGTGATAATTTTGTAGCTTAATCCTTAAGTCAACCATTTTTGGTTTAAAACCTATTGGTATATGAAAATTTACTGAATTACACGAACTCAGTATATTACATATAAGTATATATATATATATATATATATATATATATATATATATATATATATAATGTGTGTTTGTAGCAATGTTAACTAAAGTCATATGGAAGATGGCAGCTATGAACGGATGTAAAAAATGGAACGGAACACAAATCTTAGAGAAACGAAATTAGTAAGTTGACTGTACAGCCTAACAAGAAAAAAAAAACACTTGGCTGCGGATAACAACTAATAATAAGCGTGTTTTAATTGTTAACTAATCTGTAGTTGTTATGAATATGTTAATAATGAAATGAAATAACTAAATTTTTTTTTATTCAACTAGACTGTAGTTTCACATAACATTCTAATAAACAAAAGATACCGTAAAAATTGAATTTCATCGTCCTTTCTCTGTATAATTAATTACCAAAACAAAACCATGAAATGAAAGATAAAGCAAAAGCAATAAAATAAAATAACTAAAATATAATGTAATCTACCAGAATAGAAAACAAAGCAATATTTATGTCTTTTTTTTTTTTTAGTTAAGAAAAAAGTAGTGTGAAAGAAATGCTAGGCTGTACAGTCGACTCGCTAATTTCGTTTCACTAAAATTTGTGTTCCGTTCCTTATTTACATCTTTTTGCAGCCGCCGTATTGCATATGATCTATGTTTGTACACACACACACACACACACACACACACACACACACACACACACACACACACACACACACACACACACACACACACACACATATTATTTTAACAAACACCACTCAGGGATAAGGTTTAGTGTTACATAGATGGTGGAACTTGGGTAGAGCCATACTATATATATGGGCTACTCAATATGAATTTATTTACATCAGACTTGAATTAAATTAATTTTCAATTCATGAAACATTTTGACTGTCTTTAAAATAGTTTTAAAAGTATACATTTACATTTTTATCGTGGAAAATTTACACTGTCTTTTGTGTGTCTTGTCAGTAGCTGAGAAACGTGTAAACTAAATTGTCAAACGATATGAAAGATACCAATAAGCAAAAATAGCTTCTATCGGTAGTCTGGGATTTATTGCCTTATATTTCCTCGTACAGACACATAAACTGAAACCAACGAGAAAATGGTACCAAAAAGTAGAGGTGTGAAAACTTTTGAATTCACAAATTTCTTTAATGCCCAATTTACTTGATGCCAACACTTTGAAATTGATAGATTTTTTCACACTTTCTTACCATTAGTTTGTTAATGCTAGCTAGGAGACACCGGATATATATATATATATATATATATATATATATATATATATATATATATATATATATATATATATATATATATATACATATTTATTTACATATGTATATACATGTATATAAATATATTTACATATACATATATATATGATGATTGCAACGTCTTGTCAGACGAGTGCCACTCCCTCAGACATTTAAAATCCATGAGCCCAAATGCCTGAGGGAGTATCTATACAAAGATGATGTTACAGAGTCTTAGCTTTGTACGATAGCTAAGTCTCTCTCTCAGTTTAAAATGTTGAGATCCAGCAACAAGCAAGAGCAAGATAGCCAGCAACAAATTAAACTGCAGACCAGCTTAATGCGGGTACTGGTCTCCTGCTTTATGGTTTTTTAAATCAGAGATTTGCTTCTCCTAGAAAGGTTGCCTTCACCACGGCTTACGGGAGCCCTCTCCACCCCAATACACATATACACACACACAAATATACATGGTGCTAGTTGGCCGTTGACCCAGAAAAAGAGTTCATTCGCCCTTTGGAAGGTCTTGTTTTTAATCCTCCAGGGAGACTAGCCGCCCTCCTCACCAAACAAGTCTGGTGGGGGAACCAGTTTAGTCGCCGGTGACCCGACCATGAGGCAGGTAGTACTGGGTTACATGGTACCAGTAGCATATGACATGACCTGACACATATATATATATGCATACATATATACATATATGTATATATATATATATATATGACGTAAAGAAAATAGTTTTTTGTGGCATAACAGAAACATTTCTATGAAAGTATATTAAAATGAGAAAAGAATATAGATAGATTCCTATGAGTCGTTCTGTTTATAATTGTTTACTTTTGAAAAAAAAAAAAAACTTACAGCCATTGAATTATAGGTAAATGTGCACTGAACAGATACCATAATACTTAAAGTTAAATTCAAATTTTGATATATCTTTTAATTTAAACGCAAAAATGTGTATATGTATGTGTCTATGTATTTATTTTATGACCGTGTGTACTTAGATTTATATATTTCTATATTATTTGGTATACCCTCCCATGTTTATTCAATCCATTTGTATGTTTCTATGTGTGTATGCATCTATCTGTACTCTTGCCAAATTATTTGTATTCTTTTGTATTTCTATATATATAATTTATGTAAATTATACATATTTATGTGTGCGTATATATGTGTGTGTGCGTTGTTGTTTATTAGTATATGATTGTGTGCATATATTTGTGTATTTTTTTGTATGTATGTGTATACATAAGATTATATATATATATATATATATATATATATATATATATATATATATATATATATGCTTATTTGTATGTCGGTTGGTTCTCTGTGGATATATACATATGTATTTTATTATTTTTAATTTGGGTACTATCTACCTGTGCGTCGCTACTTTTGAGTATTTCGTTGATTTAATTACTTGTTTTGCCTGAATATATTTATATATTCATAGGTAAGTGTACTTGTATCTGTGTTATTAGTAATCTGGTCTTGAATGTATTAATTTGTGATTTAATATGACTTTATATCTATACTAAAATAGCTTAAACTTTCAACTTAATAGTATAGTTACACCTTTACTTATGTGCATGTATATGTATATATATATATATATATATGTATATATATATATGTGTGTGTGTATGTGTGTGTATATATGGATATATATGTGTGTGTGTGTGTGTGTGTGTATATATACATATATGTATTGTATTCTTTTTATATACATAAATATTAGTAGTTTTTTATTTATAATCATTGGACCTATTTAATTTATTTAATCCCCTCTTATGGCTAAATATGTTATATTAAAAAGATAATAAATATTAATTTTATTCTGTTATTATTATTATTATTATTATTATTATTATTATTATTATTAATATTAATATTATTATTATTATGTTTATTATTATTAATAATAATTTTAATATTGTTTTATCATTATTTTTTCTTTTATTTATATATTTATCTAATAAAAACGCGAAAACTTTAAACTTATATCATTTAGCATAAAGGGCCTAATTAATTGTAGACGTATGTTTGAATTGCGTTGATATTACTCGTGGACGTATGTGAGAGGATAAATATGCTGGCTGGATACATTCACTGCCTTATTTTGACATGTTCATTTCTGACGCTTGGATTGTATCTTCTGTTTGTATTTGTAATAATATGTTTCATTACTGAATTGTATAATTGTTCATAAATTGGTTGACACGCAGATCTTTTTCTTTTTCTTTTTCTATATACTGTCAAATTCTTACTTTCTCTCTTTCTCTCTTTCTCTATTTAACTAGATCTCATTATTCTTTCCTTTTCCTTCTAGTTCTTATTCTCTTTATAATAACCATTTATATCTTTTTTCTTTTCTTCTCCATACCATATATATATATATATATATATTCTCTCTTCTTTTTCTCTCTATTTTCTTTCTCTATTTCTTTCTCTATTCTTTTTTTTCTCTTCTCAATCACTCTCTCCCCATTGTAATCTTTTAACTTTATTTAAATTGCCCCCCCTTTTTACATTTTTTAATTAAAGTTCTGTGTTTTAAGTTTTTTAACTCCAACTTTTAAAGAGTTCCTACCTAAAATAAAAATCCATTATTCATTGAACTTTTGAATAGTCAAGTCGCTGCCTGATGATATCTGTTGTTTGATTGAAACAAGTGGCTATTTGTAGCAGCGGGATGTGAGCATGTTTATATAACAATAAACAAGTATTATCAGCTCTTTTTATTGAGCACTATCTAACAACCTCGTTGAATTCATTAGTCCATTACTTTTGGAATATAAAAAAACCCGAGTATATATATATATATATATATATATATACTAGCTGTACCCTGCCACGCGTTGCAGTGGATCAATTTGGTGTAATGGAAAAATTTAATAAAAGAGAAAATGCATGTTTCTTATATTAGTACAGCAATCCACTGCAAAAAGTGAAAAAGGCGGCGAAACTGAAAAAAATGGTACTCTTGCAGAATTTGATCTGGATCCTCGAGTTTCTGTCAATCATTCATGTTTTGGACTTGACCAACAATCAGTGGATGAAGCCGAACGTAGCAAAAATGTTGAAACGGTAAATGCTTTTTTTGTTGTTGTTTTAAAAAATGTGAGTTAGTAATTAATATTTGGTTGATGGTGGGGGGAGGGGGGGTACTATACACAGATTCAAAAAAGTCGTCCAAAAACAAAGAAATGAAATCAAAGGTAAGGTAATTTACGTTTCTACCTAATTGGATAATTGTTTAGTGTTTTTATGTAATGTAAAATGTTTAATTGGCTCCAAAAACAGAAATGGTCGCGGATTCTTTTGAATACGTTAAGTTTGGGAAAGTAAGTTGAAAACTAAAAACTATACAAAACAGTGCCTGAAACTCACCGAACATATGTTACCATGACATAGGCTGGCATAATGGATAGGTTTCTGACAGTATTTTGTATAGTTTTTTTAGTTTTAACTCACTTTCTCTAACTTAAAGTAATCAACAGTGTCCACCACCATTTGTAGCTTTCAAATACACCAATAAACACTGTTTTTCGAGCCGACTAAACGTTACATTAAATGAAAAGGGTTTATATTACTAAACACAGATACAAAGAAGTTGTCAAAAAATAAATATATAACAAATAAATGTTATCAAAGGCAAGAAAGTAAGTGTTCTACCTAACTGGATAAGATTTTAGTGTTTTTATGTAATGTATAATCGGTTCAAAAACATTCAATGTTTATCGGTATATCTGAAAAATACAAATGGCGGCAGATTGTATCGAACACGTTAAGTTTGGGGAAATTTTGGGAAAATGAGTTTAAACTAAAAATACTGTTAGGAACTCACTCAATATATGTTACCATGATGTAGGCTGGCATATAATCGGTGGTTTTAAACTTTTGCTCGATACAGGTGACGAGTTTTAAAAATCCCTTTTAGTGATTACCTGGTTTGAGGATATTTGTACAACTAAACGGCAAATCTGCTCAAAAAAATCCGGTATTATTTTACTTTAAGGCCCGTTTCACGTTCATATATAACGAAATATTTTATTGTAGATTTCGGTGTGCTAAAAACGAATCTGCAAACCGTTTACGTAGCAAAAAAAAAGTTTTCATGACATTCATGAAATTACTTTTTCGAAAAGTGGGTGATCACTTTTCAATGTAAATTTAACTTAGAATGAGCACCCACTTTCTGGCCACCTGAGAGAGGGGCATTTTTCTGTTTCTTGGCTAAAAAGTTTTTTGTTTGATTTCTTTTGCATGGTAATAACCCCTGAACTCTGGGACTATTTTCCATTTAACAGCCGTAGCCTTCGTTTACGCTATGCATAAGCATAAACGAAAGCTGTTTAGCCAATAAACATGGGAAAAAATCCCCCCTCTCTCAGGTGGCTAGAAAGTGGGTGCTCATTTTAAGTTAAATTTACATGGAAAAGTGATCGCCACTTTTTCGAAAAAGTAATTTCTTCATATCATAAAAACTATTTTTTTGTGACGGAAACGGTTTGCAGATTCGTTTTTAGCACACCAAAATCTACAAAAAAAATTTTGTTATTTACGAACGTGAGACGCACAGCCCTTAATGGAAAATTATATCAAAAATCCGGGGGAAAATAGTTTTCAATAAAAACAGCAAATGAATTCAATAGAAAAAAATGGATGCTATTTTTTTTCTTTCTGTGTGTTTCTTGGCTAAAAAGTCTTTTTGTTTGATTTCTTTTGCATGGTATTAACCCCTGAACTCTGGGACTATTTTCCATTTCACAGACGTAGCCTTTGTTGATGCTATGCGTGAGCATAAACGAAAACTGTTAAATATGCATTCGCGTACCAAACTGCCTTGTCAAAAAAACCTTTAAGCCAATAAACACGAAAATAAATGCCCCTTCCTCAGGTGGCCAGAAAGTGGGTGCTCATTTTAAGTTAAATTTACATGGAAAAGTGATCACCCACTTTTCGGAAAAAAAAAATTTCTTCATATCATGAAAACTATTTTGATACTCCTTGGGCGTTGAGTTCCATGGCGACCCGCAGAATTATTTAATGGTCGTTCCCTTAGTACCCCCCTAGTCAAGGCTAACGCATGTGCACGTAACATTTTTTATTTATTTACTTACGTGGTGGAGTTTCTATACTGATAGGTCTTTTGAAATTTTTTCACTGGATTATTATTGATTGAACACTAACCAGATTATGAAAAAAAATTGAAAAAAAAAAAAAATCATTTCAACATTTGAAAGGGATACTCACTTTTTAGTTACCACGTTCTGGTAAATCGGTCACTTTTTATTTATTTATTTATTTTTTTTCTAAATACGGAAGTGTCCTCGGGAGATATAAAATGGTCGCATGTTGACGAAGCAATGTATCGGGAGGCGTACGGGATTAAAAATTATTGGTAAATTTTTAGATTAGGTCCACCTCCTCAATTTTCTTTTAAATGACGACTTGAAATGGTTTTCGACTATGCTGAATACGAAAATCGCATCGAAATTTTGCAGAAATAAGTAGTTATCAAGATATAAAAAGTTGTATTATGCATTGTAATCTTTGGCGGCCATCTTTTTTACGTGTGTGTATTTGTTTATGGCGCGTGTGCACGTAAAAAGATGGCCGCCGAAGAATACAATGCATAATACAACTATTTATTTCCGCAAAATTTCAATGCAATTTGCGTGTTCAGCATACTCGGAAACCTATAAATGTCGTCATTGAAAGGAAAATTGTGGAGGTGGACCTAATCTAAAAAAATACCAAATTATTAAACATTTCTCCAGCATGTTAGTGAAATTTATAATACTTTAAAAAAATCTTTGAAAAAAAACTCACCTTTCACAAAAACAATTTAAAAAAAAAAAAAAACACAAACTGACTAAATAAGTAAAAAAAAAAAAATAATTAAAAATCTCGAAACTTTATTTTCATGAAAACAATAAAAAAAAGTCCTGTTCTCTCTATTTTTTTTTCTTTGAGAAACAAATATATTTCTGACTTACAAATGCGGTAGAGACTCATTATTTTTACTTTCTATGGTTTTGATATACCGCGTTTTTATTGCTTACAAAATGGGTGACTGATTTATCAGAACGTTGTAACTAAAAAGTGAGCACCACTTTCAAATGTCGAAATAATGATTTCTTTTTTACATTTTTTTTTTTTTTAATAATCTGTTTAATTAGTGTCCAATCAATAATAATCCAGTGAAAAAAAATTCCAAAAACCTATAAGTATAGAAATTAAGCATGGGAGTATACAACAACGTCGCCTTTCGCACTTTTACAAACATTTTTTAAAAAAAAGTAACTAAACCATTTATTGATAATTTGTCACGTGTACAAACATTTATTTATTTACGTAGGCTTAACTCCTTTCATGAATAAGAAAAGTTTTACTCTTTAAGAATAATAAAAGGAAAAAGTTACTGAACATTTATAAAAGGACTTCTTTTCATGAAGGCCAGAGGAATAGTTGGCCGAAAATTCGTGAAACAACAGCAATAAATAAAAATGGTGCTAATGCAGAGAGTGATCCGCGCTATTTTTTAAATCATATTTCCACGTTTAAATAACGTTTTACGATATGTTTTTTTTTTTATTTATTCAATTGTAAGGTTAAAGTACAGAATAGGTACAAAACATCCTTACCTCCCCATGTTAAGAATGACTTTTTAAATAATAACATTATTTCAGCACGGATCACTCTCTGCATGAGTAATCTTATATAGAAAAAAAAAAAAAACTCAAAAGCAAGCAACAAACTTTTTTTTTTTGGCCTTATATAATAAAGAAAAGATGTGTAAATTAAAAAATTTGGAAGATAAACAAATAAAATATGTTTTTTTTTGTTTTTTTTTTTACTTATCGAGTTAACAGAAAATGAAACCTTTCGTCAATTCGTGGCTGTGAAATGAATCGAACCGGAAGTTCAGTTTTATCAACAGAACAGATTCGCAGAAACGATTAAATAAATATATTTATTTTATTTAATATTTTAATTTTAATTAGGTAAATTTATTTTAATAACATAAAAACATACCTCGACTCTAAAAATGGGTTGTCTGAAAATTTCAAATAAATTGGTAACGTATAAACATGGTTTTATTTGTTTAGAACGAACCAACTTTACATTTATATATATATATATATATATATATATATATATATATATATATATATACTAGCATGGGTGCCTGGCGTTGCCTGAGTGTTTGGAGGTGTATGTTGAACAAAAAAAAGTAGTAGTAGGAAAGGCAGGCTCGAACCCGTACCGCAAAGGAGGAATAGAACGGGGAAAAAACCTGACGTCTTTGCTGTTACGACCACCGCCAAAGCAAAAGTAATGTAGGTTTAAATTAAGGCTAGACAATCGAAAAGAGGAGGATGATTTTCGAAAATATTGGTGAAAAAAGTTGTCCGGGTTTGAGCCTGCCTTCCTATAACCACTTTTTTTTTTTTGCTGAACACACACCTCCAAACACCCGATCAACGCCGGGCACCCATCCTAGTATATATATAAAAGTGAAAGTGTCTGTCTGTCTGTCTGTCTGTCTGTCTGTGTCTGTCTGTCTGTGTACATTTCTGGACACAATAACTCAATTTTCAGTCCACCAACTCGAAATTTGACATACAGGGTAGTGAAATTTGGGAAAATCTTTGTAATCAGTTTACGACCAGAAATTTGACTGTTAAGGGGTCAAAGTTCAACGATTTGACCTTTGAGAACTCTACCAAACTCCTCTGCCAATGTTGGGTATAAACAATTGAAATTTTAGATATAGGTTCCTTGGACATGGATCTAACTTAATAACGTGATTTGAGCCCAAAACAATAAATGTTAAGGGGTTATAATAGGGGTCAATTTGACCTGTGCGGTCTCTACCAAATTACTCGGACAATTTCTGGTCTAAATATTTGAAATTTTACATAAAGGGCATTCATAGATAGGGCAAGCTTTTTAATCGGTTTGGGTCGAAAATTTGAGCTACTAATATATAAATGTATGTTTGCATGTCTGCCTAAAACTTTTGACAGATCACTATCATTTTGAAGCTTGACCCTACAGACGACAAATGCAGAAAAATTGGCTAAAAACATTAATTTCTTTACTGGGCAATTTTCTACAGGAAGGGGTCGCTTTTTTCACCGATATTTCCGAAAGTCATCCCTCTTTTTGAATGTGTAGTCTTAATTTAGACCTACGTCACTTCCGATTTGGCGGTGGTCGTAACAGCAAAGACGTCACGTTTTTTTCCTGTTTTTTTCCTCCTTCATGGTACGGGTTCGAGCTTGCCATCATACTACCACTTTTTTTTTTTTTTTGCTCAATACACACCTCCAAACACCCGGGAAACGCCAAGCACCCATTTTAGTATATCTATTTATCTATAAAAGTGAAAATATCTGTCTGTCTGTCTGTTTGTGTGTCGGTCTGTGTACATTTCCCTACCAAATTACTCTGTCAATTTTCGGTCTACCGACTCGAGATTTGGCATAAGGGATATTCAGATTTGGGGAAATCTTTTTAATCCGTTTTCGGCCAGAAATTTAGCTATCAAGGGGTCAAAGTTCGACGATTCGACTTTTGAAAACTTTACCAAACTCCTCCGTCAATTTTGGGTCTAAACATTTGAAATTTAAAATGGACATTGATCTAACTTTTTAATTTGATTGGAGCCCCCCAAAATAAATGTAAATGTTTCAAAATTGGGGTCAAAGTTTTAAAAATTGACTTTTGCGGTGTCTACCAAATTACTCAGCCAATTTCTGGTCTAAACATTTGAAATTTAACATAAAGGGTATTCAGAGATAGATCAAGTTTTTAATCAGTTTGAGTCGAAAATTTGAGCTACCAAGGGGTTAAAGTTCAAAAGATTTGACCTTTGCGGTGTCCAGCAAACTACTCAGCAAATTTTGGAGTCTAAACATTTGAAATTGTATATAACGGATATTCAGACATGCGGCAAGCATTTTAATCAGTTTTCGGGCAAGGATTTGGCTGCCAAAAGGTCAAAGTTTAAAGAGTTGACCTTTGAAGATTCCGCCAATTTTGGGTCTAAACACTTGAAATTTTAAATGTAGGCAACTTAGACATGGGTCAAACATTTTATTTTGATTTCAAACCTAAATAATAAATGTTAAGGGTCAAAGTTTTTTCTAAATAATAAATGTTGGGGTCAAAGTTTTTTTTAAAAATTACCTCTATTGTCTCTATAAAATTACTCAGACAATTTTTGGTCTAAATATTTGAAATTTTACATAAAAGTATATTCACACATAGGGAAAGTTATGAACAGTACAAAGGGCTCGAGCAAAGCCGGGCAGAAATGCAAGTAGTAAATAAGGTTGGTTTTGAGAGTAACAGTAAATTAATAGGAAATAATTTTGGGTTTGAGATTAATAGTAAATAAAGAGTAATTAAGTTTAGAGTTTAGAGTAATAGTAAATAAGTAACAAATAATTTTGGGGTTAAGATTAATAGTGAATTAATAGTAAATACGTTTGGAGTTGGGAAAATAGTAAATAAATAGCAAATAATATTGGGTTTGAGATTAATAGTGAATTAAGAGCAATTTTTTTTTTATGAGGTAGTCACCACTTATCAAGGCCTGGAAGCCACTCGGGGATAAGTGTTATTGCATGTACATTACATTAGTATTGGAGATTTGATAAAGTGTCTTACTTAAGGGGGCGGTTCATCAGGAATTTGTTTATGTTGGACTTGAAGACATTCAAGTTGTAGTCAGGTGGGAAACAGGCAAACGGAATAGAGTTCCACAGGCGTGCACTTCTAAGAAAGAAGCCTTGTTTATGGAATCTACGTTTTGGTTTTGGCACAGATAAAGAGTGGCGAAAATTTTGGACAGTGGGTTCAGCTAGACGGGTGTTTATTGTGAAAGATTGGCATCGGGGGGACCAGAGATTGAAGCTCAGACAAGCACTTGCCATGGAAGTAATGATAAAATAAAGACAGGCTCGCAACATCTTTTCTGTGGGAGAGAGGTTACAGGGAAGAGAAAAGGGCATCCCCCACTAAGCCACAAAGTCTATTTTGTACTCTGTCAAGGCAGGATAGGCTGTTTTTAGAAGCTCTTGCCTAGATGTGGCAGCAGTACTCCATCCTTGGACGTACTTGGTTTTTATATAGATAGAGAATTACATCAGCATTGAGATATCTACTGGAGCGGTAGAAGGATCCTACCATTTTTCCAGCGACCTTGGCAACTGACTTGATGTACGTGTTCCATTTCAGGTCAGGAGTAAAGGTCAAGCCCAGAAGCTTATCAAAATATGGAGCATTTCCTAGATGAGAGCCATCCATTTCAATTGATGCCAGATGGGGATCAGAGCGTTGATGATGTAATGATAGGAGCTTGGTTTTAGATGTATTAAAAGTGATCAGCCACCTCTTCCCCCACTGTACCGCGAGCTCGAGATCAGAGGAGAGAGAATCAGAGAGAACTTTGTCATTTACGGCCTTTGATGTGTTGCCATAGATGGTTGTGTCATCAGCATAGATGTCAACGAATGATTTAAGTGTGTGTTTTGGGAGATCATTGATGTATATCAGGAAGTGAGTTGGGCTCAGGATGGACCCCTGAGGACTCCAGCATTAATACTGTGGGCCTCTGATTTCTGTCCGTCAACCACTACTCTTTTGAGCCTGTCAGAGAGAAATGATTTAAGGATTAAGAAAACATTTCCAGTCATATCGTAGCTGGAAATCTTGTGAAGAAGGCCCTTATGCCATACCTTATCGAAGGCCTTTGATATGTTAAGAGCAATTGCCCTAGAAAGGAAGCCTTTGTCAAGAGATTCACTAATCCTATGAGATATAACCGTTAGCACATCTGCTGTAGATCTGGTAGAATGGAAACCTTATTGCATGTCACTAAGAAGGTTATTTCTGCTGAGGTGGTTGACTTGCTCTATTTAATATGGATTCCAGCAACTTACTCATGACACACAGGAGACTTATTGGTCTGTACTGAGAGGGAGATGACTTATCACCTGAATTCTTAAATACAGGACATACTGATGAGGTTTTCCAGGTTGTTGGGAAGCACTTCTCCTTAAGGCAACGCTTAAACAGTTTTGTAAGTATGGGAGCAAGTTCCAGTTGAAGCTTATTCAGCACTTTAATTGGAATGCTGTCAGGGCCAGTTGCTTTACTGGAATCAAGGTTCTTGATTAGCTTGGCGACCTCATGCACAGATATTTGTATGTTGCATAGCGTGTTGTTTGTTATAGGAGGAAAGGAGTTGATGGCCTTCATCGCAGAGGGTAGAATTAGCTGCAAAGTTTTTGGCAAATAGTTTGGCCTTGTCTGATGCTGACGAGATAACCTCAGGTCCATTGATGATGGTTGGGATAGGATCTTGTTTGCTATTTGCCAAAACTGGTGGGAACCAAGCTGCTGCTCAGCTACTTTGGATTTAACGGACTGAGCATTTAGCTCACTTGCATTTTTTATTACTCTTTTGCAGTGGTTGCTGGCAGTTCTGGAAAGCAGCTTTAGTCTCAGTGCATCTATTACGTTGGTAGCTATGGAAAAAGTGATTTCTGTGCATGATAGCAGTAGCATATTCTGGGAAGAACCATGGCTGGCTGTAAGGTTTTTGTTGGAATTTTTTAGATGGTATGAATCGGTTTATGCCTACAATTAACCATTCGGTCAGGTCTGATACTATAGAGGACACATCCTTTTTAAACATGGAATGCAGGGGTAGATGTACGGAAGATATAGCCGTAGCTATGTAGTATGGTGGAGAGGTATGTCTGAAGCATTTTGTTTTTATCTTAACTGATACAATCAAGTGGTCGGAATATCCCAGAGGAGACAGAACGGAACATGAACATAGCTCAGGGGAAGTTGTGAGAAAAAGGTCTAGAAGGTTAGTGTACTGAGTACTGAGTATCGGGCGCATGGCGGGTTCGTGAACAATCTGAATGAGGTCATAGGCAATGGAGAAATCATGACAGAACCTCTCTTCATCATCTGTCTTGTTCGAGTGGATCAGCCATTCCACATTGTGGACATTGAAGTCACCACAAATGTGGATCTTAGCCGAAGGATGAGCAAACAGGATGTGGTCAATTTTCTCAGATATGCTTTTAAAGAGAGTAACTCCGCTGTTGTAGGGGCGATAGAGGGCAAATATAAATGCAGTGGTGTAAGCTAGTGCATATAAGGTAAATTAGGGTCTTCACTGGAGATATCCCTACCACATGGAAAGCCATCTTTAATGTAGGCACATATTCCATGCCCATGGCGATCTTTGGGGTCAGATTTAGATGTTAAGTTAGAGTATCCTTTAATTATAAACTCATATAGGGAAGTGGTTGGCCCTATACTAGTTTCACTTAGGAAGAATATGTCTGGTGTCGTCTCCTATAATTGGAAGGTTGGAACATAGACCCCTGATGTTGGAGAAAGAAACATGGTAGTAGGGGTCTACGTTGGAGGATGGGGTTCTAGGTTTATTCGTGATTTTTTTCTGGAGATATTCCATGTTGAGGATTTGGGATTTGTGGAACAGGTCGACAGACTTGGTTAGAGCAGAACAGAGAGGGAAAGCAGGAGAGAAAACAACAGGAAATTTTTTTTTTGTAGCACATGATAAGGTAAAGCCATAACAATTACCCACTAATATGGCATCGAGAGGCCCCACCAGAAACTACTGCATGGTCCAGAATCCATTCACCAGATGGCAATACAGCAGCCCCAGTTCTTTGCACCTGCTCATAGAACAGCCTCCTTAGTGGTTAATCCAAGGTTCAGGTCCCTGACTATCAGGCGGATAACGTCAGCCCAGATGAAACATTAATCTCCAGCACCCTTACTAGTGACATGGGCACAAGGATAGACATAGAAACAGAAGATTTCTGACATCTTAGGCTACTGTTCACGAAGTACTGCCGTCCTAGAAAGCAGCTTTTTCTTCACCCTTTGTCAGAAAAATCACTCATTGGAAATGAGAACTGAGGGACAAATAATGAGAAGCAAGAGTAACGAGATCTGCCAATAATGCATCCACAATGCGTTGTCTATTCTCCATAAAAAAAAGTTTTAAAGGACTTATTAATATTTACTTCGTAAAGTCTGTAGCTCTAATTCGAAATGTAAGGTATTTGAAGATAAATTCCCCTCCCTACGAATGAAATGAAAATGGAATACATTACTGTAATTTCCGTTTAAAAGTATTAAGCTTTTTTCTTTTTATCCAAGAGACACCTCCAACAAAAGAATTATAATAAGGACAGTTTAGTACTAAAATATTTTTAAAAATACCGGTGGGCAGTTATCACATGTTGAGATATTCATTAAACTTATTTCTTCTTATCCAGAAGACACCTCCAGCGCATTCCACTGACTCTTGCTTTCGGGCTTCGGTGCTTATGGCAGACGGGGTGGAAAAGGGTCGCGGTGGGAGGGATGATTTCGTTTATATTTATAGAGAAAGTAAGCAGTAATCCTAATTTTTTTTTTTTCTTGGGTGGGGGGATATTCTAGATAATTTTGCATTTAACGGATGACTGAAATAAAATATATTAGACAAAATTAAGTCAAATAAAGAAATTATAATAAGGCAATTTAGCACTAAAATATTTTTTTAAATACCGGTGAGGAGTTATCACATGTTGAGATATTCATTAAACTTATTTCTTCTTATCCAAAAGACACCTCCAGCGCATTTGAAGGCTTTCCATTCACTGACTCTTGCTTTATTCTAATTTGTTTTAATTAGACTTGGTACATTTTACATAGATAAATCAACTACAGTAGTTGTGACTAGTCAAAGCAGATGAATTGCAATAAAAAGTTAAGTTTATTTTTTAAAACGTATGTTTTTTTTGTTTTGTTTATTTCATAATTCTGTGGAAATATATGTTCTATCAGGTATCAATTTGAATATTTAGTTATTCTTTAAAATGAGATTTCGGTACAATAGTTTATGTATGGCCACATAAAATATTTTGAGATTTTATGTATCAATTTTTAACATTTACTTGCACATAGACAGCTTCTTTAAAATACCTTTCTTTTATAAATATCTCTTCTGGTACTTTTTTCTTTCACCTGTTATATTTTGTGTTTTTATTAACACTTAGGTTTCTTTTCAGTCCTTGCGGGAAGGCATGTAAATAAGACTTGTGCCAAAATATAATCTTCCTTGTGCGACATAAAAGGATAGTACTAATTAATGGAAATGTTCTAAGACAAAAAAACATGAGGCAGGCTTAACAAACAACAATATACGTTTATTAATGCGAAAAAAAAAACAAACAAACAAACAGAATGTCTATGCACCTTTTAAGCAGAATTGGGTTGATAGCTCAATGAATCCTTCGCAACCAAAATTCATAATATTATAGTGCTTAGTTTTTCTTTTTGTTTTTTTGTACCCTTTTGAATGGAGATTAAAAATTAGGTAGGAAAGCGTCCTCCTTTCTTTATTATTGCTGTTTTATTAAAATTGGATCATACCTCATCTAAGCCTCGCACGGAGAAGGTAAAATGCTTTGTTGCTGGTACCCATGGAGGGGTTGAGTTTATGAAGGAAATGGTGATTTCCTCATTGGAGGGATTCGAGCTACAATCTAAACAATTCCTTTTTGTCAAAGAGATGAACTTGCAATTAATTAATTCCCTTCCAACATTTTGTTATCAATATCCCTTGCTTTGTCAGCAAGGACCTCTATTTTGCTCTGAATTGTCTTTCCACTTGGCTCATTCCCCCATACCCTCTTGTTTTTTACTCCCTGACACCTAGGGTCGCCTTTTCCTCTTAGCAACCGGTTTCTTGTGATTTGATTGGCTCACCAATCAAAATGAGGGGCTAACTCCTGAAATGTCAGGGAATTTCTGTCCTTTAATTTAGACTGGCTGTTTTGACTGAAAGTAAGGGAACACGTGCTAGTAAGTGTCCCTTTATAATTCTTATGTTTGTGAGACAATATGTGAATATAGCACACGCTCCTGTTCTAAAAAGTCTCATTTGATTGGCCAACACCAATCAACAGACACCCAATTTTGGTGCAAAAAATAAACTTATTCCTCCATCTTTATTAGAATGAGATCTCACCCAATCAGCAAGTAAGGACACTTCTTAATTTGAATTTGACCACCTGAATCTGAACATTCAGTAGGCAGTCTAATTTCTTGAAAGGTGAAAACCTTTTTTTGCTATTATAGTTAGACTTCTTAAAGCTGCAAACACAATTGGTTTTGCAAAGACGTTTCTATATTATTATTTCTGTCTTGTGTGTTTTCTGTACACCTTTACTTGTGGCTTTAATAGGTCCAACTATAATAAATAAAAAGTTCTTTAACATAAAAAAAAAACAACAAAAAAAAAAACAGACAGCAGGAATTCTGTTTGAAAAAGAGGAAAAATAAGGTTCGTTTGCATTCAGTTTGGCAAAATTGAGTATATGTTGATTGGTCAAGCAGAATCGTTTTGGATAATCAAATAGAGCTTTTTTTAGAATATGAAAATCGACAAGAAAATAATTTTTTTATGAGAGAAAGATAAGTAACCCTTTTTTTATAACGTTGCTTCTACACTATTCCTTTGCATGTTCTGGGCTGTATATTCTCTGAATTCACATGCAATTACTGAGCCTTTCAGCTCTTAGTGTTAGGAGTAAAAGCCTGCAATCTTGCAGCTTAACAAATAGCTGCAACCAAAAAGGAACACTTCATGCAATTCTAAGACACGATTTTCATGTGCTTTATGCTCTAATCTGATTTAACAACAACAATCAACATTATCAATAGCAGCTTCGACACAGCCACTATAATGAACGTTGGCAATAGTAAATCATCACTGGCAGCCAATGAGGCGTCAGAGTAAACTGCACTTTTTTCCCCCAACACAACATTCAATGCAAACAGCACCAAACATCTTTCCTTAAATGAAGTATGCATGTATCTGCTAATAAAACATATTTCAAGACTTTCTTTCACTCAATAAAATGCTATTGTATTTACTACTGATGTTTATCTTATTTCATTTGTTGTTTGGTGCTCCAGCTTGGCATACAGCATGAAGAATGAGGAGTCTCTCTGAATATGCATGGACCCACAGAAACTCAATACCAGCCTCAAGAGATGTTCACATAAAATATTGACAGTGGAAGAACTAAACTCAGGCTTTGCGAAAGCCAAAGTGTTCAGTAAAGTTGATGCCAAGGCAGGATAATGGTCAGTCCACCTGGATGAGGAATCACAATGATTATTCCAGTTATTAACTACTAGTGATGGGACGATTCCAAAATTTTTCCCGATTCCGATACAGTTATCGATTTTGTTCTAAATTTCCGATTCCAATACGATTCCGATTCTTTTGAAATTTAATAATTTCCACGTATATTTTTTCTCAAATGTGTTCCTTGTAATTGATTGAAAATTGTAAGACAGCAAAAGACTTTTTTTGATTTAAAAACAAAGCCAGATTGTATCAGTTTGTCATTAGTGTACAACATGTTACTTGAAAATTTTCATAAAGAGTTGAAAATAGTCGACGATTGAAAGGCAAAATGAGAAAAATTTGTAAGAACAAATTATTTAACAACGCCCCCCCACCTTGTTATGAACGAATTTCTAAATTTCTAAATAATAATATTACTATTTAAACATAGAGAGGTCGTAGGCTTTGTTAACTATTCAGTGCCTTCTCTCTATGAATGAAGTGAAATTTTTATTTTAATTATAAAAAATTGGTTATTAAATTGATTTTGTAAAAAAAAAAAAAAAATGAAGCGAGATGCAATAATAATAATAAATTTGTAGATCAACAGTCTCGGCTAAATCCTTATTCCAAAATGAAATATTACTTCTATAGTGTGAAACCCTTAAAACACTTGACGAAAAGAAAAATCAATCAGTGTAGTATTTTGAGTGGAAAATCAGTTTTGAATATAAATTTAACGTTAAATATTCATCATTTCTAGGCCATTTTAATTTTTTATGGATGTTAACTCAATTGTTTACCACTAACTTAAGTTCGCTTGGCAACATCATAAAACCATGCGTAGTCGCTTAAAAAAGTAGCCATCCCTCCTAAATAAATGCACATAATTTATCTCTAATAGAAAAAAAATATTTTGTGTTTGGTTAACTGCCCTAACACACTAGAATGTTTTGGAAAAAGACACTTACTTTACGTTAAATTTATGTATGAAACTTATCCTGCAGTTTTAATTCCTAAATAAATCGTTTTATATTTATTTTTTTTTATAATTATGAGTGTTTATAGGTAATGTTTTATTTAATTTTTAACAGTTACATCTAAATACTGTATTCTCATGAAACTATCGGCATTTTTTTTTCCATTTTCATTTTTCGCCAATTGCAATTATAACTTTTTCTTGCGAAAAGAAAAATTCGATTCTCCATTGTGTGCTGTGACTTACACACACACACACACACACACACACACACACACACACACACACACACACACACACACACACTCGCGCGCGCTAATAAATAAACGTTTATTTATTTCAATTTCTCTACACATTTTGCACAAAAATAAGTTCTTCCAGCAACAACATAATTTCAAATACGCACACACGCTTTTCTCACAACAACAAAAATAAAATGGACAACTTTCTGGCTGACGTAGTTGAAGATATTATAACATGACACACGCGACCAATGAGAAAATTTAGAAGATTGTCTTTTTAACGCTTTTCCAAAAACTAAAATATCAGCAGTAGCAATTTTGTTTTGGAGCTGGTCCAAAAAGTATTTAAACGTTCTTTCTTCCCCCCTTTTTCCCTTCTTTCTTTTTCTTTTATCGCTCCGACGTGACATGAGAACATGCCTCTCGTTTTCATCTCATCGTCGTTTTCAAATCTGTCGCGAAAAATCGTATGATCTGGATGCTGGTTGTCTGGAAGGTTGCACGTCCTTGGAGACTAACGTCTGGAAGTCTGGAACAGGTATTCTAGATGTAGCCTGGTTCAGGGTTGCTCACTGGGTCTGGACCAATCGGCTGGAGGTCAGGGCGATCTGAAACGGACAGTGGACACTGAGAACTCAGGGGTCAGTGTTAAGGAACGGACAACACTGAGAACGTAAGAGTCAATGTTAAAGAATGGATGACACTGAGAACAGAGGATCAGTTTTAAGGAATGGACAACACTGAGAATAGAGGATCATTGTTAAGGAACGGACGGTCAATAGGGAGCCAGGTGCAAGCAAGGTTGCAGACCAAAGGAACAAGGTGCAAGCGAGGTAGCAGGTCGGAGGAGTGAGGTGCAGGCGAGGTTGCAGGAAAGCTGCAGGAGGAAGCTGGAGGCGCTGGAGCGAGCTGGAGCCACCAAGGGCTGGAAGGCTGTGGGAATGAGCAGGAAGCCACTGGAGTGAGCTGGAAGTGATGGAGACTGGGAGTGAAGTTTGCTACTGGTGGGTCTCAGGAGGCAAGCAGTAGTGAACTATTACCAACACAAAGTCAAGTATCTGCAGAATGTCTTCTTGGTTCCTCCTCTTCTCTTTTCTCTCTCCCAACGTTCGAACACAGCATATAATAACAAAACTCTAAAGCACGTCTGACAGCACTGACTTCTGCCAACAGTCTGCCCCTCCTCTTAACAACACAGGCTTTTTATATCGCAAAATCGTTCACCTCTATTTGCATATTCTTCTAACTCACGTGATCACTACTCTATAAATAAGAGTCTTGACCGTTTCTTTTCTTTCTTTTTATTTATTTTTGGTGACCGACCCGCACGTGGTCTTTCCAGGTAAGTCACGCATTTCTCCACACTCCCCCCTGATCTCATGATCACAAACAGGACATGCGGGCAATCGTCGTTGGCGGGTACTCCTTCGAAGAATTGGGGGCAGCACTTCCTCATTGCTGTTTTCTTCATTACCACCATCATTACTACCAGTCTGTTCCATTATCCTGTCTCGTGGTTCCATAGGCGGTGTCTCACAATCAGGGCAGGGGGGCAGTATCCGTCTTTGTCGGGTACTTCTCCGAAGAATCGGAGGCGACATCTCCTCGGTATGCTCCATCATCCCTTCTCGCGGGGTTTCGCAATCACGGGGGGTGGGCAGTATTCGTCTCTGTCGAGTATTTCGATGAGGCATTACTTCCTTGTGTCCATCGCTCTCCTCACTATTGTCATCAGTATGTCCCATCATTCCCTCATCTGGTTCTGTTGGTGGTGTTTCTATGCTCACCTGAAGGGGCAGTAAGTGATCAGGATCATCTCTGAACGGTGTGTGATCCTCCTCATCGTCCTCAGAATCAGAAGAGGTATAACAAGGGCGGATATCTTTTACGTGACGTGGTATGCCACCAATCAACATGGTCTGAGGACTTATGATTTCGTCTATTTTTCCCCGGAAAAATTTCGTAGTGCACCCAGCATTTTGGGGTTTTATCCAAACAAGGTCTCCCACCTGATATGGTGTATTGACAACACTCACCACTGATGGTATGGCATCAACTCCTTTCACACGCTGTTCATATTGGTAAATCCCATTGGCTGGTGCAGTTGCTGGTGTTGCATTGTCCTTGGGTGTTATATTATACCAGTACACAGCTTCTGGAATAGAGCACTGCGTCCTGGCTGCAATTCTTTTGATGGTGCGGTGACACCGTTCTGCTATACCATTACCCTCGGGATAATATGCACACCGATAATGCATTTTAATCCCCCATTCGTGCACGAATTTCTGAAATTCTTGACATTGAAATGTGGCGGCATTATCAGTCAGAATTTCAATCGGGGCACCACGTTCAAAAAAGACGGCTCTCAACTGTTGTATAATGCTGGCTGCATCCTGTCGTGTCAACAGGCGCCATATTGTGAAACGCATCGGGCCACAATCCGTCATGGTCAAAAAATGTTTGTCCCCATAATGTGTTATGTCCATCCCTACTCGCTGCCAGTTGCCCTCCACCTCGAGCTTCCCTTTTTGCCATTGGGATGGTGCCGGATCAATTCTCTGACACTCTTCACACGAACGTATGGCTGCTTTCACTGATGCTTTTGTAGTTGCAGGGCATACTCTTCGGACAAAATATGCAGTCCTCTGAATTCCAGGATGTCCAATCTGCTGGTGTATCATACGGATCTGGTCAGGTGTTAATTGATCCGTTACAGTCGCGCATGTTTGTTGTTGAAGATCGGATCCCTGCCTCATTACATCGATCCACCTCTTTGGTACTCGAGTCAAGCTATCAGCCAAATTCTGCATCGACGAGACTAACGTAATGTCTACCTGCAAGCTGTATTCGTCAACTAGACGCTTAATTATTGCTAGTCTCCTTCGTACTAGCATTTCACTTGCAGCTCTAGTCTTAACTCGAGCCTTTCCAGTCAAGGTGTCGGTTAACCAATGGTAAACACACAATGAGTCAGTGTGGAGATGCACAACATTAGTCTGCCATTGCAATGCGAGATTAAGACCTTTTAACGTGGCATCAAGTTCTGCCAAATTTATATGTTGGGCATCATTTTTCGGACGAAGCCAGCATGCATCTTCCACAACAACACCTAGTTGCTCCAACACGACACCTGTAGCCAACGAACTTGCGTCAACCCATGCATTTAGTTCGTTTCCAGACACTTGCCACTCACCCCGGGCAGGGTCATTCCTATGCACTCTGGACAACATTTCAGCCATCATTTGTTGGAGAGAATCATCATCCGCAACATCGTCCCATCCTTTTGTTACTGTAGTCACTCGTCTTTTCACCACTCCTGTTGCCGATCGGAGCCATCCACAGACAGGTAGATGTCCTACCAATTTACCACAGATAGAAAACACAGTACGTCTTGTTAATACATTGGGTAACTTTGGAAGTGGGCTCCCTCGTTTCCATCGCAACGTATTGCCCTCCTCCCAGACCTCGAGGCCTAGCACGGGCACTCCATCCTTTAGGCGCTTAGGGTCTTTGCTTATTAACCCAAACGCTTTCAGTTTTATTCGAACTGCATCCGCAGACATTATGTCCTCATTAACATAGATGTCATCTATGTAGGCTGAAGCAGCTTTTGCTGTGGTCTCATCCTGCATCAAAACAGTTTTAATAATGGTTGTCATAATCAAGGGTGCTACGTTTAGGCCAAAACCCAAACGTGTCAAACAATATAGTTTTCCCTTGAGTAGTACTGTCTGAAACGGCCATAATGACTCATGGACACGTATCTGCAGGTAGGCCCTCTTTAGATCCAGAAGTGCTACATTGCTCCCTTTTTGACGCCACTCTCTCAGTTTAGCAGCGCACACATCTGCGTTTCCGGTAAACGCATCAACATGCCGATTCAGCTCTCGGTAATCCATTACGGGATTAATTTTTTCTTTGGTAGGTTGTTCAACAGCCATGAGCGGAATTAATCCCTTGGGTGGTCCCAGACGTTTCTGTGGGTATGGTATTAACCAACCGTTGTCAATCCACATCTGAAGTTCTTCTTCATATGCGGCCCTATTCTTGGTAGAAACTGCATACTCTGGAATCGTGTTGCACAGCCGATCTGGTTCCTGGCCCATGGCCCACTTCCACTTTGCAGTCCACACCCTTTCGTTGTCATCAAATGTAGCACAGAAGTCCTTTTCTTCAATCGACATGGCTGCACAGACGTCTTTCCCTTCTCCAAGCCTGATACCTCTAGCTGCTGTGATTGTAACGCCTCCTAGTGCTTGTATTGCATCAATTCCAAGCAACATGTCGTAGCCAAGGGGTTTCTCCTGCATCACCAGAACGTCAACTTTAGCTGTGTCACCCTTCTCAGTGCAGATTGTGACTGTCCCTTCACCACAACATACCCGTGATAAGCCATTGATGGTCATAACGCCGACTGGGTTCCTCCGCCACACCGGACAGCAATGGGCACTAACTATAGACCGGGAACACCCCGTGTCTATAAGTGCTGAACACTGCATATCATCAAGTTTAACGCTAATGACAGGCAATCCTGTGTTTATTGGTTGGCAGGGGGCAAGGGTAGCGATAGTACCTTGCCCCCAACTTCGTTTCCCGAACAGTTGCGAGATATGTGCCCAAACTTATTGCAGCGATAGCATTGCACTGGTCTCTTTGATTGTGGATATACACCTCTCCTATCACTCCGGCACTCTTTAGCAAAATGATTGGCCTCCCCACATTTATAGCACACTGGGGTGGCATGCTTATTACTATCTGGAAGAGAGTCCACATTACCTCCATGTCGAAAACGAGCTGCTGCTGCAATTGGTTCCTGTTCCTTACAGATGTTTCGAGCTCGGGCCAATAACTCATCAGTTGACAATTCATCGATTCTTGATGATGCCCGCAACAGTTTACTGACCTCCTCGGGTAGGCCTACCAAAAAAGCACAGCTTAATATTTTATCGTTGACCCCACCAAACGGTACAGATAATTTTCGCAGGTCGGCTAGGTACACGTCGACTGTTTCCTTGGGTTGAAGTGTCCGGCTCGTGAACTGTTGCCACGCAACAAATGGATCTGTACCAAACGCTGTATACAGGCTCTGCTTGATTTCATCCCAGTCTGGTTCATCCCCGAGTTGTTGGTAGACTGCATAGGCCCCTCCGGTTAGCCTCAAAGGGATAACTGTGGCTGGTTCTTTAATTTTGCACAGTTTACAGATTTTCTCTGCCTTTTCAATCCATTCAACGACAGCCGGTCCAGTGGTAGATCCGTCGAACTCGGGTATTAAGCGAATGTCGAATCTGTCCATTGTTAGTAACCGCACACCAAGCGCCGAAATAGCTTATTACCAACACAAAGTCAAGTATCTGCAGAATGTCTTCTTGGTTCCTCCTCTTCTCTTTTCTCTCTCTCAACGTTCGAACACAGCATATAATAACAAAACTCTAAAGCACGTCTGACAGCACTGACTTCTGCCAACAGTCTGCCCCTCCTCTTAACAACACAGGCTTTTTATATCGCAAAATCGTTCACCTCTATTTGCATATTCTTCTAACTCACGTGATCACTACTCTATAAATAAGAGTCTTGACCGTTTCTTTTCTTTCTTTTTATTTATTTTTGGTGACCGACCCGCACGTGGTCTTTCCAGGTAAGTCACGCATTTCTCCACATTTGAACTTATTAGCCCTGATAAGGGCTGGTTGTTTAGACCTGATAAGGGCTGTTTGAACTGCTGCTGAGACGTCTGGTGTTGCTGGGAATCCTTCGGCAGGTAGGTTCGGTCCATGTGACTGGTAGTGTCAGTCATCACTTCGGGAGCCTCCTTCTACTCCCTGGGCTGGGGCTATGTATTTATTTGCTTCCCTACTGAGCAAATTAGGCACAAGGCCGTTTTTTAATGTGGAGAGATTGGGGAAATGGGAACCACCTCCCCGGGGAGTAGGGGAGCTGGATAGTGATAATTGGTATGAAGGGTTTCTCCTACATTGCCCAATAACTGATTGCCACAGTGGTCTTATATGTGGGGTTTCCCCCACATATGGTCATTGATTGCAATATCTGCCGGAACAGATACTAAGCTTGGCCTGGGGCCGGGGCTGGCGCCCATCTGAAAAATAGTTGACTGGGCTGAAATGGGCTGTATTCATATGGCCAGCATGATGTTAGAGGTGTCGCTCCCAATAAGACAAACAAATAACTCTAATTAGTTCGTTTATATATTTTTCGAAAGGCTCCCAGGCGAGTTTGAAAAAAGGTTTGAAAATTAAATCTTTCTTTGAGCGTTGATTGGTTAAAAAGTGCACGTCTTTGTCATATGGTATGCTTTCAACTACGTCCGCTGAACAAAACACATTTTAAGTTTTTTTCTCCACAGAATTTGCGTGGACGTATTTTAAAAAAAAATCTTTGTGCCTCTGTAATTTATTAATTTCTTTTTTGCGCACGTAATTGGATTTTTATTTAATTTTTAACACAAGAAATGAATGCACCCTGAACATTGTTAGTACAGTACAGAATCTGTTTGAAAAAGGGCAGAACAATAGTTATCGTCATTTATGCCACTGCTTCCCACATTAATATCTTTTAAAATTATGAAAAATTATCTGTCTTCAATGATCCTTAAAGATCTATAAATTTTAGGTATGCCTGTATTAAAATATTAACAGTTTTCAAAACATTTTCTACAAGTTTGTAAAAAGTATGAAAATGGATTCAATCTTAGACTATGCTTTTCAGATGTAAAGTAGACATTATTTTATTTTATTTTTTCAAATTTGATTAAGTAATTTATTTCTTAATTTTGATTAGCATTAAAGTCAAATAAAATGCTAATTATAAAGAAACATTCTTTTTTACTCCAAGAATTAATCTTGCACTTCTCAAATAAAATGTCACCAAATCCACATGCTTTCCATTTCGGAAACATCGTTATTCCGATTATGTAGGTTTCCGAATTCCGCAATTTATATGTACCAGCAATAAAGGGGCGGACAACTCCATGTTACCACCGAGTCGCCAAGTAACTGATGGAGGCTATCGTATTTGAAAAGGTAAGCCATACATCGAAACACTTACGTGTATGAGTTGGCCATTAATTTTAATTTTAACCCCATAGAATCTTCTTCTATGACTCTAAGATCATTTTTCTGGCATTACAGAATGTTTGTAGTTTTGGATCTGTGTTTCGAAGCCTAGCATCTAAAGTCGAGTATTTGCAAATTTATCATAAATAAAAAGGGAACTATAATACAAATTTATTAAATTATTAAAGAAATTCTTAATGTTTATGAAGGAAATTGTTTTGCCGAAAGGATTAATTGTTTTTGTTATTTCTTGAGTTTTGTTTACGTGTATTTATGATTTGTCTGTTTTGGACCAGCATTAGTCTTTTTTAGTAAAAGATGGAGAAAGTTGGGAAATATTTTTTGTTATAAATGTCTCTTTAGTTACTATTATTTCATCATTATAAATTCTTGATTTGTTAAACGAGCAGGTTCGGTGAACATTTATTAATAAAATGAATTTCATTAAAAATTAAATAAAAATACTAAAGAAAAAAAAATTATCTTCTATAAAATCTTGTACGTCTGGATGATTCCGATTGTTTGTTTCTTTTTCCTCCTCACAAAATTCCATCGGCAATAACAATACAACAGCATAAACAATAACACATGCTTTCAAACAAAACAAGCAAAAAAAAAAAAAAAAAAAACTAACGAAGTTTTTCCTGTTTCTTTCCTTAATTGTTGGTGGTTGATCACTTTTTTGTTGTGCAAAAAAAAAAAAAATAAATAAATAAAATAAAATAAATAAATAAAAAATAAATAAATAAAAAAATAAATAAATAATTTAGTCGCGTTTTTTGAAAATTTATTGATAAAATCTTTAATGGAGCAGAAAAAAACTAATATTTCAGATCAGTTTTTGTATTTTTCTCCTTAGTTACACGAAGTTTGTTTTCATTTTTTTTAAATATTAACTTTACGCCAATCTTTAAAAACTGCCGCTCTTCACCATTTAAGAACCATTAATTATTTTTTTATCGTTCTTTTGACAAAAAAAAAAAAAAGAAAGTTATTTGATAAAAGAAAACATTACTATTTCTGTTTGACTGACTATGAGAGGCCACTTTGCAAGATGGTTGCGTCTTGTTTACATAGTTACTGATGCATTATGGTCAATTTTTTTCGTGCAGAGTTATGCAATCTAAAGTAAACTATTATTGTATTTCCGAACCAAATATTCAATTTAAAGCCAATCAATTTCAAACAAAATGTGTGTAAAAATTTCGTGACCGCCCCTCCCTCATTTTTTTTTTTTTTTTTTTTTTTTTTAATCATAATACATCAGTAGTGTGAGAAATTTAATTCTCACAAACTATTTTCCTCCCTGGCAGAGGCAAAAGAAAACCGCAAATTAAAAAAGGCATATCTTCAATTCAAAATTTATTCAATAACAACAGTAAAAAAAAAGTCATTGGTCCAATTGCAAAACGGTGGGCCAGTTTTGTCTCCATATCCTGGACCCAGTAGTGTAAACTCCTATTGTTGGAGTTGGTAGTTCTCTTTTCCTCGAAAGGATCCATGTCTATTCATTGTGTTCTCGGCGAGAATGTTGAGGCCTATAATCAGGCATAATGCGAGTCGCTTGGGACTCTAGTTGAATTGAGATAAGTTCCAATATTTGGTAAAAATAAAACATGAAGAAATGTTCATGAATGTCATCCTGTAATTAGGATAATTTCAGCAATATAAAAGTGTCTCTGCTTGTAGAGATGTGATCCTCAGTTTACACACAGTTTGGTGATACAACATGAAGAAATTGACGTAGCTCCCTTCTCGTGTGGGAGCTGCTAAAAGGGAGTCCTTCCTTTGCTGAGTTCTGTACGTGGACTAAAAATAAAAGTATTGTACAAAAAAGGGCACCAAGCAATTCCCTTGACTCATTCAAAATTAACCAATCACGGACCGGCTACTAGAACTGTGTAAGCGGTTAAACAAGAAAAATGGTGGTTGTAATGGAATTTTTCACACACTGTCAAGAAGGGGGGAAAAAAATAATGGATAATCATTACTTTTTCCCAATACAAATTAATTAATAATACGGTCGGATAAATGACAAATAGCAAGTTAATCCAATATACATAACTCTTAACTCGGACAAATTTATAAATTTCAATATGTTTTAATTCAGTTAAACTTCTTAACCTTAATGCGTTTGTTTGTTGACAATTCAAATTGAGCTGCAATAATTATAACTTTAATTCAGTTAAAACTTCTTAATAATAATGTGTACCACTGTCTGCTATCAATTTCCAGTTTAAACTTCAATAATTCTCATGCATCCAGACATCAGCTAATGACACTATGTGGAATGACCTGCGGAGCTTCATCCTTACAATTAGAACAAAGCCACCCCCTAAGGTATCTTGCTGATTAACTCCTACGCAGCTAAAATGGTACCAGCTGTCACAGGAATCGCAGCACACCATGGGTGATGTTCCATCATTAGGAACTGAACAGGTTGGACAGAAAAAGGGACCTCCTTCTTATATAAACTCTGTTGATGCAATATCATCATTACCATTAATTTCCAAGGGCACAAGATTTTTTAAGGAATGCACCTGTTCGCACCCGTCTTTAAGAACGACCGCGGAATGAACATTATTGTCACTTCCAGTAATTAATTTAATTATTTTACCAAGATTCCAAAATTGTCTGGTTTTGTTGGGAGACTTAATAAGTATTATCTCAACAACAGATAACTTGGGGGAACAGCTGCTCCCAATTTCGGCATCGATTTCTCTTAATGACAAAAGGTAATCATTGTGCCAGATGCGATTGAATTTTTCAACAAATTTATTCCTTGTTTCAAGGGAATGTAACAAGGCAGTCCTATTTGGGGGGTCAGGGCATAATTCAAAATCATAATTATTAATAAGCAAACGAGGTTGATAGCCTGTTTGTAGAAAATGATTTGGAGTTAAAATACTAAAGCCTCTGTTGGCAGAAGAAATATAAGTGAGGGGTCTGTCATTTATTGCCTTTTACACATGTGTGCGATAAAAGGTGGGGATTTAAGCAACAAATAACGTAGGGGTATGATAAGAAATTTCTGAGAAGAATGAAAACTGTTTATCTTTGTAACACGTTGCCCAAAGTGGGGAGATACAAGGGAATTTACGGGAAAGCAAAAAACCCAAGTATTTTCTCTTTATCGCATATGTGACACAGCAAAAATAAAATAATAAAGCAAGTGGATGGAAACGCAATGACGAACACAATAAAAAATGCAAGAAAATAACGAAATAACAAACACTTTTCCAAATGATACAAAAATAGATTTATTTTAGAAAAAAAAGAAGAGTTTAACGAAAGAAAAAGAAATGTATTCAAAGTTATGGAATCTGGAGTATATCTACGCATATGGAAATGAGCGAAAGTCCTTGGGGGGGGGGGTAATCAAAGTCTTTGCACTTACAAGTTTCTTTTGTTTTTCCTTTTTTTTTTTTTTTTGTTTCTTTTGCTGGGGTGTTTCACAACTCGACGACGACGCAGTTGATCCAAGATATTTCCTTCGGTGTGGAAAAAGTTCACATAGCCATCTCACATGTTTTCTTTTCTTGCTTGTGCGTTATATATCTGTCGCTTTCGTGAGGGATAAGATATCACATTGTGCGTTCGGCACATCCATATCTTTTTCGCATGATGGGAAAAAGCCATCGTCTCTTTCGTGAGGAAGTAAATTCATCGTATTCTCTCGCATGACTGAAGAAGGTCGCGTCATTCACGCCTCGTGTATCGGTATCTCCTTTTTACATGAGGGGAAGAGGTCGTTCCCCCTCCTCTTCTCACGAAGAGAGAGACCCCTCAACAGGTCAGCGGCCCAAGCCGAAAAAAGCGACTTCCGCTAGTGTCCAGTTAAAAAAAAAGGGAAAGGGGAAGCGATAACTCTTCTGGTCTCCCCCTTTCCTCTCTGCTTCACAATCCGGTCTAAAAGTAGACTTGATGAAATGTCCAGCCGGTAAACTCTGCAAGTTTTAAAGGGGTGGGTTAACATTAGTAGACCTCGCTCAGTTCCAAAACGACTACTGCACTAGCCTATCTTGTGGGAATCATCTTTTATTTTACCTCAGTGATGAAATACAAAGAACAAGAACGATATATCTCGTCAGCCTAAAATTAAGTATTTAAATTTTGATTTAAATACACAATTCAATTTAAATACTAGGTCGCACACATCAGAAAGTGCAGTCAGAAATTCAAAATAATCCAACTTTCTTCTGCCTAATAGTTTCCTCAGACATTGCTTGACAGTTTTAATTAGTCTCTCCCAAGCTTTCGCATATTTTTCTGCATGGAATTTCAAAATGAAGTTCAGAATGAAGGGGCTAGCATTGAACCCAAATATAATTGTTTTGTACCTGTATGTACATAATTGTTCACCCTTTTTAAGATAAAAACAAAATCGATTTTTATCTTGTAATTTTGTGCTTTGTAAAAAGGCCTTCCTTATATCACCTAGGACATATTCGTTTTTCTTGAATCCCCGCAATAAATCCAATAATTTAGCAGTTAAGTTCACGTCCATGTAGGCAGCGTCATTAATTGATGTCCCCTCTCGACAGTTCAGGGAGCAGTTAAATACAGGACAAATTTTTGTTGTCACTCCGGGTCCCTCCTTAATAACGGGTCTATGTGGAACCCAAATATAGCGGATGATGTGACATGTTCAAATCCCCATTCGCTTGCAAATTGTTTGAAAAGACTGGAGCTATAGTGAGGACCATTGTTGCTGATGACTCTTTCTGGGATCTCTTGTTCACAGAGTATCTGCTTTATTAGTTTGACTACTTCCTGACTGGAAAATTCCTTTAATTTCCTCACAAAGGGAAACTTTGAGTAATAGTCCACCATTAGCAGGTAATTGTGACCTTCACTGTGGAACAGGTCAGTGGCCACTACTTGCCAGGGCTTTACAGGAATCTCATGTGGTATCAGAGGTTCTGCACTCTGGGCTTTTTGGTGCTGTTGACATATGGTACATTGTTGTGTGATGCTGTTTATATCTTTATTAATGTTGTGCCAAAAGACACAACTTTTTGCCCGCAGTTTACATTTTTTCCATACCCTGATGACCATAATGGAGTTTTTGTAGGATTTCCTGCTGCATCAATTTGGGTAGGATTACTCTTCATCAAAATTCCATTTTTGATGGCCAGCTCATCCCGATACGACCAATATGGCTGCAAGTTTTTGCTTATTTCCCTGGATGTATTGGACCAGCCGTGCGGGATGATTTCCTTAAGTTCACAGAGTATAGGGTCGGCTTTCATTGCTAGCTTTATCTGTGTTACTTTTTTAGCAGAAAATTGGACAAAGTCAACTCGGATATTAAGGTCGATCTCCTCGTTACTCCTTCTGTTGGGTAGTCGGGAGAATCCATCCGCCAGGGTAATTTCCTTACCTGGGCGATACATGATGGTCATGTCATATCCTTGTAGGCGCAGCAGCATGCGTTGCAAACGAGGTGTAGCAGCAATTAGATTTTTTAAGCTGATCATTTCCAACGGCTTGTGATCGCTTTCTACTTGGAATTTGCTTCCATATAGGTATGTTTTGAAGCGCTCACAGCCAAAAACTACAGCTAAAAGCTCTCTCTCTATGTTTGCATACATTTGTTCTGTTGCTGTTAGAGCTTTTGATGCAAATGCAATGGGCTTTCCTTCTTGCAAGAATACTGCACCTAGACCCTTGTTTGAGGCGTCAACCTGTAGGCTTGTCTCTTTCATTGGATCGAAGTAAGCGAGAGACATTTCTTTGCAGATCTCATCCTTTATTTTCTGCATAGCCTTCTGGTGACTGGCAGTCCACTGGTACTCTGCTTCTTTTTTTAACAGATCTGTCATGGGTGCAGTTAAGTCTGATAGGCGCGGAATGCATGGTGACAAGTAAGTGATGATTCCCAACACTTTTTGCAATTCTTTGACGTTGGTAGGGCTGGGAAGCTGCTTTATAGCTTCTACCTTACTAGGATCTGGTTTAATGCCGTTCTTGTCGTAGATAGCCCCCAAAAAGCTTATCTGCTTTTGATCTATCTCACATTTATCACCATTAAAACACAATCCTTCCGTTTGTGCTACTTCCATAAGCTGGTGGAGGTTGCTGTCGTGCTCCTCCTTAGTCTTTCCGAAGACGATAACATCATCTATTAGTTCAATTGTACCAGGGCATTTTTCCAGTATCATGTCCATTCTCTGCATAAATACATCCTGTGACATTACCAGACCAAAGGGCATTCTTTGGAAACAGTATCTCCCAAACGGTGAGTTGAAGGTTGTTAGTAATTGGGATTCTGCGTCAAGAGGTATGGACCAATATCCGTTTTTGGCATCTAGCTTGGAGAAGTGTTGAGCACCTGATAGCTTGTGTGCTAGCTCTTCCATGGTGGGAGTCTTGTAATGACATCTCATTATTGCCCGGTTCAGATCCTTTGGGTCAAGGCATAAGCGGAGTTGTCCATTCTTCTTTCGAACATATACTATGCTGTTGACCCATTCGGTCGGTTCGGTGACCTTTTTGATGATGCCTTGGGCTTCCATGGATTTTAACTCCTCTTCTATTTCTTCTCTAAGATGGATAGGGCATTTCCTCGGTGCATGTATTACTGGAGGATGATCAAATTTTAGGACGATGTGGTAGTCACTTTTAAAATGTCCTATGCAATCGAACTGACTTGTATATGCATTTTTTAATTCGCTGACAGAGTTAATCGGATCTTTCTTTTGTTGAATGGTGCAGTGGAGGCTTATCAGCTCCAAGTCTCTGAGAGAAGGTAATCCTATGATTGTAGGCCCTTCTGTTGTGACAACAAAGAATTTTAAAGTTTTCCACTTGTCTTTGTGTTCGCATTGTATGTAGATCGATCCTTGCTGTAATCTGTTTGAGCCGTTGTATGCCGTCAGAATCGTGTGCTCTTTCTTTGTGGAGCCTGGAATGGGTTGTCCTAAGTCATCAACTCTGTTAGGAAACATGTTTCGAAAAGTTTGTAGAGGAAGTGTATTCCCTTCTGCACCTGTGTCCACCTTTGCTTTGAGTATATGAGTGCCTGGTCTATTGGGAAGCTTTATTTTAAGTTCCGTTATTATTTCAGTACGATCGTCTTTTGGCTGATGAATCACATTAAAGTTTAACTGCTCAAATTCTCTATACATCTCCTTGGGCTCAGATTTTACTGAGCAGATTTTACTGTTCCGCTTTCTGTATCTGTTTTCTTGCGGCTGCTTTTGGCTGTTCGTCGTTTTTGTTTGACTGTATTTTCTTGTGCCCTCCTTTTTGTTAGTGCAGACTTTCGCCCAGTGGTTCTTTTTGCCACATGCTGAGCATGTGGTGCCCCAGGCTGAACATTTTTCTTTTTCATGTTTATTTCCACAACGTCGACACTGGCTTGTTTTCATTGCACTAATTTCCTGACAATCGCCTCGAATTTCAGCCATTTGCCGCATGTGGTTAAGGGACGCTTCGTGCGTTCCACCACTATTTAAGGCCTCTTGGAGTGTAAGCTCCATGCCTTTCGAAAGTAGAAGTTTTTGTAACTCCGGGTGTCTGGTGCCAGTAATCATTTGTTCAATGAGACATTCTTCAGTCTCTTGGTTATCCTTAAACCTGCATTTTTTTGCCTGTAGTTTACATCTCGCCATGAAGTCGTCGATGCTTTCCGTATTCTTCTGTTTATATTCACGCAGATAGAAACGTGCAATATGAAAATTGGTTTGGGGCTCTAGACGCTCCTCAAATTTACGCCAAATTGCCTCCAGGTTCGTCCGGACAGCATCATCGTCAAATGTCCAGGCGTTATATCGCCGTAAACCTTCCTCACCAGACAGCAGTAGAATGTGGTCGACCTGCTTCTCGACAGGAATGTTTTTTACTGAGAAATATAATGCGCACTGTTGCTTGAAGAATCTGAACGATTCAAATAGATTCTCAGACCCCCAGTGCATAACGGGTTCGCTTGCATTAGAACTCATTTTACTTTAATTTAATTATTGTTTTTTTTTAATATTATTATTATACTAATACCCCTTTTTTTTTTTTAAATAAAAAAAACAAAGAAAACATAACAATGACATGACTGAATGAAATTGGCGAACTTACTTTGTGCATCGATTTTTTTTTTTTTTTTTTTTTTTTTTACGATGGCACTTGTTGTCACCACGTGCGTTTACGCGCAACACAAAGACTGATGTTTTCTTTTGCGTTCATTCTATTTGTGGATGGATTTCTTTTCTTTTTCTTTTTTTCTTTTTTTTTAAGAAAATCCCCGTAGCTGCCACCATGTCCGATTATGTTTGTTTCATTATATGATACGGGATGAACCTTATTAAAAAAGACACCAGAAGACAAGATACATTTAAGCGTGATAAGCCATGGAGCAAGTCCATGTATTTATTTTTACTAATCACCAGGGACGCAACTCTTGTATTGTTTTATATTAAAGAGTTGACCGAAGGGGACATAACTCATAATATGACAGATAAGGGAATCGTTCACCACTTCTATTCATTAATTCTCTCCTTATAACATTAGGAAATTTTGCAAATAATGCATGGGCTATCAATGCCCCTGAGGTTCCACTCTCAGTAAAAAAATCAATCCCGAAAGACTTATCAAGTTCTGTCAGATCTCATTTAACCTTTTTGAGAAATGACCTTAAATTTTTTAGATCCGTTATGTAAGCCGTAGTAGGAATAATGTTGAGGCCTATAATCAGGCATAATGCGACTCGCATGGGACTCTAGTTGAATTGAGATAAGTTCCAATATTTGGTAAAAATGAAACATGAAGAAATGTTCATGAATGTCATCCTGTAATTAGGATAATTTCAGCAATATAAAAGTGTCTCTGCTTGTAGAGATGTGATCCTTTGTTCACACAGTTTGGTGATACAACATGAAGAAATTGAGTTCATACACAAAGCAATAGATCCAAAACCACTCCAAGGTTGGTGAAGACGCTCAGGAGGGGAGCTGAAAATGTGGTTACACGCCACCAAAGCTGATGTCAAACCAAACTTTGATCAACAGGTCTACAGTGCTTACCAATGATTCCGACACTGGTTGAATATCACTATCTTGGCTGCTGCAGACTGTCATGCATGGTTTGCATTCAACCAGGATGCTGTGTGTTCTAACTAGAGAAGTCTGCTCAATTCATTCTGAGTGAATGTCATCTCAAGTTAATAATTGTTCTGAGTCCCATCTATCTGGTAAATTCATTCAGTCTATTATTTGGTCAAGGGATGGCCTGATTTCATATGCTTTGTAGCAGAGAAGAAATCCATCTGCGAGAGTTAAACTAATTTACATATCGACTCACGAAAAGAGCATAAAACCGGGTGATGTCAAAAGGCAAACGACACATGCTATCTGAGTATTCACCACGACGAACGGACCTCGCTAAAGTGGTGACCCCTTTCTTCGATGAACACATTATCCATGTATGAAAAAAAAAAAACCATACAAGTTCTAACCTCTACAAACGGCCAGAATCGCAAATGACGAGTAAAAAATAGTTGGATTTCACTGATAATGTCATATTCCGACTCTTCGAAATGCCAGACCATGAACTCTCCACAAAAGTCAGGAAAAACAACCGAAATTTCTTGCTTTTATAAAAGTATACAACCGAAATTTCTTGCTTTTATAAAAGTATACAACCGAAATTTCTTGCTTTTATAAAAGTATACAACCGAAATTTCTTGCTTTTATAAAAGTATACAACCGAAATTTCTTGCTTTTATAAAAGTATACAACCGAAATTTCTTGCTTTTATAAAAGTATACAACCGAAATTTCTTGCTTTTATAAAAGTATACAACCGAAATTTCTTGCTTTTATAAAAATATACAACCGAAATTTCTCGCTTTTATAAAAGTATACAACCGAAATTTCTCGCTTTTATAAAAGTATACAACCGAAATTTCTCGCTTTTATAAAAGTATACAACCGAAATTTCTTGCTTTTATAAAAGTATACAACCGAAATTTCTTGCTTTTATAAAAGTATACAACCGAAATTTCTTGCTTTTATAAAAGTATACGACCGAAATTTCTTGCTTTTATAAAAGTATACGACCGAAATTTCTTGCTTTTATAAAAGTATACGACCGAAATTTCTTGCTTTTATAAAAGTATACGACCGAAATTTCTTGCTTTTATAAAAGTATACGACCGAAATTTCTTGCTTTTATAAAAGTATACAACCGAAATTTCTTGCTTTTATAAAAGTATACAACCGAAATTTCTTGCTTTTATAAAAGTATACGACCGAAATTTCTTGCTTTTATAAAAGTATACAACCGAAATTTCTTGCTTTTATAAAAGTATACGACCGAAATTTCTTGCTTTTATAAAAGTATACAACCGAAATTTCTTGCTTTTATAAAAGTATACGACCGAAATTTCTTGCTTTTATAAAAGTATACAACCGAAATTTCTCGCTTTTATAAAAGTATACAACCGAAATTTCTCGCTTTTATAAAAGTATACGACCGAAATTTCTTGCTTTTATAAAAGTATACAACCGAAATTTCTTGCTTTTATAAAAGTATACGACCGAAATTTCTTGCTTTTATAAAAGTATACAACCGAAATTTCTTGCTTTTATAAAAATATACAACCGAAATTTCTCGCTTTTATAAAAGTATACAACCGAAATTTCTCGCTTTTATAAAAGTATACAACCGAAATTTCTTGCTTTTATAAAAGTATACAACCGAAATTTCTTGCTTTTATAAAAGTATACAACCGAAATTTCTTGCTTTTATAAAAGTATACAACCGAAATTTCTTGCTTTTATAAAAGTATACAACCGAAATTTCTTGCTTTTATAAAAGTATACAACCGAAATTTCTTGCTTTTATAAAAGTATACAACCGAAATTTCTTGCTTTTATAAAAGTATACAACCGAAATTTCTTGCTTTTATAAAAGTATACAACCGAAATTTCTTGCTTTTATAAAAGTATACAACCGAAATTTCTTGCTTTTATAAAAGTATACAACCGAAATTTCTTGCTTTTATAAAAATATACAACCGAAATTTCTTGCTTTTATAAAAGTATACAACCGAAATTTCTCGCTTTTATAAAAGTATACAACCGAAATTTCTCGCTTTTATAAAAGTATACAACCGAAATTTCTCGCTTTTATAAAAGTATACCACCGAAATTTTTTGCTTTTATAAAAGTATACAACCGAAATTTCTCGCTTTTATAAAAGTATACCATCATTTATAAACAAAATTTCTCATCAAATAACAAAACTTATTTAACGAGGAAAAAAAAAATTGTTGCTTCGGACAAACAGATTATTTGTTGTTGTAAGTCTTAATTTAAACTACACTGAATATTTTGCTTTAGTTTTGACTAGCAGGAATACACAGCGTTGCCCGGGTGTTTGGAGATGTGTGTGTTTTGGGGTGGGTGAGGAGTAGATCCAAACCCTATTTTAATCTTTTGAAAAATCAGAAAAAGAAAACAATGAACATGATGTAAAAAGAAGCAAAAGTAAAATAAAATAAAAAACTTGTTTAAAAAATCGGAAAAAATTTTTTTTTAAGTTTTGGTTGGTAGGATCGAACCCGGAACGTTGAGGCGAAAACCTTATATGAAAAAGCTGAACCAACATGTGAGAAGCTGAAATAGCAATAATTTTGCAAAAGTCGAGGTAAATAAATCTAGACGCGATGCGAGTTCTCAAATCCTAGATCTAATTTTCCTTTTAATTTTATACACTCACACACACTAAAAAAAAAGAGACAACGTTTTCTTTTAGTATTTGTGACATTTTATATTAAAAAAAAAAAAAAATTTTTGTGTGCAAATTTCTTGTGGACAGCTTGCAAATTTCTCGTGGACAGCTAGTCCATAAAATTTTTTTTTGTTTATTGGGTCCGTTCAGTTTTTTTTTTTTTTTCACTGCAAAAAAAAAAAAAAAAAAATGAGTCTTATATCTCTACCACCATTCACAGAAAATGCAAAATTATGGTTTGCACAAGTTGACACCTTTTTTGAAATTCACGATGTCCCCCTCCACATAATCAGCTATACATTTTGTGTTGTGGCATGCCGGCACCATTAGCTAAAACTGTTCGGGATATAATAACTAAATGATCTCCAGGAATGCCATACGAAGACTTAAAAACAGAGGTGCTAAAATGAAACACTGCTTTAGAGGAGAGAAAATTCTGAACACTTATGCAAGATGAACACCTGGGTGACAGGCTTCCAACTGAGTTTCTAAGGCACTTAAAGGAACTCTCAGGCTCCTCACCTGGAGACTCAACAATTATTAAAAAAATTTTTTTGTTTTCGTTTGCCTCCTGAAGTCCAAGCAATTTTGGCTTTGAACTTGGAAATTGGATCAATTCTCCAGCATTCCATAGATGGAGTTACCCGACCACTTGCTTTTGTCTCTCGCCAGCTTAAACCCGCTGAACGGCGCTACAGCACTTTTGACTGAAAATATATTTGTCTGTCCGACACTTTCAACATCAGCTTGAAGGACGGAAGTTTGTAATCTTTACCGATCACAAGCCACTCATGTTCACCTTATCAGCCAAATCGGATAAGTATTCACCTCGAGTTTTCCATCATTTAGATTATATATTGCAATTTATCAGTGATATTAGACATATTCCCGAAACAGAAAATGTACCAGCCGATGCATTGTCCTGACTACTGGTAAATATCCTCACAACTTCAGCCTCCAGTAATCTAAAAGATATAGCATGGGACCAACCAGCCTTGAGAAATTTAGACTTATCATCAAAAAAATATTCTTGCTGCAAATTTTTCTACTTTCCACTTCCCGACTCTGAGGGGACTATACTTTGCGACACTGCCATGGGGGTCCATAGACCTCTGATACCCAGACAACACCAATACACGGTTTTTGAGGCACTGCACACACTTTCTCACCCAGGCATTGCAGCATCAGTAAAGCTTGTCACAGCCCATTTTTTCTGACACAATATAAGACGAATTATAACCAAGTGGGCCCACACTTACCTTCAGTGCCAATGCTCCAAGGTTCACCGACATGTCCAAACTCCACTCAAACGTTTCCCTTTTCTTAAAGTGCGTTTTCGACACGTCCATATAGATATTCTTGGACTGTGGCTGGCTGGTTCGGGCTATTCATATATATTGACATGTGTAAACCATTTCACCCATTGGCCTGATGCCACACCAATAATCGATATCTCCGCCGAAACCGTTGCAAAATCTTTTGTTTCCTCCTGGATTGTTCGCTTTGGTGTACCTGAACAAATAACAACTGATTACGGTCGGCAGTTTGAAGCTGCTCTCTTTTGCGAGTTATCGCGAATATTAGGTATCTAACATATTCATACAACCAGTTATCATTCGGCTTCAAACGGGATGGTGGAGCGGTTTCATAGGCAACTCAAGGCAGCTTTGCGTGCTTCTCCAAATATAGTTTTGGTCAGAAAACACTACCCATCGTTCTACTCGGCTGTCATATGGCCATTAAATCAGATTTAGGTTACTCATCTGCAGAACTGCTGTATGGTACTAATCTGGCTTTACCTGGTACAATTCACACCTGAAAATACATCCAACATAGATATCTCGTCATACGTCTCCTGCCTTTGGACATATTTTTTGAGACTACCCCACCCTCACCACTTGTGTCCTCATTCACAAATGATTTCAGCACATGTCCCGAGAGATATGAATAAATGGACTCATGTATTCATTCGAAATGACGCAGTCTGTGGACCTTTGAGCCATTTTTATCTGTGGACATTCAAAGTTTTGTCAAGAAAAAAAAATGTTTCAAGCTGAATATAAATAGTCGCACCGAGACAGTGTCTGTGGACAGATTAAAGAAAGCCCATATTGAGTGCAAGACTTGTTGGCTGACGCAGACATTTTCAACCCTTTACAGCAACTCAACCACACAAAACGAGAGATGGGAAGACAGTTCACTGGCCCAAAAAACTCGCAAAAGATTACTGTACCTAAATTGTACGATCACCTTCTGCTAGAGACGCATCAGTGTCAAACGGTGGTGATATTCTCACAACCATTCTTGGTGGGGATCCCTGTAGCAGAGAAGAAATCTATCTGCGAGAGTTAAGCTAATTTACAGATCGACTCGCGCAAAGAGCATAAAACTGGGTGATGTCAAAAAGGTAAACTATACATGCTTTCTGAGTATTCACTGTGACAAATGGACCTCGCCAAAGCTTCAAAGTGCTACATATTTTCTCAGACGATTCAATTTCAATGTAGGCTTTTCTAGCTGCATACATTGCATCGAGATTTTCAGCTACAATTTCATTAAAATTGGGAGATGATTATGGAATATAGATGACAAGTTTGGGTTCCTGCCAATAATTAACTGGTATGAATTCTACCAATGTGTATACTATGGAGGGTATTTTTGCACTAACAGATCATCCTAATACAATATCAAAGGGATATTTGTCCTTCGTCTCTATCATCATTTTTTTCAAGATTGTGACATTCACCAAGGACTTTGTGCTGTTGCAGTTTTGACATGAACATTCACATTTTGGCAGGTTTTTGAAGTTCTTCCACTAGAACTGTTAGAAAAAGGAAGAGGCACTTTGTTTATACCTTACACTTTCTTGTAAAAAGCAGTTATTTTAATGAAATAAAAATATATTTAGAATTAAAAATTTATTTACATAATTTAATGATTAATCTATATATCTATAAAAGTGAACGTGTCTGTCTGTCTGTCTGTACATTTCCCTACGCAATAACTCTGTCAATTTTTAGTCTATAGACTCGAAATTTGAAATACCGGGTACTGAGATTTGGGAAAATCGATGTGACGGGTGTCAGCCAGAAATTTGGCTGTTAAGGGGTCAAATTTCAACGATTTGACCTTTAAGAACTCTACCAAACTCCTCTGACAATTTTGGGTCTAGACACTTGAAATTTTAGATATAGGTTCCTTGAACCTGGATCTAACTTAATAAAGTGATTTGAGCCCGAAACTATAAATTTTAAGGGGTCATAATAGGGGTCAAAGTTTTAAAAAATTAACCATTTTTTTTGTTTTTTTGCTTTTTTTGCACAGCATACACCTCCAAACACCTGAGCAACGCCGGGCACCCCTGCTAGTTCCAATTATTTTCTTATTAAAAAAATCAGCTTTTTTATGAATTACTTCATGAAATAAAATTCTGATTTAGAACAAAAAATTCTTTAAAAAAATAAAGCTTCTGATTACATTAATTTCACTAGAATACATTTAAGTATTTTAGAAAATAAGTTAGCCATTTTAATAATTTCCTTTGTAAAATATAAACCCTAATTTATTTACAAAGTAACAAGTTGGACATTTTGATTACTTTTTTTTATTTTGTAAAAGATATTGACTCTTTAAAATGTTTTCGCAATTTTTTTACAGAAAGTTATATTCCATTTATGACATCAACTGGGTGATTTTTAATGTATGAACCAAAAGCAAAAAATAGAATAATCATTCTTAATAATAGAAAAATCTGATTTTGTTAACGTCTTTATTGAGGAATATAATATTTCTGTACAATTTTAATTTCAGAAATCAAAAAAATATGTTTGGATTAATCTGCTCCAGAAGGGTTACTCACTCGTTAGTGTTTAAAATCAATTTCACGATGATGCTTCACTGTAAATGGAACACAACAGATAACACAGAAGCAGATTAAACTGCGTTACAAATGTTACAAATATATTTACTTAATCTTTTTCCTTCTTCTATAACTGATAGTTCTCTTTGATCATTGGTTGTATCTTATTTTTCACTTTATTGTTTGTCCAAATATTGCAAGTTATTTGTTATGATTTCTTTTTTTTTTTTTTAGTTAATTTTAAATCCATACATGGAATTTTGATGTTAGTTTTGATAGTGTTTAGTAATTAAAAAAATAATCAAGCTTTTTTCATTTCCACAAATGTTATTATAGATTAGCATCTAACAGAAGATGATTGTTTCTATTGCACAGTTAAACAAAGAATTGTTCATATGGTCTCAGTATGAATTTAGAGTTTGTACAAAGTATGAATTTTCTTCACCTACTGTTTTAAATAATGTTAAATGCCAAATTGCTGTCATCTCAGCAGTGGAAATAGATGCAGCTTTTGGTTTTATATTTTTATTCTTCCCTGTTTCCACTGCTTTGCTTAGTTTAATCTGTGCACGTATTTGTATTCAGAATAGTGCTCTTATTTTTTTTTATGTAATTAGGCTTGTTTTGTCTTATGTGAATTTTACCAAATTGAGTATAAAACATAGTTACTTCAATTGCTTTCTATATCAACTAAACACAAAATTTAAAATACTAACTACTAGTGGTGGGACGATTAATCGGAATCGTTAATCGTAAGAATTGTGTATTTTGGGGGGAATCAGAATCGCAGCGTTAAAAATACTTTAGATTTACGATTCTCTTATATTTTTAAGTTGAACTGTTTGTTTGAAGTGAGATTAATGCTGTTAAGAATTGATGATAAAAACGTCAGTTTATTTACACTTTATCACCAAAACTGGAGACGCCATTTTATTTCACGTGATAAAGTGCAGAAATACCAAAACGTCATAGAACTTCATAACATGTTTAATATGATGTACAAGAATTTATTTAACTACTTTAAAGGTAATCTTTATTTAATAGAGTTTTCTTATTCCATCACATACATAGGTGCTGTCTGTCTGTTTTGAAAATTCAAGGCCCATGATTAGTTATCTGTTTGCACTGTTGCACTGAAACTTTAGGGGCCATGAGGTAACATTGTTTTCATTTTTGAGCGAAGTTTATTTATGTATAAAACAGTATAACTACGTCAAGTCCATGAAAAAAATATATTACAATGCTCTCATTGCGAGTAAATCATGTTAAAAATCAGTGGTTTTTCCAACTGGTAACTAAAATAAAGAAATTTTAATACTCTTGCATAATTTGAGCCGAATTCTCGTGAATTCCCATCAAGCATGAATCGGGCAAGACTGGCAATTATCGGTGTTAGCCGAGCCTCGTAACAGACGCAGACTAATGAAAAAAAACAAAAAAACAAACCGGAAAAAATAAAAATGCAAATAATCAAAAATAACAAAAAAAACTACCTTGAAAAATGAAAATATGTTTATTTCATTTTAGTATTTAATCTTTTTTTTGTTTTTTTTTGTATTCTTTTTTGTAACCGTATTTTTCTCTTTTCTTTTTATTTTCAAGACTTGTTGTTCAGTTAATTTTTTTTTTTTTTTTTTTTTTTTGGTGGCACTGTCCATTTGTACATCTCCAGGAGAAACCATCCTTTATGCACAATCTCTTTTTTAAGTAAACATTTGTGTTTACAATTGTTGCACCTCATTTTTTTGGGGGGACAGCAATTTCTTCTCCTGACAATATGAGATTGTCTGCATCAATGTTTTCATTTCTTTTTCTAACATGTATAGATATATTTTCTTGTCTGTCATTTTTCTGTTTGGCGAATTTGAAAATATATTTAGTTGTCAGATTTTCTTTTTTTTTGTTGGTTTAGTCGCTTTCTTCTAATTCGAATGTCATCTGCTTTTTCTTTGGCTAATTAAACTCCCAAAAATTCAATTAAAAAAAAACAAATAACAAATAAGTAACTCATCAGAAAATAAAATGTCACTCCCACCCCCTTAATATCACCTTAAAAATTACTAAAAACATAACAGAAAAAAATTTAAATAAAAAAAAAAGTTGAGTTAGCGTTTCAACATTTGAACAACGCTCGGCTGACACCGATGATTGCCGGTCTCGCCCGATCTATGCTTGATGGGAATTCACGAGAATTCGGGTCAAATTATGCAAGAGTACCGAAAAATTAAATTAAAAAGGGCGCTTATCTTTTGGCAAGTTTCTTCTTTTTTTTTTTTTTTTGTACCCAAGCTCTTCCATTAGTAAATGAAAGGTGTGCCTGAGATAAGTAGGTCCAGCAGACGAGCCTCGTTCTGAAAAATCTGGTGACGTGAAATGTGCATCGGTGCTTCTACCATTATTGACCCTTTGAATGATGAATATAGAAGGTAAATTAACCTCTCCGAATTGTTTTATTTACAAAAATATTTCTTTATAAAAAAAAAAAAATTTGTTGAACTGCTTTATGCAAACAAACATTTGAACTTTGCTGTTCAAAAAAATCTGTTTTCCTTGTATATTAACTTGCCTTTATTTTCGTTTGTTCGTTATGTTTTACTTGTTCGTTATGTTTATAGCAATAAATGTTCGAAATTTCTTGGAATTCTTTTCTTTCTTTAATTCTTGGAATTAAAAACTCTTTTTGGTACTTGTACAGTTTAGTCAAGACATTAAAAATGAAAATACCGAAAAAAGTTTCAATTGTATTGTGGGGGTCGTCAGGCCTTTTTAGGAACTAACTTCCTCCACAAATGAATAAAAATAAAAAGAAGACTTACATGCAAAACAAACGGAGGTTTATTCACAGAAACCAACCATTAACAAATAAAGTATAATTCTCTTTATAATGAGTTCAGAAGTCCTTTTTAAGTGTTCGTATAAAAAAAAAAGGAGAATGTCTTTTCTTGTTGAACTGTTCATATGTTAAAACATGTTAAGAGAGGCAATAGGTAATGTTCGCCTGTGAAATTGTATGAAGCGCGCGGAGCGGTGAAAATGGAAGAGTGATAGTAACACGCGTGGAACGTCCGAATGAGAATGCAGTTGAGAGAGAGATTTGATGTTTGTGTGTGCTTAAATACTATTTGGACCGGCTCCCAGCGAGCTTAAGAAGAAAAGTTTAGAAAAATGTCCTTGGAGAAATCCCATTAGACGGAAACATCACGTGGGGTGCTCTGTACTACGTCCGCTCGTTTTGAGTCGATTTAATATATAAGGCCATGCCGGAATTTGCGTGGGAGTTATTTTTTATTTTTCACGCGCCATCATAATCATACTGCGCACCTAAATTGTATTTATTTTTATAACAACTTTTAATCCGAATCTTAACCATGTCAACTGGCACAATACTTCCCCCAGATTGAAAAAAGAAAAAAAATTTTTTTTTTCAATATGTAATGTATTCCTTGAAATGTTTCGGCCAGTGGACTTTCCTACCTGTTTTTGTCGTAGGTTTGATGTTCCCGTCATTTTCTGCTGGACTCCCATGTTCTAAGGGAATTTGTTCTGGTGGGGAAATTGTCTGAGAGTATGCCTCAATGTATGCTGGTTTCATTCGGTCGATCGCGATGTTGTCTTTCCTTTGGACAGTAAAATATTTTTCATTTCTGTCCAAAACTTGGTATGGTCCTGTGTAATTTAATCTCCTGAAATCGCCGCAAGGACGCCATGTTGTCGCGTCTGATTTCTGTACCATATGTAGAGGAGATGACTACGCACTTTTGGAAGGTCGGATAATTCCTTCGACGACGTTGAAATTCGTCTTTTGCGATCTTGTACTTATCCGGCTTCAGACGTCTTGGGGTGGCATAGACGGGTTGTCTATTCGTTTTAATATAATGCCTTGCATTATGTTTAATATTATCCGTGACTTTGAATGGCTGAGTAAGTTGTGGGTATTTTTGAAACAGCCGACGAATGTACGTCTTTTCAGGTAAGGCAAACCTAATCCCAGTAGACTGGTATCTTGTGGTGATACCTTTAATTACGACTTTTGTTTGGTTATCAGTCAGTGTGCGATTAGTCATGTCTACCGATAGATTAAATCGTGCTTGGAAATCTGCTCCTAATATTGGTGTCGTCACGTTGGCTATGGTAAAAATCCACAAAAATGTGCGACACAAGCCGAGATTGACGCTTAAGTACTTTTCACCGTATGTCGGTATTTGTGTGCCATTAGCTGCCTGGAGGTGGTAAGGCTGTGGAGTAGCTTTCTGTTTACGTAGTGGTGGTATCACGCTTATTTCGGCTCCAGTGTCTATTAAGAAGTTATATCCGTGATTACTGTCACGAATATAAAATAAACGACCTTTAGTGGAAAATCCAGCGACAGTTGTCGTCACTACTGGCTGGAATGATCGTTTCCCTGGTTCTTGTTTTTAAAAGAACAAGGATAAGTGCAACGCCTCGCTTCTGTGCTGAATTTTTTGTGGTAAAAACAGATTTCGTTCGCTCGTTCTCGTGTGTTGCTTCGACCTCTACTAAAACTTTGTTTTCTGTAGTTAGGTCGTTTATTAAATGAGTAACGACGGTTTATTTGCATTAATTCCTGCAATTGACGAGTGAGATTTTCGACCGTAGTTTTTAGTCCAGCTACTTTGTCGTATCTCGTCTGTTTTGGCTGTGCTTGTGCTGAGTTTACTTTGCGGTTCCTCAGATTTTCATGAATTCGGTCTGCCATGTCGGCGAGATTTTCAGTGCTTGTCTCTTCCGTTGTGGGTGCCAGAATTTGTACTATTGTGTCTGGGAGTTTATCCAGCCACAAACTTCTCATTATATTTTCAGACATTTTGTTGTCCCCTAGCAATGATCGCATGTATCGTAAAAGTTGCGACGGTGTGCGATCTCCCAATTCTACTTGGGTGAAGAGATTGCGTAACATTGTCTCGTTTGATAAGCCAGTCCGTCTCAAAATGGCCTCCTTAAGTTTATTGTATGGATTATTCTGGCACATTCTCCAATAAATCAGTCGCCTCTTCGACGACGTCTGCCGGGAGTTTTTCAACCAAATAACAATACTTGGTTCACTGAGACGTAATCCGTTTTGCGTTGAAAAGGGCCTGGATCTGGATAAGCCACGTCTTTATATTGGTGGGATTAAAAGCTGGTATATTTAGCGTTAAAGTAGCCAGAGGTGTTTCAGCCCGGGGAGGTTCCATTTTTCTGTTTTTTGTTTGAAAGTGATTTTAAAGCATTTAAACTGTCGGTTGACTTGTTTCGAGTACGCGAAGCTTGAAATCGTGATTGAAAAAAAATGTTGCTCTTGCTAGGGTCTGTGTTTCTGAGGTCTGTTAAACTGCCGAGTGAAGTTTGAGATTGTGGTAGATCATTTTCCGAGTGGTTTACACGCTCGTGTTCATGTTTGGATCGGCTGAATTGTAGCCGTGTGTGTTCATTACACGTTATTTATCACCAACTCGTTGTTGGGGGGGGGGGGCCTGATGAGCAAAAATGCTGTTTTGACGCTGAGTCATGATTTGTTTAATTTTCGATTTTATAGCTACTATCGGCATAACTCGCTAATTTGTTGTTATATTGTACTGAGATCCACACTTCGTTTGACAGCTTGTATCATCCCTTGAGATTCGCGTCGTCTTTTTACTTCCTTTGAGTGTTACCGCACGCATGATATAGCAAGTAGTTTAGGAAACCGTGTGTAGCTTGTAAGGAGATTCCGTTGTGCATGTAATGTTCTAAGTAGGGTCACCAACTTGTGAGGGTCGTCAGGCCTTTTTAGGAACTAACTTCCTCCACAAATAAATAAAAATAAAAAGAAGACATACATGCAAAACAAACGGAGGTTTATTCACAGAAACCAACCATTAACAAATAAAGTATAATTCTCTTTATAATGAGTTCAGAAGTGTTCGCATAAAAAAAAAGGAGAATGTCTTTTCTTGTTGAACTGTTCATATGTTAAAACCTGTTAAGAGAGGCAATAGGTAATGTTCGCCTGTGAAATTGTATGAAGCGCGCGGAGCGGTGAAAATGGAAGAGTGATAGTAACATGCGTGGAACGTCCGAATGAGAATGCAGTTGAGAGAGAGATTTGATGTTTGTGTGTGCTTAAATACTATTTGGACCGGCTCCCAGCGAGCTTAAGAAGAAAAGTTTAGAAAAATGTCCTTGGAGAAATCCCATTGGACGGAAACATCACGTGGGGTGCTCTGTACTACGTCCGCTCGTTTTGAGTCGATTTAATATATAAGGCCATGCCGGAATTTGCGTAGGAGTAATTTTTAAATTTTCACGCGCCAACATAATCATACTGCACGCCTAAATTGTATTTATTTTTATAACAATTTTCAATCCGAATCTTAACCGTGTCAACTGGCACAGTATGTATCCGTTATAGAACGAAGTTCTCCGAAAAAAAGTTTCACTTAATTTCATCAAGTAGCTTTTTTTTTTTACACAGGAAAAACATGTTTTTATGAGAGCGCGTTGAAGGCGGCCATCTTGAATTAAAAACAAAAAATTTGTTTGAATTGTAGAAATGCCAAAGGGAGATAACTCCAGTTAAAGCGCTGACACCCCTTCCCATCTTTAATACAAGCTTTTCTTCTTAACATCGAGCATTTTGCTCGGTATCATAACAAATTATTTTTCCGCTGTAAAAAAAAACCTACTTATGTATATTATGTATATCTTATGTATATAAGTTATGTATATATGTATGTATGTTATGTATATATATATGTATGTATGTTATGTATGTATGTATCTATATGTGTATCCATATGTATATATATATGTGTATCCATATGTATATATATATGTGTATCCATATGTATATATATATGTGTATCTATATGTATATATATATGTGTATCTATATGTATATATATATGTGTATCTATATGTATATATATATGTGTATCTATCTGTATCTATATGTGTATCTTTATGTATATATATATGTGTATCTATATGTATATATATGTATATATGTTTGTGTCTCTATGTGTATATATATGTGTGTATATATGTGTATATATATATGTATATATGTGTATATATATGTATATATATATGTATAATTGTGTGTGTGTATATATATGTATATATGTGTGTATATATGTATAATTGTGTGTGTGTATATATATATGTATATACGTGTGTATATATATATACATATATATGTGTGTATATATGCATGTGTGTATATATATGTATATATGCATGTGTGTATATAT
>NC_136517.1:65904266-66086766 GCF_053919585.1 Euprymna scolopes | reverse complement strand
CAGTACTAGATGAGTGACCATTTGGAAAGGCTGGTTGACTACTTCTCTATTTAATATTGATTCCAGCAGCTTATTCATGACACACAGGAGACTGATTGGTCTGTTCTGAGAGGGAGATGACTTATCACCTGAATTCTTAAATACAGGGCATACTGATGAGGGTTTCCAGGGTGTTGGAAAGCACTTCTCCTTAAGGCAGCGCTTAAACAGTTTTGTAAGTATGGGGGCAAGTTTTGGTTGAAGATTTTTTAACACTATAATTGGAATGTCATCAGGGCCAGTTGCTTTACTGGAATCAAGGTTCCTGATTAGCTTGGCGACTTCATGCACAGATATTTGTATGTTGCATAGCGTGTTGTCTGTTATAGGAGGAAATACAGGGAGTTGATGGCCTTCGTCGCATAGAGTAGACTAGCTGCAAAGTTCTTGGCAAATAGTTTGGTCTTGTCTGATGCTGCCGAGATGACCTCAGAGATAATGGTTGGGATAGAAAGCACGCTTTTGTTCAGGATCCTGTTTGCTATTTGCCAAAACTGGTGGGAACCAAGCCGCTGCTCAGCTACCTTTGATTTAACGGAGTGAGCATATAGCTCTCTTGCATTTTTTATTACTCTTTTACAGTGGTTGCTGGCAGTTCTTAAAGCAGCTTTAGTCACAGTACATCTATTATGTTGGTAGCTATGGAAAAATGATTTCTGTGTGCGATGGCAGCAGCACATTCTGGGGAGAACTATGGCTGGCTGTTAGGTTTTTGCTGGAATTTTTTGTGTGGTATGAATCGGTCTATGCCTACAATTAACCATTCGATCAGGTCTGATACTATAGAGGACACATCCTTTTTAAACATGGAATAGAGAGGTAAATCAGATATGAATGTACGGAAGCTATCCCAGTCAGCCATAGAGTACTGATATGGAGAGGTACATCTGACTTATTACATTTCATTTTTATCTTAACTGATACAACAGAGTGGTCGGAGGATCCCAGAGGAGATCGAATGGAACATGAATATAGCTCAGGGGAAGTTGTGAGAAAAAGGTTTAGAAGGCTTGCGTATTGACCAGTAGTATCTGGCACACGGGTGGGTTCGTGAACAATCTGAGTGAGGTCCTAGGCAATGGCAAAATCATGACAGAACCTCCTCTCATCATCTGTCTTATTTGAATAGGTCAGCCATTCCACATTATAGACATTGAAGTCACCGCAAATGTGAATGTTAGCCGAAGGATGAGCAGACAGGATGTGGTCAATTTTCTCAGATATACTATTAAAGATAGTAACCCCACTGTTGTGGGGGCGATAGAGGGCAAATATAAATGCGGTGGTGTAAGCAAGTGCAACCCAGAAGCACATATAAGGTAAATTAGGGTTTTCTCTAGAGATATCCCTACCACATGGAAAGCCATCTTTAATGTAGGCACATATTCCATGCCCATGGCGATCTTAGGAGTCAGATTTAGATTTTAAGTTAGAGTATCCTTTAATTATGAACTCATCTAGTGAAGTCGGCCCTATGCCAGTTTTGCTTAGAAAGAATATGTCCAGTTTCATCTCCTGTAATTGGGCTTCAACCTCTGAAAGGTTTGAACATAGACCCCTGATGTTGGAGAAGGAGACATGGTAGTAGGGGTCTACATTGGAGGATGGGGTTCTAGGTTTATTCGTGTTTTTTTTCTGGAGATATGTCAGGTGAAGGTTTTGGGATTTGTGGAACAGGTTGACAGACTTGGTTAGAGCAGGACAGAGATGGAAAGTAAGAGAGAAAAAGACAGGAATTTTTTTTTTTTTTTTTTTTTGTAGTGCATGATAAGATTAAAGCCGTAACAATTACCCACTAGTATGACATCGAGAGGCCCCACCAGAAACTACTGCATGCTCCAGAATCCATTCATCAAATGGCAATACAGCAGCCCCGGTACTTTGCACCTGCTGATAGGACAGCCTCCTTAGTGGTTAATCCAAGGTTCGGGTCCCTGACTATCAGGCAGATAACTTCAGCCCAGATGAAACATTTATCTCCAGCACCCTTACTAGTGACATGGTCACAAAGATAGACATAGAAACAGAAAATTTCCGACATCTCCGGCTACTGTTCACGCAAGTACTGCTGACTTTTTCTTCACCCTTTGTCAGAAAAATCACTCATTGGAAATGAGGATTGAGGAACAAAAAAGGAGAAACGAGAGTTACTGGAGCTGCCCATAACACATCCACTGTGCATTATCTACTCTCCATTTAAAAAAAAAAAGGGGGGGGGGTAAGAGGGACTTATTAACATCTACTTAATATGAATCCATTGCTTCATTCCCAGTTTAGGACGATACTTGAAGATAGTCTCCCTTCTCATATTAATGTGTGGATAGTTTTGGCTTTATCTACCTCGAGCTAGAATGTTCAAGAATTCCAGATTCACACCATAAGTAAAATACTATAATGGAACTTTTATCAATTTGGGAAGTTGAGTTATCTTGCATTAATTTAGATTTGAAGAACTCATTTAAAAAGACTGGTTAAGAGTAATACCGTTTGGGTTATATATTAAGTTTAGACGAGTTAAAAGTAATGCATACTGCAGAGAAAAAAAAGCCACATTTTTCTGAGTTCAGGTAATAGTGCAGTTTTATTTTGGAAAATTCTTGTTTTCATGGGTTACTTTCTTTTTCTTGCCACTGGTATTCAACAATGTCGACTCAGGAGAGGTGTGGTTGGAGATTGCGCAACTCTTACCACAAAAATTTCATGTGCAGGTACTGTTACTGTAAAGACTGAAAGAAGCTTTATATGTTTATGTATGAATATATGTTTGTATGTCTGCCTAAAACTTTCGACAGAGGTGACAGATTTTCACGAGATTGGCATCGTTTTGAAACTCAATCCTTCAGACGACAAATATTGAAAAATTGGCCCAAAACACTAATTCCTTCACCATCAACTGGGCACTTTTCTACAGGGAAGGTCGTTTTTTTTGCTGACATTTTTTGCAAGTCATTCAACCCTCACATCCATGATGTCGCATAAAAGGCGTTATTTCGACCGCCCATGACGTCACAACAATGGTAGGCACATCAGTAGTTTTTTTTTGGGGGGGGTCACCTCTTTTTCCTCTGGCATGTTATGGGTCTAGCCTGCTTATTACTCCTATTTTTTATTTTTTTTGTGCTCACAATTTTCCTTTTTTTCTTTTTTCTCACCCAACACTTTTACACACACACACACACACACTTTCTTTTCCACCTTTGCGTCATGGATTCGAGCCTGCCTGCCTACTACAATTGTTTTTGTTTTTTTTGCTGCTCAACACACATCTCCAAACACCTGGGCAACGTTGGGCATGTAAATTAGTAAATAGATAAAAATAAAATGATTCGAAAGTGAATAAAAATGTTCAAAATAAGTTCAAAAATAAAATACAAAAATAAAATAATTCAAAAATAAAATAATTACAAAAATAAAATAATTACAAAAATAAAATTCAAAAATAAAATAAGTTCAAAAATAAAATAATACAAAAATAAAATAATTCAAAAATAAAATAATTCAAAAATAAAATAATTCTAAATACACCTGTCATTTTGGTTCTTACTTAAATAAATTCAAACATCTTTCAGTAACTCATTCTGGCTGGCCGATTTTATTTTCAAACTTCGCCTCAGGGCTTCAGGTTCAATCCTACCAACTTTTACCCCCTTTTTTATTTAACACCACACACACCTCCAAACACCCGGGAAACGCGAAAATGTGGTTATGTATGTATGTTCGCTTTTTGTGTATGTCTTCAAAAGGCTTTTTTCCGGCGGATTCTCGAAGCCGTCGCTCATTTTTAAAACTTTTTATATCACATCTAAATGATAATATCTACGACTTAGCAACGGTGGTCGCCTCCCTATTTAATTTGCCTGAGTTTGAAACGTTAATTATTCAACATTTTCGGATCGGCACGTGTTGCATTCGTTTTTCGGTATAAAAAAAAGTGAAACTCTATTCGAATTACAAGCCCATGGCCAGTGGTCTCTAAAAAGCTAGGTAACGTTTTGTCAATGTCAGCTTTGTCATATCAGACGGTTGCTTTCATTTTTAGACGAGACACTCCCCCTAATAAACAGGGAGCTGGTTTTCCCCAAAGTTAAAAGCAAACAAACCGCTTTATTGACCTTATTAAAAACTGCCTCGCAGAAAACGTTAAATGCTGAATAGCTATTGCTTACGATCGCCGCATGTGCATTAAGCTTTTTCATATAAAAAAAGAAGTGAACAGACTCGTGTTAAATAAAACACTGTCCCTCACTCAAAGTTCACGTCAAAAACGGGCACCTGTTGTTTTTTTTTTTCACACTTTACTATTTTCCAACTGCGCGTCAAGGCTTCGTTTTTTTTGTTGTTTTTTTTTTAAACATCCAACGATTTTTCTTTTTATTTACCCAAAACCACACACACATCCAAACATCCGGGCAATGCCGGGTACCCCCCGCTAGTTCAAAAATAAAATAATTCAAAAATAAAATAATTAAAACATAAAATAATTCAAAAATAAAATAATTCAAAAATAAAATAAGTTCAAAAATTTAATAATTCAAAAATAAAATACAAAAATAAAATACAAAAATAAAATAAGTTCAAAAATAATATAATTCAAAAATAATATAATTCAAAAATAATATAATTCAAAAATAATATAATTCAAAAATAAAATAAGTTACAAAATTAAAGGATACACGTTCCAGTGAAATCTTTAGTTTATGGTTTTGGAAAGTGAACAATATGGCAACAGTTTTACCAATCCAACAAGGTAAAAAATGTGTGGAGCATTGAAAGTTTAAGCTCGGGTTTTTATTTTTCATTTTTTATTCTTGCCATACCATCAAAACTGGCTTAATAATAAGTCGTTTTTTTTTCTTTTTTTTTATTTTAAATAAAAACAAAATTTTTTTTTTTTTTTTTAATTTTTCTTTTAATCAAAATCACTTCAGATGAGATGTGAAGCCACTTGATATAAGGTGCCAACAAGAATGAAAGATATCGCAAAGATGCCCATTGACCTTCATCTTGAAAAGACCAAAGCTATAGTTAGAAGGAAAAGAGTTAGCAGGAACAGAATTCTGCTCACCGTTTGCCTGCAGTTCTTGGAAAGAATCTACTAGAATAGCAAGTTGTTTACAATAAGGTATCAAAACAGCAAATTGATGGAGACCACTAGACAAACGAATCAAATGAGTCAAACAAGTTGGAACAAAGGAAGCAGAGAATAAACCAGACAATTCCAAAGAACACATGCCATTATAGTATTTATAGAAAGATTGTGGCTAGCAGCATCACTTTTGTGTGAGGGAAAGGTTGTAGAGAAGAAATGTTTGAGCCAATCAAATTACAGATATGTTTCTGCACTTTATCAAGACCCCTCTAATGAGACACAGATTCACTAGTCCAAATATGGCAACGATATTCCATACATGGCCTAATAGTAGATTTGTAGATGTGAGAAAGTGCTTAGAGCGATAAAGAGAACTTTATGAGAAAGAGCAATGGATCTGATATATGAACTCCACAAAAGATTGTGGGATTCGAGCCCAGCCATGAAGCCATCTGACTCCATTAACAAGGAACATTCCACACAACTAATGTTAGTTGTGAGAAATTAAGTTGAAATTTAAACATTTATTATTAAACGTCGAGACATTGAGAGTGATCTAATGATTATAACATCATGACCTGTTCATGTGACTGACTACATTTTAAATAAAGTGCTCAACAATAAGAACCGAGTTCTTAAAGGGACTGACATATTATTACTATAATAATTTATAAATACCTACAGATACTAGTTTTATCCTTTCGGGATTCATCTATACAGATTCGAAACCAGCCACGAAATCATCTGTCTATATTTATATGCAAGGTGTCTTCAATAAGTTTCCAGACGTTTTTCGTATAGGCACTTTTATTTGATGATACATGAAACTCTAGTTCCTTTCGAAGTAATCTCTTCCAGCTGCAATGCATTTGTACCATTCCAACAACTTCTGGAAGGCTCCATGTAAGTCCTTTTATGTGAGCATGTCAATGACCTTTGTCACAGCCTCTTTATCTTATCTCCTCAATTGTCTCATAATGACAGTCTCTAAGATTTTCCTTGAGCTTAGGGAATAACCAAAAATCACAATGAGCAAGATCTGGACTATAGGGAGGATGAAGAACTATCTTGATGTCCATCTTTTTGTTATGACAATGTCTTTCTGATCTTCTCTGAGCATCCTTGAAACAAACTTGATGCAAATTATCTGCATCTTTAGTTCCTCACGAATAATTGTGTGTACAGTCCCTACAATGACATCAAACTGTGCGCTTATTGTCTCTATACACACAATCGTCCATATCCATGAAATTCTTTATTTAGCTAATCCGTTGGTGTTCTGACTTCCTTCCTTCTTCCACACCTCTCATCATCCCTCACAAACTCCCTGCCTTCCTTGAATCTCTCATGCCTCTCAATTCTCACACTGATGCTCAATTCATGTAAGATGGTCCAAAAGTTGTAGGAACAATTGAAGGAACCTCATGTATATCTATATATATAAATTTGTATTCCTGTCTGTTTATTTGTTTGTTCACAATTTGATTAATATATACAAAAGGTCTGTTACTTTACTCTTCCATTTATTTCTATATATAGTATGATTCTTGCAAAATATGCAATTAAGAGGTTACCTTATTTGCATATTATATCAAGAAAAATTGATTTTACAAAATAACAATATGTTATTGATTGAGATTGTCGGACTGACTTCCTCATCTTGGTTGTTATTGTCACAACGTTTCGGCCGTTTTGCCCTCCGGCCTTCGTCGGCAGTGAAAAAGTAACATTGAAAACAGAGAATTAGCAACTATGTCCCAAAGCCTAGCTGGAGTCCGAACACGGTACCCCCGTAATAATAATAAAGGGTTGGGTTCAAGACTCCTAACAAACGGTTCACCTGACGAAGGCTGGAGGGCAAAACGGCCGAAACGTTGTGACAATAACAACCAAGGTGAGGAAGTCGGTCCGACAATCTCAATCAATGAAAACACCTCATCTCAAAAATACAGACAATTACTAACAATATGTTAGTTAATGTTTCTAGTGGGTGAATTGTTTTAAGTGTTCTATTTAAAATTCTTATTTAATAAACTTTAAATAACAATTATATCGATAATATATTTAATTTATTTGAAATTATTTCTGACATCAGCTTTTTAAAAAACGACTCTAGAAACATTGAAGCATAAAAAAAGTTAAAACAAACTCTTCACCAAATAAAATAATTTGGTAATCTCAATAAGTTTCTAGCATGAAAAAATAATTCTGTGCAGACAGAAAAATGTTTTTATTTTTTATTTTTAAAATATTCAAACAAACAAAAAAACACTTACAAATAAACTGAAAAGATTTCACTTGTTTGCTAAAAGGTTTATTATTCTTGAAACGGCTATACAAAATTTTTTACCTTTTCTGCAATAAGCTATACTTTTAAAAACAAAGAAGCCCCCCCTAGAAAAATCAAATCGAAAATTTCCTTTATTTATGAAAAAAAAAAGCCAGTTAAATAAGTGCCTTTATAACAAAAAAAAAACAAAAAAAACAGGCGTAAGTCATGCACATATTAATATTTATAAACGTTATTTTTCAAGGTCACAAAATCGTAAGTCGTCATAGTCCAGTGGGTAAAATAGTTTGCAAAATACCTTTTCCTTTCATTTGCATTTCAGGTTCGAGCCTGCCTATATTGGGCACTCGCTATTTTTATTGAAACAAAAGTTGTTTTTATTTATTGGGGGGGGGGGGGTCTTTCCAGCGCACGAGCAAGAAATACCAGAAAAATATATCAGAATGATGCAAGGATCATTTAAGCAAAGATATCATGCACATATGAGCTCCTTTAGAGCTAAAACAAGGACAAAAACGGCCTTAACAATCCACGTGTGGGAGCTTAAAGAACAGGGTACACCTTTTACCATCAAATGGAGAAAAATCGAACATAAACCAGCATACGTCCCAGAATTAAATCAATGCTCACTTTGTAATGCAGAAAAATATCATATCTTATGGTCAATTCATGTTTAAATGTGAGAAGTGAATTTTTGAAAAATTGTATACACAGAAGGTACAGTAAAAAAGACAAAACTTACAAAAAAAAACTTACATTTTTATTTTAACTTTTAAATTCTTAAATTGATTTTAGTTTGTAAAATTGTATTTTATTTTATTTTTTTAAAATCATACTTTATAGATGTAATTTACAATCTATTTCAATTTGAAACCATTATATAAAAAAAAGGTATATATTAGTATTAAGGTTAATATAATAAAAAAATCCTTTAGGCTAGAGGAATATTCACTCCCCACCTCACTCCCCACCAAAACCTTCAAAGGGTTGAAATTTTTAAACGCATTTCAATATAATTCAAGGGAATTTTAATTTTTAAAATTTAATTTGATATTGACATAAATTTTAAGTTTTAAATTTAGAAGATGAATTTTTTCAAATTAATTTTGGGGTTAATATTATAGTTTTTTTTTTTAAATTTTAATTGAACTTAGATTTTAAATTTAATAAAATCGCCACATTTGAAAAATAAGGATGGGGGTTATTTCACAAAATGAGAGCTAAACGTGAATTCATAATGTATATATATGTTTCCACTTCCGGTTATAAAAGAAATGAGTATTGGCTGAAGAGAATATAATATGGGTATCTAAAACGGTTCCTAATTATCGGGTTCGAAGCCAACGGTACCAATGACTTGTCTCATCTAAACTTTCTGTAAACAAAGCAGAAAGAATTCCAAAAAGTGCTCGATTACAAAGAAAAACTTTTTTGATATAAGAGCTTAATATTTATTTATTTAATTTTACAGAAGTTCAGAAAAACATTGGTACCGTCGGTTTCAAGCCCAACATAAAAGGGACCAGTTAATGGTAAATCGTAAATAATGTTAGGCTCTCATCAGCCATGTTGTTTCTGTCTGAGAAAAAAATAGGCCCGCATTTATTTTTTTATAATGATGTTCATTTTTATTTAACTATAGCTTATTCCTATCTCTGTATACTTTATTTTATTCTAATATGAATTTTCTAATTTTTAAATTTTTTATTTAATGCATTTTTAGTAAATATGTACTGTCCTGTTTTTGTTTCGATCCGCATGGTGTCCGGTCTGCCTTTTGTTAATTTTAGCTGGTCCAAGGGAGGTAATTAATTTATCTTCTTTGTTTTAGTTAAGGAGAGGTAATAAATGTTTGAGTTGGTCCAAGGGAGCTAATTAATGTTTGAGTTGGTCCAAGGGAGCTAATTAATCTTCTTTTTTTTTTATAATAGTTGAGAGGAGTTAAAAAAATAGATTAATTACCTCCCTTGGACCAACTGAAACAAAGTTCTATTTTAATGTGGAAATATTGAGCTCCCAAAAAAGAGGTACTCTGGATTTAGATAACATTAAAAATTTCTTCAGTCTATAAGAATTTTTCCGTCATTGAGCGAAGGCAGTACAGTTTGACCGTAGGCCAATGTTGAAGAAATAGTTGCGTAATAATCTGTTTTAAATGATCGTCTTTGGAGGTTGAAGGTTCAGTTCTTGCTACAGACGGTATACACAAAGAATACAATAATAATGACTTAACACTTTTTCTACTCAGTTATGGCTGATGGAACAATCTACCACGATGGATTAAATAAAAGGTTCAGTTCGAAATGCTGTGTAGATTTCAGAGGTCCACAAAAGAAAAAGAAGGTCGGCGGTTACATCAGACTGTAATATGCAAGGAAGATAATAAAGATAACTGTAATAATGATGATCATAAAAAATACAAGTTTATAAATATTAGGTATTGTTGAAAGCAAAATTTTGCTAGATAATGTTAAAATAGAATTTGATCCAAAACAAAAATATCCAATGATAATGGATTTAAAATTTCAATGGGAAACAAAACAATAAAACATTTTTGGGATAACTAAAATAAATAAAAAATTTGTTTAGAAATTTCGAAAATGATGTTAAATTAGGTAAAGAGATTGATAGAGTGAGACCAAAGACATTTATGGCAGTTAAGGTGAGCAATCTACACACTCTGAAATATAACAAACGTCTTCAGTGTCTTTTGGTGTGTTTTGTGATTAGCACTCTCGTATGTGACTGGATAAGCAACAACGGCAGAATCTGTGAAAACAATTTTTGATTCATCCCTCATCATTTTTTTTTTTTTTTTACAAGGTGGTCACCACTTATCAAGGCCCGGAAGCCACTCAGGGATAAGGGTTATTGTACGTTAGTGTGGAGATTTAATAAAGTGTCTACTTAAGGGGGCGGTTCATCAGGTCATCAGGAATTTGTTTACGTTAGACTTGAACACATCCAGGTTGTAGTCAGGTGGGAAGCAGGCAGACAGAACAGAGTTCCACAGGCGTGCAGTTCTAAGAAAGAAGCTTTGTTCATGAAATCTATGTTTTGATTTAGGCATAGATAAAGACTGGGGAAAGTTTTTGACAGTGGATTCAGCTAGACAGGTGTTTTTCGTAAAAGATTGGCGAGGAGGGACCAGAGATTGGAGTTCAGACGAGCAACTGCCATGGAAATAACGATAAAACAAAGATAGGCTTGCAACGTCTCTTCTGTGGGAGAGAGGTTGCAGGGAAGAGAAAAGGGCATCCCCCACTAAGCCACAAAGTCTATTTTGTACTCTGTCAAGGCAGGATAGGCTGTTTTTAGCAGCTCCTGCCCAGATATGCCAGCAGTATTCCATTCTTGGACGTACTTGGCTTTTATATAGATAGAGAATTGCATCAGTAGTGAGATATCTTCTGAAGCGGTAGAAGGATCCCACCATCTTTCCAGCGACCTTGGCAACAGACTTGATGTATGTGTTCCATTTCAGATCAGGAGTGAAGGTCAAACCCAGAAGCTCGTCAAAACATGGGGCTTCTCCCAGATGAGAGCCATCCATTTTAATTGATGCCAGATGGAGATCAGAACGTTGATGATGTAAAGATAGGAGTTTGGTTTAGATGCATTAAAGGTAACCAGCCACATCTTCCCCCACTGAACCAGGCGCTCAAGATCAGAGGAGAGAGAATCAGAGAGAGCTTTGTCATTTACAGCCTTTGATGTGTTGCTGTAGATGGTCGTGTCATCAGCATAGATGTCAACGAATGATTTAAGTATGTGTTTAGGGAGATCATTGATGTAGATCAGGAAGAGAGTTGGGCCCAGGATGGACCCTTGAGGGACTTCAGCATTAATACTCTGGGCCTCTGATTTTTGTCCATCAACCACTACTCTTCTGAGCCTATCAGAGAGAAATGATTTAATGATAGAACATTTCCAGTTATACCGTAGCTGGAAATCTTGTGAAGTAGGCCTTTATGCCATACCTTGTAAAAGGCCTATGATATGTCAAGAGCAATTGCCCTAGAAAGGAAGCCTTTGTCAAGAGATTCACTAATCCTATGAGATATAATCATTGGCACATCTGCGGTAGATCTTGCAGAACGGAAACCATATTGCGTGTCACTAAGAAGGTTATTTCTGCTGAGGTGGTTGACTTGCTCTATTTAATATGGATTCCAGCAACTTACTCATGACACACAGGAGACTTATTAGTCTGTACTGAGAGGGAGATGACTTATTACCTGAGTTCTTAAATACAGGGCATACTGATGAGGTTTTCCAGGGTGTTGGAAAGCACTTCTCCTTAAGGTAATGCTTAAACAGTTTTGTAAGTATGGGAGAAAGTTCTGGTTGAAGCTTTTTTAACACTATAATTGGGGTGCCGTCAGGGCCAGTTGCTTTACTGGAATCAAGGTTCTTGATTAGCTTGGCAACCCTATGCACAGATATTTGTATGTTATCTAGCGTGTTGTCTGTTATAGGAGGAAATACAGGGAGTTGATGGCCTTTGTCGCATAGGGTAGAATTAGCTGCAAAGTTCTTGGCAAATAGTTTGACCTTGTCTGATGCTGACGAGATGACCTCTGGTCCATTGATAATGGTTGGGATAGAACATACACTTCTGTTCAGGATCCTATTTGTTATTTGCCAAAACTGGTGGGAACCAAGCCGCTGATCAGCTACTTTGGATTTAACAAACTGGGCATATAGCTCTCTTGCATTTTTTATTACTCTTTTACAGTGGTTGCTGGCAGTCCTGATAGCAGCTTTAGTCTCAGTGCATCAAGTGATTTCTGTGCGCGATGGCATGGCTGGCTGTTAGGCTTTTGTTGTAATTTTTTAGATAGTATGAATCTGTCTACACCTACAATTAACCATTCGGTCAGGTCTGATACATCCTTTTTAAACATGGAATGCAGAGGTAGATGATATATAAATGTACGGAAACTATCCCAGTCAACCATGGAGTATCGGTATACAGTACGGTGGAGGGGTACGTCTGGGGACTTATTACATTTCATTTTTAACTTAACTGATACAACAGAGTGGCCTGAGGATCCTAGAGGAGAAAGAACGGAACATGAACATAGCTCAGGGGAAGTTGAGAGAAAAAGGTCTAGGAGGCTTGCATATTGACCTGCATATTGACCACATGGGTGGGCTCGCAAACAATCTGAGTGAGGTCATAAGCAATGGCAAAATCATGACAGAACCTCCCCTCATCGTCTGTCTTATTTGAGTGGGTCAGCCATTCCACGTCATGGACGTTGAAGTCACCACAGATGTGGATGTTAGCTGAGGGATGTGCAGACAGGATGTGGTCTATTTTCTCAGATATGCTCTTAAAGATAGTAACTCCGCTGTTATGGGATGGGGCCGATAGAGGGCAAATATAAATGCAGTGGTGTTTTTCAGAAACTCGCATAATTCTTATTATTTTTGCAGATACTCGCATAATTCTCATTTTTTTAGAAACTTACATAATAATAATAAAAATAAGAAAAAATATTTTTTATTTTTCCAGAAACTTGCAAATAATTCTCATATTTTTTCTTTTTTTTTTTTTCAGAAACTCGCATAATTCTCATTTTTTTCTAAGAAACTCACATCATTCTCATCATTTTTTCTCAAAAACTCACATAACTCACATAATTCTCATCATTTTTTTTTTCAGAAACTCTCATAATTCTCATTTTTTTTTCAGAAACTCACATAATTCTCATCATTTTTTCTCAAACTCACATAACTCACATAATTCTCATAATTTTTTTTCAGAAACTCTCATGATTCTCATCATTATTTTTTTCAGAAACTCACATAATTCTCATCATTTTTTCTCTCAGAAACTCACATAATTCTCATCAATTTTTCTTAGAAACTCACATAATTCTCATCATTTGTTCTCAGAAACACATAATTATCGTCATTTTTTTTATCAGAAACTCACATAATTCTAATCATTTGTTTTATCAGAAACTCACATAATTCTCATCATTTTTTTTTCAGAAACTCACACAATTCTCATCATTTTTTTTTTCAAAAACTCTCATAATTCTAACTTTTTTTTTCAGAAACTCACATAATTCTCATCATTTTTCTCAGAAACTCACATTATTCTCATCATTTTTTTTTTCAGAAACTCACATAATTCTCATCATTTTTTCTCAGAAACTCACATAATTCTCATAATTTTTTCTCAGAAACTCACATAATTCGCATAATTTTTTCTCAGAAACTCACATAGTTCTCATCATTTGTTCTCAGAAACACATAATTTTCCTCATTTTTTTATCAGAAACTCACATAATTCTCATCATTTTTTTTCAGAACCTTACATCATTCTCATCATTTTTTCTCTCAGAAACTCACATAGTTCTCATCATTTTTTTTCAGAAACTCTCATCATTCTCATTTTTTTTTCAGAAGCTCACATAATTCTCATCATTTTTTTTTCAGAAACTCACATAAGTCTCATCATTTTTTATCAGAAACTCACATAACTCTCATCATTTTTATTTTCCGAAACTCACATAAATCTCATCATTTTTTTTTTCACACTCACATAATTCTCATCATTTTTTTTTTCACACTCACATAATTCTCATCATTTTTTCTCAGAAACTCACATAATTCTCATCATTTTTTTTTCACACTCACATAATTCTCATCATTTTTTTTTCACACTCACATAATTCTCATCATTTTTTCTCAGAAACTCACATAATTCTCATCATTTTTTTTTCACACTCACATAATTCTCATCATTTTTTCTCAGAAACTCACATAAATCTCATCATTTTTTTTTCACACTCACATAATTCTCATCATTTGTTCTCAGAAACACATAATTGTCGTCAGTTTTTATCAGAAACTCACATAATTCTCATCATTTGTTTTATCAGAAACTCCCATAATTCTCATCATTTTTTTTCAGAAACTCACATAATTCTTATCATTTTTTTTCAGAAACTCACATAATTCTCATCATTTTTTTATCAGAAACTAACATAATTCTCATTTTTTTTTTCAGAAACTCACATAATTCTCATAATTTTTTCTCAGAAACTCACATAATTCTCATTTTTTTTTTCAGAAACTCACATAATTCTCATTTTTTTTTTCAGAAACTCACATAATTCTCATCATTTTTTTCAGAAACTCACATAATTCTCATCATTTTTTTCAGAAACTCACATAATTCTTATCATTTTTTCTCAGAAACTCGCATAATTCTCATAATTCTTTATCAGAAACTCGCATAATTCTCATCCTTTTTTCTCAGAAACTCGCATAATTCTCATCATTTTTTCACAGAAACTCGCATAATTCTCAATGTTTTCTCAGAAACTCACATAATTCTCATTTTTTCTCAGAAACTCACATAATTCTCATCATTTTTTCTCAGAAACTCACATAATTCTCATCATTTTTTCTCAGAAACTCACATAATTCTCATCATTTGTTCTCAGAAACACATAATTGTCGTCAGTTTTTATCAGAAACTCACATAATTCTCATCATTTGTTTTATCAGAAACTCCCATAATTCTCATCATTTTTTTTCAGAAACTCACATAATTCTTATCATTTTTTTTCAGAAACTCACATAATTCTCATCATTTTTTTATCAGAAACTAACATAATTCTCATTTTTTTTTTCAGAAACTCACATAATTCTCATAATTTTTTCTCAGAAACTCACATAATTCTCATTTTTTTTTTCAGAAACTCACATAATTCTCATTTTTTTTTTCAGAAACTCACATAATTCTCATCATTTTTTTCAGAAACTCACATAATTCTCATCATTTTTTTCAGAAACTCACATAATTCTTATCATTTTTTCTCAGAAACTCGCATAATTCTCATAATTCTTTATCAGAAACTCGCATAATTCTCATCCTTTTTTCTCAGAAACTCGCATAATTCTCATCATTTTTTCACAGAAACTCGCATAATTCTCAATGTTTTCTCAGAAACTCACATAATTCTCATTTTTTCTCAGAAACTCACATAATTCTCATCATTTTTTCTCAGAAACTCACATAATTCTCATCATTTTTTCTCAGAAACTCACATAATTCTCATCATTTGTTCTCAGAAACACATAATTGTCGTCAGTTTTTATCAGAAACTCACATAATTCTCATCATTTGTTTTATCAGAAACTCCCATAATTCTCATCATTTTTTTTCAGAAACTCACATAATTCTCATCATTTTTTTTCAGAAACTCACATAATTCTCATTTTTTTTTTCAGAAACTCACATAATTCTCATAATTTTTTCTCAGAAACTCACATAATTCTCATTTTATTTTTCAGAAACTCGCATAATTCTCATATTTTTAGTAAGAAACTCACATCATTCTCATCATTTTGTCTCAGAAACTCACATTCTCATAATTTTTTTTTCAGAAACTCTCATAATTCTCATCCTTTTTTTTTTTCAGAAACTCACAAGTCTCATTTTTTTTCAAAAACTCTCATAATTCTCACTTTTTTTTCAGAAACTCACATAATTCTCATCATTTTTCTCAGAAACTCACATTATTCTCATCATTTTTTTTTTACAGAAACTCACATAATTCTCATCGTTTTTTTTTAGAAACTAACATAATTCTCATCATTTTTTCTCAGAAACTCACATAACTCACAGAATACTCATAATTTTTTTTTTTTCAGAAACTCTCATGAAACTCTCATCATGATTTTTTTCAGAAACTTACATAATTCTCATCATTTTTTCTCTCAGAAACTCACAAAATTCTCATCATTTTTTTTTTCAGAAACTCACATAATTCTCATCATTTTTATCAGAAACTCACATAATTCTCATCATTTTTTTCAGAAACTCACATAATTCTCATCATTTTTTCTTAGAAACTCACATAATTCTCATCATTTGTTCTCAGAAACACATAATTGTCGTCAGTTTTTATCAGAAACACATAATTGTCGTCAGTTTTTATCAGAAACTCGCATAATTCTCATCATTTTTTTTTTCAGAAACTCACATAATTCTCATCATTTTTTTTCAGAAACTCACATAATTCTCATTTTTTTTTCAGAAACTCACATAATTCTCATCATTATTTTTTTCAGAAACTCACATAATTCTCATCATTTTTTCTCAGAAATTCGCATAATTCTCATAATTCTTTATCAGAAACTCGCATAATTCTCATCATTTTTTTCTCAGAAACTCGCATAATTCTCATAATTTTTTCTCAGAAACTCACATAAATCTCATCATTTTTTCTCAGAAACTCACATAATTCTCATCATTTATTCTCAGAAACACATAATTGTCATCATTTTTTTATCAGAAACTAACATAATTCTCACCATTTTTTCTCAGAAACTCTCATAATTTTCACCATTTTTGCTCAGAAACTCACATAATTCTCATCATTTTTTATTAGAAACTCACATAATTCTCAATATTTTTTCTCTCAGAAACTCACATAGTTCTCATCATTTTTTTTCAGAAACTCTCATAATTCCCATTTTTTTTTTCAGAAACTCACATAATTCTCATCAATTTTTCTCAGAAACTCACATAATTCTCACCATTTTTTCTAAGAAACTCACATAATTCTCATCATTTTTTCTAAGAAACTCACATAATTCTCATCATTTTTTCTCAGAAACTCACATAATTCTCATCATTTTTTCTCAGAAACTCACATAATTCTCATTATTTTTTGTTCACAAACTCACATGATTCTCATCATTTTTTTCAGAAACTCACATAATTCTCATCATTTTTTCTCAGAAACTCACATAATTCTCATCATTTTTTCTCAGAAACTCACATAATTCTCATCATTTTTTCTCAGAAACTCACATAACTCTCATAATTATTTCTCATAATTTTTTATCTCAGGAACTCACATAATTCTCATCATTGTTTTTATCAGAAACTCGCATAATTCTCATCATTTTTTTTCAGAAACTCGCATAATTCTCATCATTTTTTCTCAGAAACTCACATAATTCTCAAATATGTTCTAATAAGATTAGAGGATTAAACATTGAAAATAATACCCAGATGAGAGTAGTCCAATTAATCCTTATCTCAAAACTTTCAAAACATTTGTGTGATTTATGGTTTCAATCTCATTAAAATCATATCTAAAAAAATATTTCAGTTTTGTTAAGAATAATTGATTTATTTCAATATCTTTTATTATCAGTTTTTCTGTTTTTGAATTTAGTGCCTCATTGTTGTTATAAGCTGTTACCATTTCTGTTTTATTTTTGCTGTTTTAGTCTGAATCTTGGAAGTGGCATACGTACCTAGAAAATGTTGTGTTATATGTTTTTTATCAAACATTTTTATGTGTGTGGGTATGTATTTAACTCCTTTGTTTCTAAGTACCTCCTCTCATTCTAGTGTATACCTATTTTATGTTTTTACTTTTTATCTTTGCTTGGTATACTGCATCTCTTTCCTGAAATTTTCCATTAAAATGACATTCAAACAAAAACATAGAAATATACTTTAAATGGAAAATCCCTGCAAAAAGATGTGAATTTTTTGCTGTTTGTAGAGTGTCATACATCTTGTACTTTTTTCTGTGCTACTGCCCTGCATTATAGTTTTCAAGTCAAATATTTTAGTTCACTAACAAGGAAGCTTAATATCGAATCAAAGGGAAATAATCATTGACTTGATCTCTACAAATTACCTCCCCTTATAAGTCGGAAGTTAAACAAACTGCTTTATTCCAAAAATAAAGAAGGCCCGCCCAAGAAAAACTAAAAAGTTTAACTGTATCTTTTTGGCTTTTCATCTTTCTATTTACCCTGCACTTTAGTCTTGCAAACCGAAGGCTTCACTTAGGAAATGTTCTTTCTGAGTTTGTTTGAAATGTTTCGTATATTTGTTTTTTATTGCATGGTGGATTAACTCTAATAGTATTATTTCTATTTGAATTTTACATTTTGTGGTGACTGTATATTTATTTTTTCAGTAACCATTTGTTCTTTAAGAGTGTTTCATAATGTCCCTTAACTTTTTTGACATTCAGTTATCATTTGCAGCTGATTAGCTGTAAAATTTGTTTGACTTTGGTGTTTATGGTACTTTTCAATATGTCTCTCCCTCGGGTGTGACCACAACTGCAGAAGTGGTCTTGTACATCACATGGATTGCATCAGGAGGAATTTCATAGATAACTAATGTTTTTATCATTTTGTCATGATTGATGAGTTGAAAGCCTTGCAGAAATTAATAATATGCTAGCATCCATCTTATGATTCCTTAGTTCTTTAACAACCCTGCAGAGATTGTGAAACATGGCTTTATAGAATTCATTCTGGTTTGGTCATATAAGTCTACAGATAACCAGATAAATCCTTAGTAAACAGCAATTATAGAAATAAAAATTCCTCTGTTGTTGATCTTTGTGTGTCAGATGACTTAACGATAGATGTTGCTCTATTTCGTTTAGTGGACATTTTATGTCTATTTAACATCATTATAGATGTTATTTCTAGTTTTTGGTCAAGTTAACACTCTATCGTTCCATATTGTGTTTATTATGTCAAAAGTGCTTTTCTTTATCTTTGTTGAATAATAGAGTAAAGTATTATGTTTGTTTATTAGGTTATGGCCTTATCTAGCATGGTAGACTTCTTTAATATTTCTAGGTGTGTAAAGGCATAGTTATGTTCATGTTTTGTTGCAGAATTTGTTGTGGATTGAGCATGCTAGATAAAGAATAGACTCATTTAGACACCTCCCCCCTTAAAATAATTTGTATATGATTTATTCACATGAGAAATAGAAAGAGCTGTCTATGTACTAACAGGAATATATCAATGACATGTACAGTTGATACGGCCATATAACCTGACACATTTTTTGAAGAGTGTGCTCACCATTCTGTGCTGAAGAGTACTGATCTAACCATGCTTGACAAGCTGCATAATTTCCAATTGTAAGTTTGAATTATTTGCAGAAAAGATAAGACGGTTGCATTAAATTATCTACAACTTTGATTTCTGCTGTAAACTTTACATGTTCTGAAGTTGTTGCATATTTTTTTTCACTGTGTACAGGAGAAAGAAAAAAAAATGGAACATGTTGATCGATAGTAATTGTTTGTGAGATCAGCTTGTTTACCATTAATTGCATAACAAGATGCTTGACTTTGTGTAGAGTTGATGCTTCAAGATAAACATAAAACACATAATATCCATGAACTGTTTTGCTGTATCATAACTCATCAGTGTTGCTAGATGAGAAAGTGTTTCAATTTGATGAGATTTGTCAAGTCAGAATCTTTCCTCACTACATCATCAATATAAATGTTTGTGTGCATCTGCAAACAATTCTGGTGAAATATTTAAATGGTGACAAATAAAACTAATTGGGATCTAGGTTGTATCTACCATGTCACCCAGACTAAAAGTGAAACGGACTTAAAAAAAAAAAACGGACTTTTATAAAAAAAAAAAAGGTTGTTGGCTTCTCAGTTATTATTTGTAACTTTCTCCAAATAGAAGTAAACATTTTGATGGAATATAATTTTTTTTTTTCAGCAACAGGGTTCATTATGTGCCCTCCACTGTCTCAACTCTCTTCTGCAAGGCCAGTATTTTAATCCAGTTGATCTGGCCGAAATAGCTCATAGATTAGACGACCAAGAAAGAGAACAAATGGCAGAGGGTGGCATTCATTCACAAGAATACATGCATTTTTTAGAGGTAACCCTTTTTTTTTTCTCTTTTTTTGGTGGGGGGGGGCATTTTTATCTTTTGATGCTTTTTTATTTTACTTTTATATGTATCATTTGTTTAGACTTGAATTATGTCTATGCAGTCTCTATTTACTGATTAAATACACAACTCGGTTTAATGTGATGGAAATCAGATGTACAGTTTTAGGTCCTTTAGATATGAGAACAGTAGTCACTAAAAATGATGAAGTGAGAAAATGTCACTAAAATTGATGAGGCAAATGTATGTCATTAAAACAGGGTTTCACTATGGCATACTCCTATCTAATATCTGAATCCCCGGTTGCTTCTTTTCTAGCATCTTACAAAAAATCATGTCTTATGTTCTGCCAAATCCACAGGCCATGTCAAATCACCATGACTTAAATACTTTGTTCAGTGTTCTATAACTACCCACCCTCCACAAATATGTGATGCACAACCAATCCATGGTCCTGCACAATAGTCAGAGACCTCATGAAATTTCTCAATAAATCAAAGTGCCTCCCTCATAAAGCCTGCTATTCTCTGAGCAAACCTAAATTTTATTACCTTCCACTTGTTGATCAAGGTAAGGAGGATGAACAAGCTCATCGCAATTATGGAAAGTAATGTAATGTTCCTCAAACCCAACTAAACACTAGGAGGATGCAATCTGTGCATTTGGAGTAAGTACATCTCGTGTCCATAGTCAACATGTTGGAAAAAACTTTACCCTGGTTTACAGACACGTCCCAACGTGTGAATTGCCAGGACATCCTACCCCCAGTTCTTCTCAACCGTTTTAAAACAAATCAATCCATCTGATAACATTTTCCGAATTTTCACTTTAAAAAGTCCATGAAAAATTTTATTCATGACCTATTATACTCCTGGGGTATTGACACTGCAACCCAACACTCAGCAACTTGCACCCTGCAAACAAAGAAATTCTTCCTGCATACACAGAAGAAAAATTATGCTAATATCCATGAAGTAAATTTAAATTAGAAAACAAAATTAATTCTATCCCATCTTGAGTACTTATTCTCTCCTGTGTTTTTCTATGATAAAGTTTTTTGAAAACAAAACAATTTATAAACTCGCTTACATTATTCAGATCATTTACCAATAATACTCCTTACTTAATTACACTTCAGTAAAAACAAAAAACATTAGGTATCAATGGCGAAGTAAAGAATGTATGTTAAGTTCTACCTCAACTTACAATATCAGCGTTGGAAAAAAAATCTTTGTGAGCGAGATTTTGTAACAAAGCGATTGCAAGTCTGCAAAATTGTCTCCTCTTTTTCTCCAAGTAAACTGGGGACATGTCTGCCTGTCTTCTATCATTCTCTTTCTCTTTTTATCACTCTTCCTCTCCTCTCTCTTTCAATGGACTGAGAGGAACTTATTTGCGACGTAATTGTAAACGTTTTATAAAGCAGGAACAAAATGTCTTTACAAAACAAAAAACAAAATAGTTTATCAAAACAAAAACTAAACATTTTGTGCGGAAAAAAAGAAAGTCCTCAACTTTTTTTATTCTTCACTCTCCTTTGTGTTTTTCTGTTTCTTTCTATTCAATTTTTCTTCTTTTTTTTTTGCTTCAGTCTTATGCTCTTGCACTATATTTTTTTCTGTCTTTTTTTTTTTGCTTTTCTTATAGAAAATTATGCAATGTTTATAGCTGCTTTTTTTTTTTTCTTTTTTTTCTACTATATGAATTTTCCTGTTCTTTTTACTTTCTCCAGATTTTCCTTATATAGAACTGGTCAGACAATGACACATTTATGAACATTTTCATATCTATTTTTCTTTTTAATTTGATTTTACAGGGTTGAATCATTAGGTCAAAGCAGTGTCACAGCAAACCAAATATCTTGTTCTTGTATCATATTTCCAAACTTAAAAGTAATCAAATCGATACTGTTTTCCATATTAAACTATCCAATCGGTTCAACAGTTTTGAAGTACACCAACCTGAAGATACTGTCTCAGACAAGCTTTGGAAAACTGCCAAACAAATTCTCAAATCTGTTATGTCTGAGATATTCAAAATAACTAAGTGAGGAGATTTGATTGAAATTGCTGAAAAAGCAAAATAAGACGAACACAACTACTCTAATGATTTCAGACGAGTATGTTGTAAAGTCTACCTGTGTTGATCAAAATACATTCTGTAAAACAGTGGTATATATATATATATATATATATATATATATGGAAGGTTCTTCATCTGTTAGGAGCTCCCACAAACCGTACAGCTTCTTCCATTTTAGCACAAAACAGACTAGGGTGATAACCAAACCATAATGACAAGTCAATCTGAATTAACACTTCCTTCACTTTATCAGTCTGCTGAACAGTGACAAACAGCTCCCATTGACTTCTCTTTTAAATAACACTGATACAACTCCTTCTGAGTGTCAAACAACTCCCCACATACTGTTTTTGCTATTATCAAAAGTTGCAAATATAACAAAACTGCAGGTGAAGATTCAGATCCTCAAACATAGTATGATCCATCATGTTTTAAATGATTCCAGTCAGAATGTATCTCCAGAACAAGAACAAACCACTGTCATTTTCATCCAAGCCGCAATCAAAACTTCAAATCAAATCTTCACCCAAAGATGAATCCTTGAACATTGATGGTTCTTTCAGCAAGAACAGTCATATGTTTCATTGCCGCATACAATTTTGTTGACTATTGCACCCTCTGGAAACAGATGGTATTTCACCTCAACTTCTCAGCCTTATTAAAGTATACTACTGTTTGACATGATTCCACCTACAGACAAAACACCCATTGTCCTTAATGATATCTTGAAGAGATTAATGGTTTCAAATATGTTGGCATCATCATTACAGTGTGTCTTACCCTAAACCAATCAATGCAGAGTACTTAGTTGGAGAACACTCCAAAGGATTGAAAGGATATAAAATGTAAAAAATACATACAAAAATAATAAATACAAAAGAATACAAAAGGTAATATGGTTTCATGGACAGAGACTCATAGACTTCATTACCCATCAATCGCAAGCAGCACCAGGTTTTCCTACAAATTATAAAATAATATAGTTTTTCCTACAAGTTATAAAATAATATACTTTTTCCTACAAGTTATAAAATAATATACTTTTTCCTACAAGTTATAAAATAATATAGTTTTTCTTAATAAAATTTCTTTTTATTAAAACCATGCATTGGATGAGATTCATGAAACTTTAAAATTAAAAATATTTGTTGCTCAAAATTTGTGAAAATGTTTACATTTCAACAGTTTTATGGTTCAGTTATTTTGATTTTTCCATGAATTTAATAATACATTCTCTATATATAAATAGCCTTTTGCTTTCATGTAATATTAAGGCAGATTTATAATCATGTCTAACCCCAAATCAAGCAGAAGTAAATATTGTTATGTAAACATGGCAACGACTGTTTTTTCGAACTGAATAAAAAATGCTAAACTATGTATTTGATCATTTCTGACCTGACGGGCACACTAATTATAACGAGTAAGTAATCAAAACCGTGTGTCACGTGACATATTGTCTCGCTAGCTCAAAACTTGTCATGGATGTATGCTTATACAATTTAATGTAAAAATATTTGTTATCTATTGAATTTTTCCCTTTTTATTTTTTTTGTTTTTTGTTTATAAATTTTGAAGTTTTTTATATTTTTATGTAGCAACCGTCTTCAAATATGGATGACAGAGGTTTCTTTTCTATACAAGTAATAACAAAAGCGCTAGGAGTTTGGAGTTTAGATATTATACCTTATAATAGTCAACATCACATAGCAATAGATGCAAGGAAAACTCCAGTGTAAGTATGTGTTGTTCCTTTTTTAAATCCATTATTATTATTATTACTACTACTACTACACTTGCTTAAATGACCTCTTTAGTGACCTCTACTCAGAAGTTGAGCTCTTTCTTGGTTAGCACCAATACTAATCATTTCGCATTTCATACTTGTTCATTCCCTTTTTGCTTTCCTTATAAAAATTATACACAAAGTTGTTGCTTATAATATTAGGATGCTAGAAATTCACAATACTGGACCAGTTAAAAAAGCAAAACTACTTACAAAATCATTATGTAAACTGTACATCTCATTGCATGCTAATTATACATGTGAATGAGATTTTTTTTAATAAAATCTGTCTTACATGTTGTTAATGACAACCCCACTTATATTAAAACAGGGCAATTCTTGTCTATTTAAAATTAAAAACAAACTTTCAGAAATATGATATAAAATTGGTTATATAATATTTGATGATAATCATAGCATTATGATCATACAGATCATTGGAACCTACTGTAATTAACTCTTTTTTATGTCATTTTATATTTTTAATATTATACATCTGCATCCTTGTGAGTAACATTTTTGATAGGTATGCAAATCTTTTAATCAAATCTTGACCTTTTCTTGAGTATTTTCTAGCAACATTGATTGGTCATGCTTGTTGCTTGTTAATTGAACTGTAACCAACAGGCTGCTATGGACAATCATAATGAACAACAATCACAAAGCAATTCAATGGCAAGTGGATGCAAATTTCTAGAAATTGATTTAGTCTTGCTTTACAGAGATTTATAACCTGCACTGATTGGTTGGGAAGCTGAATTGCGAAATTGAAGTCTGAAAAATCTTAAATCTGAAAGTTTTCTATTGGTGGTGAAATAATTGATTGATCCACAAGTTGATTTTTGCCTTTTCATATCCCTTCTACTATTGTAGGGTGAGACTTCTCATCATTTTTATGATTCAATAAAAACAGAATTTAACTTTATTTAAATTCAGAAATAGCACTTTCAACTTAAATTTGCTTCTTTTTTTTTAATAACACTGATTTCTGCTGTATGATTTTGTCATTTGACTCAATATTTTTTTATTTAAAACTTTCTTTCAATCATTTTATCTTTTCTTCCTGTTCTCTCTCTCTCTCTCTTCATCTTCTTTAGCAAATGATTTGCAACTTTGTCTTAATGAAGATTTCTTTCCTCTTCCCTCATTATATAGTTGAGGTTTTTCACTAATAGTATACTTTTTTTGTATATTTTTTTGGATCAAACAAATATTTTAAAATCTAATTACACACAAAAAAAAAAATTATGTTTATCAAAATTAAATACAAAAGTGAAATTAAAATATATCAGCTGATGTTTGCAGTATAAAAAAAACACATTTCATAAAATCAACTCCTAAATAAAAATAGTCTTCTTTTCGGTAACTATATGAAAACACACTGAAAAACTTGGTGAAAAGAAAAAAAGACAATTTTAGAATCAAAAGTGAAAGATCAGGTTTGCATATGAATTTAATGTAATTTCTTATCCATTATAATGTTTTAGGGCAGTTAACTAATCAAAAGTGAAAGATCAGTTTTGCATATGAATTTAATGTAATTTCTGTAGCAGAAGTAGCAATAACTAAAATGAGGGGAAAAAGAGCTTACCTCGGGTATGTCTGTTGTGTCACCAGTTGGGGGGAAAAAGAGAATTCCAAGATGGCGTCCGGGGGTTTTTATTAGCATTTACCCCATGCAACTCTCGGAAAATCACGTTTCTGTCTCATGTGATTATGCAAATGGATAATTCCCGGCCACTATAAAAGCAGGAGGCTAGAGACGAGTCAGCAGTGTCCTGCAAACTGTGTGTGTGGGTGTTTCTGGCGATTGGAGTGTGTCTTCTTTTACCACGGTTATCACGGACAGGAATTCCCTCTCTTCTGGAGGTGGGCGATATTGACTATTTTGAAGTTGTACTGTTGCTGACAGAACATTTATTTTTATTTTTTTTTTTTGCCTACTACATTTTTGTTTCAAGCTATTTCGGCCCGAATATGGTAAAGGTGCGGATAAGCAGTGATATTATCAAGCCGTTCTCTGGCGAGGGAGACATTGTAGCGTGGCTGAAAAAAGTGAGACTTGTCGCACAACTTCAGCAGGTGGATGACGTAGCGAGTCTGCTACCTTTATACCTGGAAGGCGATGCGCTGGCCCTCTACATGGAAATGGAGGAGGACGATCAAAAGAAAATAGACCAGATTGAGGCTCGATTAAAGGAGGCATTTACTGATGACGCGTTTGCAGCATATAGAAAAATAACTATGGTTAGATGGGCTGGTGAACGTGTGGATGTGTACGCCAACAAGATCAGGCAGTTGGTTGGATTGGCCGGATTCACAGGAGAAAGCTCAGAGAGACTCACAAAATTAATTTTTGTCACTGGATTCCCTGACACCATCTCAATTGCTCTTCAACAGGTGCCGAACATCAAAGCCCTGACCATGGGGGAGCTAATGTCGAGAACGAGAATTTTGACGACGACTGGCGAACAAAATCAGGATGTGGTTGCGGCCACACGCTCACCCAACAACAGGGCCCAGAATAATCCTGTTAACGTGACCTGTTTCAAATGCAATGTTAAAGGCCACCTTGCAAGGGACTGTCGAAAACGTGGAACACGGTGTTACCGTTGCGGTGAGAGTGGACACTGGGCTCGGAACTGCTCGGGAAACGAGCAAGGGGAGGACGCATAAGCGCCAGTCTCCTTCCCAACCAAGATGTGAACACGACGCTCCCGGTGATAAGCATCCATGTTGACGGGACGCGATGTTTGGCGCTTATTGATACAGGATGCTCCAGGACAATTTTACATGCAGACCGGTGCCGGTCTTGGAGAAAAACAAACGTAAATGTCAACACAATTGGTGGAATGTCCCATGCGTGCTGCGGTGTTGGAACGGTCTCTGTATCCACTGATGAAGGTGTGTCTGCCAGAGTCGATGTGTTGGTGGTGCATGGCAAGCCACTGGGATTTGACTTGCTTCTAGGGATCGACGCCATAAAAGCTCTAGGAGGTGTCGTTGTCAAGCCTACAGGATCAGTGCGGCTGGGCGCCAGGAAAAGTATTAAATGCGCAGCCATTTCTATCGATGAACCAGATTTCACTGCTACCTTTGACCATTAAAACCGAACGTGGACCGCATCGTGGAAATGGTCTGTGGACCCCCCCCCCCTGAAAGGCTGCATAATCGAGTGTCAGAGTACCCAGTGCCAGCAGAAATTCGTGAAGAATACACGCAGGAGCTCCACACCTGGATAGATAATGGTTGGCTCGTGCCATACCCAGAGGATAAATTGGGACCCCCCAAAGGTCTAATTGCCCTGATGGCTGTGATACAGCAGAACAAAGCCAAAGTGCGCCCGGTAATGGACTACCGGGAGCTAAATCATTACGTAGACGCATTTACGGCCAACGCAGATGTTTGTGCGGCTAAGCTGCGTGAGTGGAGACAAAAAGGTGCTAACGTATTTCTACTGGACCTCAGAAGAGCATACCTACAAGTCCGGGTCCATGAGACACTGTGGCCATACCAGACTGTGGAAATCGATGGGAAAAAATACTGTCTGACCCGTCTGGGGTTTGGTTTGAATGTGGCTCCCTTGATAATGAGAGCAATTGTCAGCGAAGTACTATCTCAGGAAGAAGTTATAAGCCGCGCAGCATCTGCTTACATTGATGACATTTTTGTCAATGAAGACGTGGTGCCCGCGACCCGTGTGAGAGAACACCTCGCGCAGTTCGGGTTGGAGTGCAAGAACCCGGAGCAGTTGAAGGACGGTGCACGGGTGCTGGGATTGGCAGTCAGGATGGAACGCAATGAACTGCGGTGGAAGCGAGGAAATGCAATTCCGGAGGCTCCCAGTATTGTTACGCGACGAACAATCTTTTCCCTGTGTGGTCGACTTGTCGGGCACTTTCCGGTGTACGATTGGCTTCGTGTGGCTTGCGGAATACTCAGAAGGAGAGTAAGTTCGGTAACGAAGGGCTGGGATGATGAAGCAAGGGACGCCGTACTACATCGTATGATGTTCGAAACCTTAAAATCTGCACAGCAGAACGATCCGGCACAGGGAAATTGGTGTGTGGACGGCAAACAGCTGAATGTATGGGTCGATGCTAGCTCCCTAGCAATTGGGGCAGCCTTGGAGATGTGTGAAACTGTGCTGGAAGATGCATGTTGGCTGCGACCTGAAGATGACTCTCAACATATCAACTTGGCTGAACTGGATGCCGTATTGAAAGGCATCAATTTGGCTCTCCAGTGGCAGAGCAAGGTGCTACACATAAAGACAGATTCTGTTTGCGTATACCATTGGGTCTCGGACACGCTAACTGGAAAGGCGCGAGTACGCACCAAAGCAGCAAGCGAGATGCTTATTAGGAGGCGATTAAGCACTCTTAAGGAGCTCGTGAAAGAGTACAGGCTGACAGTGGATGTGACGCTGGTTCCATCAGCACGAAACATTGCTGACCGACTGACACGAGTGCCACAGCGGTGGTTTGAGGCAATGAAAAAGAAAAACGGTCTTGACCCAGTGATAGGCGCGGTCCACACAGACGAGCTGGATGAGAGTCAAATCATGGCTATTCACAAAGATAGTGGACATCCGGGGGTGCGACGCACTACCTACTTTGTCAGGAGAAGATGTCCAACCACGACAAAAGCAACTGTCAGAACGGTCATACAGAAATGCGAGGAATGTCAGTCCATTGACCCAGCGCCAGTCAGGTGGGAAAAGGGAAAGCTGGAAGTTAACGAGAATTGGCAGAGAATTGGAATGGATATCACGCATTATGGCACCTTCCATTTTTTAACTTTAACAGACTGTGGTCCATCGCGTTTCTCCATTTGGAGGAAATTGGCAAGGCAGGACTCGGCAAGCGTGATTCATCAGTTGGAGGCAGTGTTCCTCGAGCGTGGCGTGCCGCATGAACTCCTTTTAGACAATGACACAGCTTTCTGCAGCAATATGTTCCAAGCATTTGCATGTAAATGGGGAGTTCACTTGCGATTCCGTTGTGCATACGCTCCAGCCGGGAATGGCATAGCGGAGCGATGTCATCGTACAGTGAAACGAATAGCGGCTAGAATGTGTTGTTCCATACAGGAGGCTGTCTACTGGTATAACATCACACCAAGAGACGACACATCTCCCTCCACTGCGCCTGCCAACAGGATTTATCAATACGAAGTTCGAGTAAAGGAGTCCAATCTCGCAACTGCGTCCCCAGGTCCCAAGAACAGCTTTTACCAGGTTGGAGATCGCGTATGGGTCAGAAGACCGCAAAATCGATGTACCACGAGGTTCGGCAAGGGTGAGGTGACCAAGGTGATCAGCCCTCAGTCGATTTTGGTGGACGGTGTGCCTCGTCACGTGAAGGATTTGCTCCCTCGCCATTATGTTGTTACATCGAAGGAAGAGGGAGACTCAGACAGTATGATGTCTTCTGAAAAGATAGAGAGTATGATGCAGGACGACGAAGGGGATTTTGAGCCATATAATGTACATACTGAAGAAGCGGAGGAAGGACCACCCGTCTTGCCTCTACGAAGGAGTACCCAACAGAAACGAATACTGCCCCCCTGCCCTGATTGTGAAACACCGCCTATGGAGCAGACTGGTGGCAATAATGGCGATGAGGAGGATGGCAGGGAGGAAGTGCTGCCTCCGGTTCTTCGGAGAAGTACCAGACAGAGACGACTGCCCCCCTGCCCCATTTGTGATCATGAGATCAGGGGGGAGTGTAGCAGAAGTAGCAATAACTAAAATGAGGGGAAAAAGAGCTTACCTCGGGTACGTCTGTTGTGTCACCAGTTGGGGGGAAAAAGAGAATTCCAAGATGGCGTCCGGGGGTTTTTATTAGCATTTACCCCATGCAACTCTCGGAAAATCACGTTTCTGTCTCATGTGATTATGCAAATGGATAATTCCCGGCCACTATAAAAGCAGGAGGCTAGAGACGAGTCGGCAGTGTCCTGCAAACTGTGTGTGTGGGTGTTTCTGGCGATTGGAGTGTGTCTTCTTTTACCATGGTTATCACGAACAGGAATTCCCTCTCTTCTGGAGGTGGGCGATATTGACTATTTTGAAGTTGTACTGTTGCTGACAGAACATTTATTTATTTATTTTTTTTTTTTGCCTACTACATTTTTGCATATGAATTTGCAGTTTTGCATATGAATTTAATGTAATTTCCAATCCATTCTAATGTTTTAGGACAGTTTACTTATGAAGAAGTAAAAGATCAGTTTTGCATATGAATTTAATGTAATTTCCAATCCATTCTAATGTTTAAGGACAGTTTACTTATGAAGAAGTAAAAGATCAGTTTTGCATATGAATTTAATGTAATTTCCAATCCATTCTAATGTTTTAGGACAGTTAACTAATGAAAAGTGAAAGCTCAGTTTTGCATATGAATTTAATGTAATTTCCAATCCATTCTAATGTTTTAGGACAGTTTACTTGTGAAGAAGTAAAAGATCAGTTTTGCATATGAATTTAATGTAATTTCCAATCCATTCTAATGTTTTAGGACAGTTTACTTATGAAGAAATAAAAGATCAGTTTTGCATATGAATTTAATGTAATTTCCAATCCATTCTAATGTTTTAGGACAGTTTACTTATGAAGAAGTAAAAGATCAGTTTTGCATATGAATTTAATGTAATTTCCAATCCATTCTAATGTTTAAGGACAGTTTACTTATGAAAAGTGAAAGATCAGTTTTGCATATGAATTTAATGTAATTTCCAATCCATTCTAATGTTTTAGGACAGTTTACTTATGAAGAAGTAAAAGATCAGTTTTGCATATGAATTTAATGTAATTTCCAATCCATTCTAATGTTTTAGGACAGTTAACTAATGAAAAGTGAAAGCTCAGTTTTGCATATGAATTTAATGTAATTTCCAATCCATTCTAATGTTTTAGGACAGTTTACTTGTGAAGAAGTAAAAGATCAGTTTTGCATATGAATTTAATGTAATTTCCAATCCATTCTAATGTTTTAGGACAGTTTACTTATGAAGAAGTAAAAGATCAGTTTTGCATATGAATTTAATGTAATTTCCAATCCATTCTAATGTTTTAGGACAGTTTACTTATGAAGAAGTAAAAGATCAGTTTTGCATATGAATTTAATGTAATTTCCAATCCATTCTAATGTTTTAGGACAGTTTACTTATGAAGAAGTAAAAGATCAGTTTTGCATATGAATTTAATGTAATTTCCAATCCATTCTAATGTTTAAGGACAGTTTACTTATGAAAAGTGAAAGATCAGTTTTGCATATGAATTTAATGTAATTTCCAATCCATTCTAATGTTTTAGGACAGTTTACTTATGAAGAAGTAAAAGATCAGTTTTGCATATGAATTTAATGTAATTTCCAATCCATTCTAATGTTTTAGGACAGTTTACTTATGAAGACGTAAAAGATCAGTTTTGAATATGAATTTAATGTAATTTCCAATCCATTCTAATGTTTTAGGACAGTTTACTTATGAAGAAGTAAAAGATCAGTTTTGCATATGAATTTAATGTAATTTCCAATCCATTCTAATGTTTTAGGACAGTTTACTTATGAAGAAGTAAAAGATCAGTTTTGCATATGAATTTAATGTAGTTTCCAATCCATTCTAATAATGTTTTAGGACAGTTTACTTATGAAGAAGTAAAAGATCAGTTTTGCATATGAATTTAATGTAATTTCCAATCCATTCTAATGTTTTAGGACAGTTTACTTATGAAGACGTAAAAGATCAGTTTTGCCTATGGATTTAATGTAATTTCCAATCCATTCTAATGTTTTAGGACAGTTTACTTATGAAGAAGTAAAAGATCAGTTTTGCATATGAATTTAATGTAATTTCCAATCCATTCTAATGTTTTAGGACAGTTTACTTATGAAGAAGTAAAAGATCAGTTTTGCATATGGATTTAATGTAATTTCCAATCCATTCTAATGTTTTAGGACAGTTTACTTATGAAAAAGTAAAAGATCAGTTTTGCATATGAATTTAATGTAATTTCCAATCCATTCTAATGTTTTAGGACAGTTTACTTATGAAGACGTAAAAGATCAGTTTTGCATATGGATTTAATGTAATTTCCAATCCATTCTAATGTTTTAGGACAGTTTACTTATGAAGAAGTAAAAGATCAGTTTTGCATATGAATTTAATGTAATTTCCAATCCATTCTAATGTTTAAGGACAGTTTACTTATGAAGAAGTAAAAGATCAGTTTTGCATATAAATTTAATGTAATTTCCAACCCATTCTAACGTTTTAGGACGGTTAACAAAGGAAGAAGTAAAGGATCAGTTTTTCATATGAATTTAATGTAATTTCCAATCCATTCTAATGTTTTAGGACAGTTAACTAATGAAGAAGTAAAAGATCAGTTTTGCATATGAATTTACTGTAATTTCCAATCCATTCTAATGTTTTAGGACAGTGTACTAAGGAAGAAGTAAAAGATCAGTTTTGCATATGAATTTAATGTAATTTCCAATCCATTCTAATGTTTTAGGACAGTTTACTTATGAAGAAGTAAAAGATCAGTTTTGCATATGAATTTAATGTAATTTCCAATCCATTCTAATGTTTTAGGACAGTTTACTTATGAAGAAGTAAAAGATCAGTTTTGCATATGAATTTAATGTAATTTCCAATCCATTCTAATGTTTTAGGACAGTTTACTTATGAAGAAGTAAAAGATCAGTTTTGCATATGAATTTAATGTAATTTCCAATCCATTCTAATGTTTTAGGACAGTTTACTTATGAAGAAGTAAAAGATCAGTTTTGAATATGAATTTAATGTAATTTCCAATCCATTCTAATGTTTTAGGACAGTTAACTAATGAAAAGTAAAAGATCAGTTTTGCATATGAATTTAATGTAATTTCCAATCCATTCTAATGTTTTAGGACAGTTTACTTATGAAGAAGTCAAAGATCAGTTTTGCATATGAATTTAATGTAATTTCCAATCCATTCTAATGTTTTAGGACAGTTTACTTATGAAGAAGTAAAAGATCAGTTTTGCATATGAATTTAATGTAATTTCCAATCCATTCTAATGTTTTAGGACAGTTTACTTATGAAGAAGTAAAAGATCAGTTTTGCATATGAATTTAATGTAATTTCCAATCCATTCTAATGTTTTAGGACAGTTTACTTATGAAGAAGTAAAAGATCAGTTTTGCATATGAATTTAATGTAATTTCCAATCCATTCTAATGTTTAAGGACAGTTTACTTATGAAGAAGTAAAAGATCAGTTTTGCATATGAATTTAATGTAATTTCCAATCCATTCTAATGTTTTAGGACAGTTAACTAATGAAAAGTGAAAGCTCAGTTTTGCATATGAATTTAATGTAATTTCCAATCCATTCTAATGTTTTAGGACAGTTTACTTATGAAGAAGTAAAAGATCAGTTTTGCATATGAATTTAATGTAATTTCCAATCCATTCTAATGTTTTAGGACAGTTTACTTATGAAGAAGTAAAAGATCAGTTTTGCATATGAATTTAATGTAATTTCCAATCCATTCTAATATTTAAGGACAGTTTACTTATGAAGAAGTAAAAGATCAGTTTTGCATATGAATTTAATGTAATTTCCAATCCATTCTAATGTTTTAGGACAGTTTACTTATGAAGAAGTAAAAGATCAGTTTTGCATATGAATTTAATGTAATTTCCAATCCATTCTAATGTTTTAGGACAGTTTACTTATGAAGAAGTAAAAGATCAGTTTTGCATATGAATTTAATGTAATTTCCAATCCATTCTAATGTTTTAGGACAGTTTACTTATGAAGAAGTAAAAGATCAGTTTTGAATATGAATTTAATGTAATTTCCAATCCATTCTAATGTTTAAGGACAGTTAACTAATGAAAAGTAAAAGATCAGTTTTGCATATGAATTTAATGTAATTTCCAATCCATTCTAATGTTTTAGGACAGTTAACTAATGAAAAGTCAAAGATCAGTTTTGCATATGAATTTAATGTAATTTCCAATCCATTCTAATGTTTTAGGACAGTTTACTTATGAAGAAGTAAAAGATCAGTTTTGCATATGAATTTAATGTAATTTCCAATCCATTCTAATGTTTTAGGACAGTTTACTTATGAAGAAGTAAAAGATCAGTTTTGCATATGAATTTAATGTAATTTCCAATCCATTCTAATGTTTTAGGACAGTTTACTTATGAAGACGTAAAAGATCAGTTTTGAATATGAATTTAATGTAATTTCCAATCCATTCTAATGTTTTAGGACAGTTTACTTATGAAGAAGTAAAAGATCAGTTTTGCATATGATTTTAATGTAATTTCCAATCCATTCTAATGTTTTAGGACAGTTTACTTATGAAGAAGTAAAAGATCAGTTTTGCATATGAATTTAATGTAATTTCCAATCCATTCTAATAATGTTTTAGGACAGTTTACTTATGAAGAAGTAAAAGATCAGTTTTGCATATGAATTTAATGTAATTTCCAATCCATTCTAATGTTTTAGGACAGTTTACTTATGAAAAAGTAAAAGATCAGTTTTGCATATGAATTTAATGTAATTTCCAATCCATTCTAATGTTTTAGGACAGTTTACTTATGAAGAAATAAAAGATCAGTTTTGCATATGAATTTAATGTAATTTCCAATCCATTCTAATGTTTTAGGACAGTTTACTTATGAAGAAGTAAAAGATCAGTTTTGCATATGAATTTAATGTAATTTCCAATCCATTCTAATGTTTTAGGACAGTTTACTTATGAAGAAGTAAAAGATCAGTTTTGCATATGAATTTAATGTAATTTCCAATCCATTCTAATGTTTTAGGACAGTTTACTTATGAAGAAGTAAAAGATCAGTTTTGCATATGAATTTAATGTAATTTCCAATCCATTCTAATGTTTTAGGACAGTTTACTTATGAAGAAGTAAAAGATCAGTTTTGCATATGAATTTAATGTAATTTCCAATCCATTCTAATGTTTAAGGACAGTTTACTTATGAAGAAGTAAAAGATCAGTTTTGCATATGAATTTAATGTAATTTCCAATCCATTCTAATGTTTTAGGACAGTTAACTAATGAAAAGTGAAAGCTCAGTTTTGCATATGAATTTAATGTAATTTCCAATCCATTCTAATGTTTTAGGACAGTTTACTTATGAAGAAGTAAAAGATCAGTTTTGCATATGAATTTAATGTAATTTCCAATCCATTCTAATGTTTTAGGACAGTTTACTTATGAAGAAGTAAAAGATCAGTTTTGCATATGAATTTAATGTAATTTCCAATCCATTCTAATGTTTAAGGACAGTTTACTTATGAAAAGTGAAAGATCAGTTTTGCATATGAATTTAATGTAATTTCCAATCCATTCTAATGTTTTAGGACAGTTTACTTATGAAGAAGTAAAAGATCAGTTTTGCATATGAATTTAATGTAATTTCCAATCCATTCTAATGTTTTAGGACAGTTTACTTATGAAGACGTAAAAGATCAGTTTTGAATATGAATTTAATGTAATTTCCAATCCATTCTAATGTTTTAGGACAGTTTACTTATGAAGAAGTAAAAGATCAGTTTTGCATATGATTTTAATGTAATTTCCAATCCATTCTAATGTTTTAGGACAGTTTACTTATGAAGAAGTAAAAGATCAGTTTTGCATATGAATTTAATGTAATTTCCAATCCATTCTAATAATGTTTTAGGACAGTTTACTTATGAAGAAGTAAAAGATCAGTTTTGCATATGAATTTAATGTAATTTCCAATCCATTCTAATGTTTTAGGACAGTTTACTTATGAAGACGTAAAAGATCAGTTTTGCCTATGGATTTAATGTAATTTCCAATCCATTCTAATGTTTTAGGACAGTTTACTTATGAAGAAGTAAAAGATCAGTTTTGCATATGAATTTAATGTAATTTCCAATCCATTCTAATGTTTTAGGACAGTTTACTTATGAAGAAGTAAAAGATCAGTTTTGCATATGAATTTAATGTAATTTCCAATCCATTCTAATGTTTTAGGACAGTTTACTTATGAAGAAGTAAAAGATCAGTTTTGCATATGAATTTAATGTAATTTCCAATCCATTCTAATGTTTTAGAACAGTTTACTTATGAAGAAGTAAAAGATCAGTTTTGCATATGAATTTAATGTAATTTCCAATCCATTCTAATGTTTTAGGACAGTTTACTTATGAAGAAGTAAAAGATCAGTTTTGCATATGAATTTAATGTAATTTCCAATCCATTCTAATGTTTAAGGACAGTTTACTTATGAAGAAGTAAAAGATCAGTTTTGCATATGAATTTAATGTAATTTCCAATCCATTCTAATGTTTTAGGACAGTTAACTAATGAAAAGTGAAAGCTCAGTTTTGCATATGAATTTAATGTAATTTCCAATCCATTCTAATGTTTTAGGACAGTTTACTTATGAAGAAGTAAAAGATCAGTTTTGCATATGAATTTAATGTAATTTCCAATCCATTCTAATGTTTTAGGACAGTTAACTAATGAAAAGTGAAAGCTCAGTTTTGCATATGAATTTAATGTAATTTCCAATCCATTCTAATGTTTTAGGACAGTTTACTTGTGAAGAAGTAAAAGATCAGTTTTGCATATGAATTTAATGTAATTTCCAATCCATTCTAATGTTTTAGGACAGTTTACTTATGAAGAAGTAAAAGATCAGTTTTGCATATGAATTTAATGTAATTTCCAATCCATTCTAATGTTTTAGGACAGTTTACTTATGAAGAAGTAAAAGATCAGTTTTGCATATGAATTTAATGTAATTTCCAATCCATTCTAATGTTTTAGGACAGTTTACTTATGAAGAAGTAAAAGATCAGTTTTGCATATGAATTTAATGTAATTTCCAATCCATTCTAATGTTTTAGGACAGTTTACTTATGAAGAAATAAAAGATCAGTTTTGCATATGAATTTAATGTAATTTCCAATCCATTCTAATGTTTTAGGACAGTTTACTTATGAAGAAGTAAAAGATCAGTTTTGCATATGAATTTAATGTAATTTCCAATCCATTCTAATGTTTTAGGACAGTTTACTTATGAAGACGTAAAAGATCAGTTTTGCCTATGGATTTAATGTAATTTCCAATCCATTCTAATGTTTTAGGACAGTTTACTTATGAAGAAGTAAAAGATCAGTTTTGCATATGGATTTAATGTAATTTCCAATCCATTCTAATGTTTTAGGACAGTTTACTTATGAAGAAGTAAAAGATCAGTTTTGCATATGAATTTAATGTAATTTCCAATCCATTCTAATGTTTTAGGACAGTTTACTTATGAAGAAGTAAAAGATCAGTTTTGCATATGAATTTAATGTAATTTCCAATCCATTCTAATGTTTTAGGACAGTTTACTTATGAAGAAGTAAAAGATCAGTTTTGCATATGAATTTAATGTAATTTCCAATCCATTCTAATGTTTTAGGACAGTTAACTAATGAAAAGTGAAAGCTCAGTTTTGCATATGAATTTAATGTAATTTCCAATCCATTCTAATGTTTTAGGACAGTTTACTTATGAAGAAGTAAAAGATCAGTTTTGCATATGAATTTAATGTAATTTCCAATCCATTCTAATGTTTTAGGACAGTTTACTTATGAAGAAGTAAAAGATCAGTTTTGCATATGAATTTAATGTAATTTCCAATCCATTCTAATGTTTAAGGACAGTTTACTTATGAAAAGTGAAAGATCAGTTTTGCATATGAATTTAATGTAATTTCCAATCCATTCTAATGTTTTAGGACAGTTTACTTATGAAGAAGTAAAAGATCAGTTTTGCATATGAATTTAATGTAATTTCCAATCCATTCTAATGTTTTAGGACAGTTTACTTATGAAGACGTAAAAGATCAGTTTTGAATATGAATTTAATGTAATTTCCAATCCATTCTAATGTTTTAGGACAGTTTACTTATGAAGAAGTAAAAGATCAGTTTTGCATATGATTTTAATGTAATTTCCAATCCATTCTAATGTTTTAGGACAGTTTACTTATGAAGAAGTAAAAGATCAGTTTTGCATATGAATTTAATGTAATTTCCAATCCATTCTAATGTTTTAGGACAGTTTACTTATGAAAAAGTAAAAGATCAGTTTTGCATATGAATTTAATGTAATTTCCAATCCATTCTAATGTTTTAGGACAGTTTACTTATGAAGAAGTAAAAGATCAGTTTTGCATATGAATTTAATGTAATTTCCAATCCATTCTAATGTTTTAGGACAGTTTACTTATGAAGAAGTAAAAGATCAGTTTTGCATATGAATTTAATGTAATTTCCAATCCATTCTAATGTTTTAGGACAGTTTACTTATGAAGACGTAAAAGATCAGTTTTGCATATGGATTTAATGTAATTTCCAATCCATTCTAATGTTTTAGGACAGTTTACTTATGAAGAAGTAAAAGATCAGTTTTGCATATGAATTTAATGTAATTTCCAATCCATTCTAATAATGTTTTAGGACAGTTTACTTATGAAGAAGTAAAAGATCAGTTTTGCATATGAGTTTAATGTAATTTCCAATCCATTCTAATGTTTTAGGACAGTTTACTTATGAAGAAGTAAAAGATCAGTTTTGCATATGAATTTAATGTAATTTCCAATCCATTCTAATTTTTTTTGGACAGTTTACTTATGAAGATGTAAAAGATCAGTTTTGCATATGAATTTAATGTAATTTCCAATCCATTCTAATGTTTTAGGACAGTTTACTTATGAAAAAGTAAAAGATCAGTTTTGCATATGAATTTAATGTAATTTCCAATCCATTCTAATGTTTTAGGACAGTTTACTTATGAAGAAGTAAAAGATCAGTTTTGCATATGAATTTAATGTAATTTCCAATCCATTCTAATGTTTTAGGACAGTTTACTTATGAAAAAGTAAAAGATCAGTTTTGCATATGAATTTAATGTAATTTCCAATCCATTCTAATGTTTTAGGACAGTTTACTTATGAAGAAGTAAAAGATCAGTTTTGCATATGAATTTAATGTAATTTCCAATCCATTCTAATGTTTTAGGACAGTTTACTTATGAAGAAGTAAAAGATCAGTTTTGCATATGAATTTAATGTAATTTCCAATCCATTCTAATGTTTTAGGACAGTTTACTTATGAAGACGTAAAAGATCAGTTTTGCATATGGATTTAATGTAATTTCCAATCCATTCTAATGTTTTAGGACAGTTTACTTATGAAGAAGTAAAAGATCAGTTTTGCATATGAATTTAATGTAATTTCCAATCCATTCTAATGTTTAAGGACAGTTAACTAATGAAAAGTGAAAGATCAGTTTTGCATATGAATTTAATGTAATTTCCAATCCATTCTAATGTTTTAGGACAGTTTACTTATGAAGAAGTAAAAGATCAGTTTTGCATATAAATTTAATGTAATTTCCAACCCATTCTAACGTTTTAGGACGGTTAACTAAGGAAGAAGTAAAGGATCAGTTTTTCATATGAATTTAATGTAATTTCCAATCCATTCTAATGTTTTAGGACAGTTAACTAATGAAGAAGTAAAAGATCAGTTTTGCATATGAATTTACTGTAATTTCCAATCCATTCTAATGTTTTAGGACAGTTAATTAAGGAAGAAGTAAAAGATCAGTTTTGCATATGAATTTAATGTAATTTCCAATCCATTCTAATGTTTTAGGACAGTTTACTTATGAAGAAGTAAAAGATCAGTTTTGCATATGAATTTAATGTAATTTCCAATCCATTCTAATGTTTTAGGACAGTTTACTTATGAAGAAGTAAAAGATCAGTTTTGCATATGAATTTAATGTAATTTCCAATCCATTCTAATGTTTAAGGACAACTAACTAATGAAGAAGTAAAAGATCAATTTTGCATATGAATTTAATGTAATTTCCAATCCATTCTAATGTTTTAGGACAGTTTACTTATGAAGAAGTAAAAGATCAGTTTTGCATATGAATTTAATGTAATTTCCAATCCATTCTAATGTTTTAGGACAGTTTACTTATGAAGAAGTAAAAGATCAGTTTTGCATATGAATTTAATGTAATTTCCAATCCATTCTAATGTTTTAGGACAGTTTACTTATGAAGAAGTAAAAGATCAGTTTTGAATATGAATTTAATGTAATTTCCAATCCATTCTAATGTTTAAGGACAGTTAACTAATGAAAAGTAAAAGATCAGTTTTGCATATGAATTTAATGTAATTTCCAATCCATTCTAATGTTTTAGGACAGTTAACTAATGAAAAGTCAAAGATCAGTTTGGCATATGAATTTAATGTAATTTCCAATCCATTCTAATGTTTTAGGACAGTTTACTTATGAAGAAGTCAAAGATCAGTTTTGCATATGAATTTAATGTAATTTCCAATCCATTCTAATGTTTTAGGACAGTTTACTTATGAAGAAGTAAAAGATCAGTTTTGCATATGAATTTAATGTAATTTCCAATCCATTCTAATGTTTTAGGACAGTTTACTTATGAAAAAGTAAAAGATCAGTTTTGCATATGAATTTAATGTAATTTCCAATCCATTCTAATGTTTTAGGACAGTTTACTTATGAAGAAATAAAAGATCAGTTTTGCATATGAATTTAATGTAATTTCCAATCCATTCTAATGTTTTAGGACAGTTTACTTATGAAGAAGTAAAAGATCAGTTTTGCATATGAATTTAATGTAATTTCCAATCCATTCTAATGTTTTAGGACAGTTTACTTATGAAGAAGTAAAAGATCAGTTTTGCATATGAATTTAATGTAATTTCCAATCCATTCTAATGTTTTAGGACAGTTTACTTATGAAGAAATAAAAGATCAGTTTTGCATATGAATTTAATGTAATTTCCAATCCATTCTAATGTTTTAGGACAGTTTACTTATGAAGAAGTAAAAGATCAGTTTTGCATATGAATTTAATGTAATTTCCAATCCATTCTAATGTTTTAGGACAGTTTACTTATGAAGAAGTAAAAGATCAGTTTTGCATATGAATTTAATGTAATTTCCAATCCATTCTAATGTTTTAGGACAGTTTACTTATGAAGAAGTAAAAGATCAGTTTTGCATATGAATTTAATGTAATTTCCAATCCATTCTAATGTTTTAGGACAGTTTACTTATGAAGAAGTAAAAGATCAGTTTTGCATATGAATTTAATGTAATTTCCAATCCATTCTAATGTTTTAGGACAGTTTACTTATGAAGAAGTAAAAGATCAGTTTTGCATATGAATTTAATGTAATTTCCAATCCATTCTAATGTTTAAGGACAGTTTACTTATGAAGAAGTAAAAGATCAGTTTTGCATATGAATTTAATGTAATTTCCAATCCATTCTAATGTTTTAGGACAGTTAACTAATGAAAAGTGAAAGCTCAGTTTTGCATATGAATTTAATGTAATTTCCAATCCATTCTAATGTTTTAGGACAGTTTACTTATGAAGAAGTAAAAGATCAGTTTTGCATATGAATTTAATGTAATTTCCAATCCATTCTAATGTTTTAGGACAGTTTACTTATGAAGAAGTAAAAGATCAGTTTTGCATATAAATTTAATGTAATTTCCAACCCATTCTAACGTTTTAGGACGGTTAACTAAGGAGAAGTAAAGGATCAGTTTTTCATATGAATTTAATGTAATTTCCAATCCATTCTAATGTTTTAGGACAGTTAACTAATGAAGAAGTAAAAGATCAGTTTTGCATATGAATTTACTGTAATTTCCAATCCATTCTAATGTTTTAGGACAGTTAATTAAGGAAGAAGTAAAAGATCAGTTTTGCATATGAATTTAATGTAATTTCCAATCCATTCTAATGTTTTAGGACAGTTTACTTATGAAGAAGTAAAAGATCAGTTTTGCATATGAATTTAATGTAATTTCCAATCCATTCTAATGTTTTAGGACAGTTTACTTATGAAGAAGTAAAAGATCAGTTTTGCATATGAATTTAATGTAATTTCCAATCCATTCTAATGTTTAAGGACAGCTAACTAATGAAAAGTGAAAGATCAATTTTGCATATGAATTTAATGTAATTTCCAATCCATTCTAATGTTTTAGGACAGTTTACTTATGAAGAAGTAAAAGATCAGTTTTGCATATGAATTTAATGTAATTTCCAATCCATTCTAATGTTTTAGGACAGTTTACTTATGAAGAAGTAAAAGATCAGTTTTGCATATGAATTTAATGTAATTTCCAATCCATTCTAATGTTTTAGGACAGTTTACTTATGAAGAAGTAAAAGATCAGTTTTGAATATGAATTTAATGTAATTTCCAATCCATTCTAATGTTTAAGGACAGTTAACTAATGAAAAGTAAAAGATCAGTTTTGCATATGATTTTAATGTAATTTCCAATCCATTCTAATGTTTTAGGACAGTTAACTAATGAAAAGTCAAAGATCAGTTTTGCATATGAATTTACTGTAATTTCCAATCCATTCTAATGTTTTAGGACAGTTAATTAAGGAAGAAGTAAAAGATCAGTTTTGCATATGAATTTAATGTAATTTCCAATCCATTCTAATGTTTTAGGACAGTTTACTTATGAAGAAGTAAAAGATCAGTTTTGCATATGAATTTACTGTAATTTCCAATCCATTCTAATGTTTTAGGACAGTTAATTAAGGAAGAAGTAAAAGATCAGTTTTGCATATGAATTTAATGTAATTTCCAATCCATTCTAATGTTTTAGGACAGTTTACTTATGAAGAAGTAAAAGATCAGTTTTGCATATGAATTTAATGTAATTTCCAATCCATTCTAATGTTTTAGGACAGTTTACTTATGAAGAAGTAAAAGATCAGTTTTGCATATGAATTTAATGTAATTTCCAATCCATTCTAATGTTTTAGGACAGTTTACTTATGAAGAAGTAAAAGATCAGTTTTGCATATGAATTTAATGTAATTTCCAATCCATTCTAATGTTTTAGGACAGTTTACTTATGAAAAAGTAAAAGATCAGTTTTGCATATGAATTTAATGTAATTTCCAATCCATTCTAATGTTTTAGGACAGTTTACTTATGAAGAAGTAAAAGATCAGTTTTGCATATGAATTTAATGTAATTTCCAATCCATTCTAATGTTTTAGGACAGTTTACTTATGAAGAAGTAAAAGATCAGTTTTGCATATGAATTTAATGTAATTTCCAATCCATTCTAATGTTTTAGGACAGTTAACTAATGAAAAGTGAAAGCTCAGTTTTGCATATGAATTTAATGTAATTTCCAATCCATTCTAATGTTTTAGGACAGTTTACTTATGAAGAAGTAAAAGATCAGTTTTGCATATGAATTTAATGTAATTTCCAATCCATTCTAATGTTTTAGGACAGTTTACTTATGAAGAAGTAAAAGATCAGTTTTGCATATAAATTTAATGTAATTTCCAACCCATTCTAACGTTTTAGGACGGTTAACTAAGGAGAAGTAAAGGATCAGTTTTTCATATGAATTTAATGTAATTTCCAATCCATTCTAATGTTTTAGGACAGTTAACTAATGAAGAAGTAAAAGATCAGTTTTGCATATGAATTTACTGTAATTTCCAATCCATTCTAATGTTTTAGGACAGTTAATTAAGGAAGAAGTAAAAGATCAGTTTTGCATATGAATTAAATGTAATTTCCAATCCATTCTAATGTTTTAGGACAGTTTACTTATGAAGAAGTAAAAGATCAGTTTTGCATATGAATTTAATGTAATTTCCAATCCATTCTAATGTTTTAGGACAGTTTACTTATGAAGAAGTAAAAGATCAGTTTTGCATATGAATTTAATGTAATTTCCAATCCATTCTAATGTTTAAGGACAGCTAACTAATGAAAAGTGAAAGATCAATTTTGCATATGAATTTAATGTAATTTCCAATCCATTCTAATGTTTTAGGACAGTTTACTTATGAAGAAGTAAAAGATCAGTTTTGCATATGAATTTAATGTAATTTCCAATCCATTCTAATGTTTTAGGACAGTTTACTTATGAAGAAGTAAAAGATCAGTTTTGCATATGAATTTAATGTAATTTCCAATCCATTCTAATGTTTTAGGACAGTTTACTTATGAAGAAGTAAAAGATCAGTTTTGAATATGAATTTAATGTAATTTCCAATCCATTCTAATGTTTAAGGACAGTTAACTAATGAAAAGTAAAAGATCAGTTTTGCATATGATTTTAATGTAATTTCCAATCCATTCTAATGTTTTAGGACAGTTAACTAATGAAAAGTCAAAGATCAGTTTTGCATATGAATTTACTGTAATTTCCAATCCATTCTAATGTTTTAGGACAGTTAATTAAGGAAGAAGTAAAAGATCAGTTTTGCATATGAATTTAATGTAATTTCCAATCCATTCTAATGTTTTAGGACAGTTTACTTATGAAGAAGTAAAAGATCAGTTTTGCATATGAATTTACTGTAATTTCCAATCCATTCTAATGTTTTAGGACAGTTAATTAAGGAAGAAGTAAAAGATCAGTTTTGCATATGAATTTAATGTAATTTCCAATCCATTCTAATGTTTTAGGACAGTTTACTTATGAAGAAGTAAAAGATCAGTTTTGCATATGAATTTAATGTAATTTCCAATCCATTCTAATGTTTTAGGACAGTTTACTTATGAAGAAGTAAAAGATCAGTTTTGCATATGAATTTAATGTAATTTCCAATCCATTCTAATGTTTTAGGACAGTTTACTTATGAAGAAGTAAAAGATCAGTTTTGCATATGAATTTAATGTAATTTCCAATCCATTCTAATGTTTTAGGACAGTTTACTTATGAAAAAGTAAAAGATCAGTTTTGCATATGAATTTAATGTAATTTCCAATCCATTCTAATGTTTTAGGACAGTTTACTTATGAAGAAGTAAAAGATCAGTTTTGCATATGAATTTAATGTAATTTCCAATCCATTCTAATGTTTTAGGACAGTTTACTTATGAAGAAGTAAAAGATCAGTTTTGCATATGAATTTAATGTAATTTCCAATCCATTCTAATGTTTTAGGACAGTTTACTTATGAAAAAGTAAAAGATCAGTTTTGCATATGAATTTAATGTAATTTCCAATCCATTCTAATGTTTTAGGACAGTTTACTTATGAAGAAATAAAAGATCAGTTTTGCATATGAATTTAATGTAATTTCCAATCCATTCTAATGTTTTAGGACAGTTTACTTATGAAGAAGTAAAAGATCAGTTTTGCATATGAATTTAATGTAATTTCCAATCCATTCTAATGTTTTAGGACAGTTTACTTATGAAGAAGTAAAAGATCAGTTTTGCATATGAATTTAATGTAATTTCCAATCCATTCTAATGTTTTAGGACAGTTTACTTATGAAGAAGTAAAAGATCAGTTTTGCATATGAATTTAATGTAATTTCCAATCCATTCTAATGTTTTAGGACAGTTTACTTATGAAGAAGTAAAAGATCAGTTTTGCATATGAATTTAATGTAATTTCCAATCCATTCTAATGTTTTAGGACAGTTTACTTATGAAGAAATAAAAGATCAGTTTTGCATATGAATTTAATGTAATTTCCAATCCATTCTAATGTTTTAGGACAGTTTACTTATGAAGAAGTAAAAGATCAGTTTTGCATATGAATTTAATGTAATTTCCAATCCATTCTAATGTTTTAGGACAGTTTACTTATGAAGAAGTAAAAGATCAGTTTTGCATATGAATTTAATGTAATTTCCAATCCATTCTAATGTTTTAGGACAGTTTACTTATGAAGAAGTAAAAGATCAGTTTTGCATATGAATTTAATGTAATTTCCAATCCATTCTAATGTTTTAGGACAGTTTACTTATGAAGAAGTAAAAGATCAGTTTTGCATATGAATTTAATGTAATTTCCAATCCATTCTAATGTTTTAGGACAGTTTACTTATGAAGAAGTAAAAGATCAGTTTTGCATATGAATTTAATGTAATTTCCAATCCATTCTAATGTTTTAGGACAGTTTACTTATGAAGAAGTAAAAGATCAGTTTTGCATATGAATTTAATGTAATTTCCAATCCATTCTAATGTTTTAGGACAGTTTACTTATGAAGAAGTAAAAGATCAGTTTTGCATATGAATTTAATGTAATTTCCAATCCATTCTAATGTTTTAGGACAGTTTACTTATGAAGAAGTAAAAGATCAGTTTTGTCATATGAATTTAATGTAATTTCCAATCCATTCTAATGTTTTAGGACAGTTTACTTATGAAGACGTAAAAGATCAGTTTTGCATATGGATTTAATGTAATTTCCAATCCATTCTAATGTTTTAGGACAGTTTACTTATGAAGAAGTAAAAGATCAGTTTTGCATATGAATTTAATGTAATTTCCAATCCATTCTAATGTTTTAGGACAGTTTACTTATGAAAAAGTAAAAGATCAGTTTTGCATATGAATTTAATGTAATTTCCAATCCATTCTAATGTTTTAGGACAGTTTACTTATGAAGAAGTAAAAGATCAGTTTTGCATATGAATTTAATGTAATTTCCAATCCATTCTAATGTTTTAGGACAGTTTACTTATGAAGACGTAAAAGATCAGTTTTGCATATGGATTTAATGTAATTTCCAATCCATTCTAATGTTTTAGGACAGTTTACTTATGAAGAAGTAAAAGATCAGTTTTGCATATGAATTTAATGTAATTTCCAATCCATTCTAATAATGTTTTAGGACAGTTTACTTATGAAGAAGTAAAAGATCAGTTTTGCATATGAATTTAATGTAATTTCCAATCCATTCTAATGTTTTAGGACAGTTTACTTATGAAGAAGTAAAAGATCAGTTTTGCATATGAATTTAATGTAATTTCCAATCCATTCTAATGTTTTAGGACAGTTTACTTATGAAGACGTAAAAGATTAGTTTTGCATATGAATTTAATGTAAATTCCAATCCATTCTAATGTTTTAGGACAGTTTACTTATGAAAAAGTAAAAGATCAGTTTTGCATATGAATTTAATGTAATTTCCAATCCATTCTAATGTTTTAGGACAGTTTACTTATGAAGAAGTAAAAGATCAGTTTTGCATATGAATTTAATGTAATTTCCAATCCATTCTAATGTTTTAGGACAGTTTACTTATGAAAAAGTAAAAGATCAGTTTTGCATATGAATTTAATGTAATTTCCAATCCATTCTAATGTTTTAGGACAGTTTACTTATGAAGAAGTAAAAGATCAGTTTTGCATATGAATTTAATGTAATTTCCAATCCATTCTAATGTTTTAGGACAGTTTACTTATGAAGAAGTAAAAGATCAGTTTTGCATATGAATTTAATGTAATTTCCAATCCATTCTAATGTTTTAGGACAGTTTACTTATGAAGAAGTAAAAGATCAGTTTTGCATATGGATTTAATGTAATTTCCAATCCATTCTAATGTTTTAGGACAGTTTACTTATGAAGAAGTAAAAGATCAGTTTTGCATATGAATTAAATGTAATTTCCAATCCATTCTAATGTTTAAGGACAGTTAACTAATGAAAAGTGAAAGATCAGTTTTGCATATGAATTTAATGTAATTTCCAATCCATTCTAATGTTTTAGGACAGTTTACTTATGAAGAAGTAAAAGATCAGTTTTGCATATAAATTTAATGTAATTTCCAACCCATTCTAACGTTTTAGGACGGTTAACTAAGGAAGAAGTAAAGGATCAGTTTTTCATATGAATTTAATGTAATTTCCAATCCATTCTAATGTTTTAGGACAGTTAACTAATGAAGAAGTAAAAGATCAGTTTTGCATATGAATTTACTGTAATTTCCAATCCATTCTAATGTTTTAGGACAGTTAATTAAGGAAGAAGTAAAAGATCAGTTTTGCATATGAATTTAATGTAATTTCCAATCCATTCTAATGTTTTAGGACAGTTTACTTATGAAGAAGTAAAAGATCAGTTTTCCATATGAATTTAATGTAATTTCCAATCCATTCTAATGTTTTAGGACAGTTTACTTATGAAGAAGTAAAAGATCAGTTTTGCATATGAATTTAATGTAATTTCCAATCCATTCTAATGTTTAAGGACAGCTAACTAATGAAAAGTGAAAGATCAATTTTGCATATGAATTTAATGTAATTTCCAATCCATTCTAATGTTTTAGGACAGTTTACTTATGAAGAAGTAAAAGATCAGTTTTGCATATGAATTTAATGTAATTTCCAATCCATTCTAATGTTTTAGGACAGTTTACTTATGAAGAAGTAAAAGATCAGTTTTGCATATGAATTTAATGTAATTTCCAATCCATTCTAATGTTTTAGGACAGTTTACTTATGAAGAAGTAAAAGATCAGTTTTGCATATGAATTTAATGTAATTTCCAATCCATTCTAATGTTTTAGGACAGTTTACTTATGAAGAAGTAAAAGATCAGTTTTGCATATGAATTTAATGTAATTTCCAATCCATTCTAATGTTTTAGGACAGTTTACTTATGAAGAAGTAAAAGATCAGTTTTGCATATGAATTTAATGTAATTTCCAATCCATTCTAATGTTTTAGGACGGTTTACTTATGAAGAAATAAAAGATCAGTTTTGCATATGAATTTAATGTAATTTCCAATCCATTCTAATGTTTTAGGACAGTTTACTTATGAAGAAGTAAAAGATCAGTTTTGCATATGAATTTAATGTAATTTCCAATCCATTCTAATGTTTTAGGACAGTTTACTTATGAAGAAGTAAAAGATCAGTTTTGCATATGAATTTAATGTAATTTCCAATCCATTCTAATGTTTTAGGACAGTTTACTTATGAAGAAGTAAAAGATCAGTTTTGAATATGAATTTAATGTAATTTCCAATCCATTCTAATGTTTAAGGACAGTTAACTAATGAAAAGTAAAAGATCAGTTTTGCATATGATTTTAATGTAATTTCCAATCCATTCTAATGTTTTAGGACAGTTAACTAATGAAAAGTCAAAGATCAGTTTTGCATATGAATTTACTGTAATTTCCAATCCATTCTAATGTTTTAGGACAGTTAATTAAGGAAGAAGTAAAAGATCAGTTTTGCATATGAATTTAATGTAATTTCCAATCCATTCTAATGTTTTAGGACAGTTTACTTATGAAGAAGTAAAAGATCAGTTTTGCATATGAATTTACTGTAATTTCCAATCCATTCTAATGTTTTAGGACAGTTAATTAAGGAAGAAGTAAAAGATCAGTTTTGCATATGAATTTAATGTAATTTCCAATCCATTCTAATGTTTTAGGACAGTTTACTTATGAAGAAGTAAAAGATCAGTTTTGCATATGAATTTAATGTAATTTCCAATCCATTCTAATGTTTTAGGACAGTTTACTTATGAAGAAGTAAAAGATCAGTTTTGCATATGAATTTAATGTAATTTCCAATCCATTCTAATGTTTTAGGACAGTTTACTTATGAAGAAGTAAAAGATCAGTTTTGCATATGAATTTAATGTAATTTCCAATCCATTCTAATGTTTTAGGACAGTTTACTTATGAAAAAGTAAAAGATCAGTTTTGCATATGAATTTAATGTAATTTCCAATCCATTCTAATGTTTTAGGACAGTTTACTTATGAAGAAGTAAAAGATCAGTTTTGCATATGAATTTAATGTAATTTCCAATCCATTCTAATGTTTTAGGACAGTTTACTTATGAAGAAGTAAAAGATCAGTTTTGCATATGAATTTAATGTAATTTCCAATCCATTCTAATGTTTTAGGACAGTTTACTTATGAAAAAGTAAAAGATCAGTTTTGCATATGAATTTAATGTAATTTCCAATCCATTCTAATGTTTTAGGACAGTTTACTTATGAAGAAATAAAAGATCAGTTTTGCATATGAATTTAATGTAATTTCCAATCCATTCTAATGTTTTAGGACAGTTTACTTATGAAGAAGTAAAAGATCAGTTTTGCATATGAATTTAATGTAATTTCCAATCCATTCTAATGTTTTAGGACAGTTTACTTATGAAGAAGTAAAAGATCAGTTTTGCATATGAATTTAATGTAATTTCCAATCCATTCTAATGTTTTAGGACAGTTTACTTATGAAGAAGTAAAAGATCAGTTTTGCATATGAATTTAATGTAATTTCCAATCCATTCTAATGTTTTAGGACAGTTTACTTATGAAGAAGTAAAAGATCAGTTTTGCATATGAATTTAATGTAATTTCCAATCCATTCTAATGTTTTAGGACAGTTTACTTATGAAGAAATAAAAGATCAGTTTTGCATATGAATTTAATGTAATTTCCAATCCATTCTAATGTTTTAGGACAGTTTACTTATGAAGAAGTAAAAGATCAGTTTTGCATATGAATTTAATGTAATTTCCAATCCATTCTAATGTTTTAGGACAGTTTACTTATGAAGAAGTAAAAGATCAGTTTTGCATATGAATTTAATGTAATTTCCAATCCATTCTAATGTTTTAGGACAGTTTACTTATGAAGAAGTAAAAGATCAGTTTTGCATATGAATTTAATGTAATTTCCAATCCATTCTAATGTTTTAGGACAGTTTACTTATGAAGAAGTAAAAGATCAGTTTTGCATATGAATTTAATGTAATTTCCAATCCATTCTAATGTTTTAGGACAGTTTACTTATGAAGAAGTAAAAGATCAGTTTTGCATATGAATTTAATGTAATTTCCAATCCATTCTAATGTTTTAGGACAGTTTACTTATGAAGAAGTAAAAGATCAGTTTTGCATATGAATTTAATGTAATTTCCAATCCATTCTAATGTTTTAGGACAGTTTACTTATGAAGAAGTAAAAGATCAGTTTTGCATATGAATTTAATGTAATTTCCAATCCATTCTAATGTTTTAGGACAGTTTACTTATGAAGAAGTAAAAGATCAGTTTTGTCATATGAATTTAATGTAATTTCCAATCCATTCTAATGTTTTAGGACAGTTTACTTATGAAGACGTAAAAGATCAGTTTTGCATATGGATTTAATGTAATTTCCAATCCATTCTAATGTTTTAGGACAGTTTACTTATGAAGAAGTAAAAGATCAGTTTTGCATATGAATTTAATGTAATTTCCAATCCATTCTAATGTTTTAGGACAGTTTACTTATGAAAAAGTAAAAGATCAGTTTTGCATATGAATTTAATGTAATTTCCAATCCATTCTAATGTTTTAGGACAGTTTACTTATGAAGAAGTAAAAGATCAGTTTTGCATATGAATTTAATGTAATTTCCAATCCATTCTAATGTTTTAGGACAGTTTACTTATGAAGACGTAAAAGATCAGTTTTGCATATGGATTTAATGTAATTTCCAATCCATTCTAATGTTTTAGGACAGTTTACTTATGAAGAAGTAAAAGATCAGTTTTGCATATGAATTTAATGTAATTTCCAATCCATTCTAATAATGTTTTAGGACAGTTTACTTATGAAGAAGTAAAAGATCAGTTTTGCATATGAATTTAATGTAATTTCCAATCCATTCTAATGTTTTAGGACAGTTTACTTATGAAGAAGTAAAAGATCAGTTTTGCATATGAATTTAATGTAATTTCCAATCCATTCTAATGTTTTAGGACAGTTTACTTATGAAGACGTAAAAGATTAGTTTTGCATATGAATTTAATGTAAATTCCAATCCATTCTAATGTTTTAGGACAGTTTACTTATGAAAAAGTAAAAGATCAGTTTTGCATATGAATTTAATGTAATTTCCAATCCATTCTAATGTTTTAGGACAGTTTACTTATGAAGAAGTAAAAGATCAGTTTTGCATATGAATTTAATGTAATTTCCAATCCATTCTAATGTTTTAGGACAGTTTACTTATGAAAAAGTAAAAGATCAGTTTTGCATATGAATTTAATGTAATTTCCAATCCATTCTAATGTTTTAGGACAGTTTACTTATGAAGAAGTAAAAGATCAGTTTTGCATATGAATTTAATGTAATTTCCAATCCATTCTAATGTTTTAGGACAGTTTACTTATGAAGAAGTAAAAGATCAGTTTTGCATATGAATTTAATGTAATTTCCAATCCATTCTAATGTTTTAGGACAGTTTACTTATGAAGAAGTAAAAGATCAGTTTTGCATATGGATTTAATGTAATTTCCAATCCATTCTAATGTTTTAGGACAGTTTACTTATGAAGAAGTAAAAGATCAGTTTTGCATATGAATTAAATGTAATTTCCAATCCATTCTAATGTTTAAGGACAGTTAACTAATGAAAAGTGAAAGATCAGTTTTGCATATGAATTTAATGTAATTTCCAATCCATTCTAATGTTTTAGGACAGTTTACTTATGAAGAAGTAAAAGATCAGTTTTGCATATAAATTTAATGTAATTTCCAACCCATTCTAACGTTTTAGGACGGTTAACTAAGGAAGAAGTAAAGGATCAGTTTTTCATATGAATTTAATGTAATTTCCAATCCATTCTAATGTTTTAGGACAGTTAACTAATGAAGAAGTAAAAGATCAGTTTTGCATATGAATTTACTGTAATTTCCAATCCATTCTAATGTTTTAGGACAGTTAATTAAGGAAGAAGTAAAAGATCAGTTTTGCATATGAATTTAATGTAATTTCCAATCCATTCTAATGTTTTAGGACAGTTTACTTATGAAGAAGTAAAAGATCAGTTTTGCATATGAATTTAATGTAATTTCCAATCCATTCTAATGTTTTAGGACAGTTTACTTATGAAGAAGTAAAAGATCAGTTTTGCATATGAATTTAATGTAATTTCCAATCCATTCTAATGTTTAAGGACAGCTAACTAATGAAAAGTGAAAGATCAATTTTGCATATGAATTTAATGTAATTTCCAATCCATTCTAATGTTTTAGGACAGTTTACTTATGAAGAAGTAAAAGATCAGTTTTGCATATGAATTTAATGTAATTTCCAATCCATTCTAATGTTTTAGGACAGTTTACTTATGAAGAAGTAAAAGATCAGTTTTGCATATGAATTTAATGTAATTTCCAATCCATTCTAATGTTTTAGGACAGTTTACTTATGAAGAAGTAAAAGATCAGTTTTGCATATGAATTTAATGTAATTTCCAATCCATTCTAATGTTTTAGGACAGTTTACTTATGAAGAAGTAAAAGATCAGTTTTGCATATGAATTTAATGTAATTTCCAATCCATTCTAATGTTTTAGGACAGTTTACTTATGAAGAAGTAAAAGATCAGTTTTGCATATGAATTTAATGTAATTTCCAATCCATTCTAATGTTTTAGGACGGTTTACTTATGAAGAAATAAAAGATCAGTTTTGCATATGAATTTAATGTAATTTCCAATCCATTCTAATGTTTTAGGACAGTTTACTTATAAAGAAGTAAAAGATCAGTTTTGCATATGAATTTAATGTAATTTCCAATCCATTCTAATGTTTTAGGACAGTTTACTTATGAAGAAGTAAAAGATCAGTTTTGCATATGAATTTAATGTAATTTCCAATCCATTCTAATGTTTTAGGACAGTTTACTTATGAAGAAGTAAAAGATCAGTTTTGCATATGAATTTAATGTAATTTCCAATCCATTCTAATGTTTTAGGACAGTTTACTTATGAAGAAGTAAAAGATCAGTTTTGCATATGAATTTAATGTAATTTCCAATCCATTCTAATGTTTTAGGACAGTTTACTTATGAAGAAGTAAAAGATCAGTTTTGCATATGAATTTAATGTAATTTCCAATCCATTCTAATGTTTTAGGACAGTTTACTTATGAAGAAGTAAAAGATCAGTTTTGCATATGAATTTAATGTAATTTCCAATCCATTCTAATGTTTTAGGACAGTTTACTTATGAAGAAGTAAAAGATCAGTTTTGCATATGAATTTAATGTAATTTCCAATCCATTCTAATGTTTTAGGACAGTTTACTTATGAAGAAGTAAAAGATCAGTTTTGTCATATGAATTTAATGTAATTTCCAATCCATTCTAATGTTTTAGGACAGTTTACTTATGAAGACGTAAAAGATCAGTTTTGCATATGGATTTAATGTAATTTCCAATCCATTCTAATGTTTTAGGACAGTTTACTTATGAAGAAGTAAAAGATCAGTTTTGCATATGAATTTAATGTAATTTCCAATCCATTCTAATGTTTTAGGACAGTTTACTTATGAAGAAGTAAAAGATCAGTTTTGCATATGAATTTAATGTAATTTCCAATCCATTCTAATGTTTTAGGACAGTTTACTTATGAAGACGTAAAAGATCAGTTTTGCATATGGATTTAATGTAATTTCCAATCCATTCTAATGTTTTAGGACAGTTTACTTATGAAGAAGTAAAAGATCAGTTTTGCATATGAATTTAATGTAATTTCCAATCCATTCTAATGTTGTACGACAGTTAACTAATGAAGAATCAAAAGATCAGTTTTGCATATGAATTTATATGTAATGTTCAATCCATTCTAATGTTTTAGGGCAGTTAACTAATGAAGAAGTAAAAGATCAGTGTTGCATATGAATTTAATGGAATTTCCAATCCATTCTAATGTTTTAGGCCAGTTAACTAATAAAAAAGTAAAAGATCAGTTTTGCATATGAATTTAATGTAATTTCCAATCCATTCTAATGTTTTAGGACAGTTTACTTATGAAGAAATAAAAGATCAGTTTTGCATATGAATTTAATGTAATTTCCAATCCATTCTAATGTTTTAGGACAGTTTACTTATGAAGAAGTAAAAGATCAGTTTTGCATATGAGTTTAATGTAATTTCCAATCCATTCTAATGTTTTAGGACAGTTTACTTATGAAGAAGTAAAAGATCAGTTTTGCATATGAATTTAATGTAATTTCCAATCCATTCTAATGTTTTAGGACAGTTTACTTATGAAGAAGTAAAAGATCAGTTTTGCATATGAATTTAATGTAATTTCCAATCCATTCTAATGTTTTAGGACAGTTTACTTATGAAGAAATAAAAGATCAGTTTTGCATATGAATTTAATGTAATTTCCAATCCATTCTAATGTTTTAGGACAGTTTACTTATGAAGAAGTAAAAGATCAGTTTTGCATATGAATTTAATGTAATTTCCAATCCATTCTAATGTTTTAGGACAGTTTACTTATGAAAAAGTAAAAGATCAGTTTTGCATATGAATTTAATGTAATTTCCAATCCATTCTAATGTTTTAGGACAGTTTACTTATGAAGAAGTAAAAGATCAGTTTTGCATATGAATTTAATGTAATTTCCAATCCATTCTAATGTTTTAGGACAGTTTACTTATGAAGAAGTAAAAGATCAGTTTTGCATATGAATTTAATGTAATTTCCAATCCATTCTAATGTTTTAGGACAGTTTACTTATGAAGAAGTAAAAGATCAGTTTTGCATATGAATTTAATGTAATTTCCAATCCATTCTAATGTTTTAGGACAGTTTACTTATGAAGAAGTAAAAGATCAGTTTTGCATATGAATTTAATGTAATTTCCAATCCATTCTAATGTTTTAGGACAGTTTACTTATGAAGAAGTAAAAGATCAGTTTTGCATATGAATTTAATGTAATTTCCAATCCATTCTAATGTTTTAGGACAGTTTACTTATGAAGAAATAAAAGATCAGTTTTGCATATGAATTTAATGTAATTTCCAATCCATTCTAATGTTTTAGGACAGTTTACTTATGAAGAAGTAAAAGATCAGTTTTGCATATGAATTTAATGTAATTTCCAATCCATTCTAATGTTTTAGGACAGTTTACTTATGAAGAAGTAAAAGATCAGTTTTGCATATGAATTTAATGTAATTTCCAATCCATTCTAATGTTTTAGGACAGTTTACTTATGAAGAAGTAAAAGATCAGTTTTGCATATGAATTTAATGTAATTTCCAATCCATTCTAATGTTTTAGGACAGTTTACTTATGAAGAAGTAAAAGATCAGTTTTGCATATGAATTTACTGTAATTTCCAATCCATTCTAATGTTTTAGGACAGTTAATTAAGGAAGAAGTAAAAGATCAGTTTTGCATATGAATTTAATGTAATTTCCAATCCATTCTAATGTTTTAGGACAGTTTACTTATGAAGAAGTAAAAGATCAGTTTTGCATATGAATTTAATGTAATTTCCAATCCATTCTAATGTTTTAGGACAGTTTACTTATGAAGAAGTAAAAGATCAGTTTTGCATATGAATTTAATGTAATTTCCAATCCATTCTAATGTTTTAGGACAGTTTACTTATGAAGAAGTAAAAGATCAGTTTTGCATATGAATTTAATGTAATTTCCAATCCATTCTAATGTTTTAGGACAGTTTACTTATGAAGAAGTAAAAGATCAGTTTTGCATATGAATTTAATGTAATTTCCAATCCATTCTAATGTTTTAGGACAGTTTACTTATGAAGAAGTAAAAGATCAGTTTTGCATATGAATTTAATGTAATTTCCAATCCATTCTAATGTTTTAGGACAGTTTACTTATGAAGAAGTAAAAGATCAGTTTTGCATATGAATTTAATGTAATTTCCAATCCATTCTAATGTTTTAGGACAGTTTACTTATGAAGAAGTAAAAGATCAGTTTTGCATATGAATTTAATGTAATTTCCAATCCATTCTAATGTTTTAGGACAGTTTACTTATGAAGAAGTAAAAGATCAGTTTTGCATATGGATTTAATGTAATTTCCAATCCATTCTAATGTTTTAGGACAGTTTACTTATGAAGACGTAAAAGATCAGTTTTGCATATGGATTTAATGTAATTTCCAATCCATTCTAATGTTTTAGGACAGTTTACTTATGAAGAAGTAAAAGATCAGTTTTGCATATGAATTTAATGTAATTTCCAATCCATTCTAATGTTTTAGGACAGTTTACTTATGAAGAAGTAAAAGATCAGTTTTGCATATGAATTTAATGTAATTTCCAATCCATTCTAATGTTTTAGGACAGTTTACTTATGAAGACGTAAAAGATCAGTTTTGCATATGGATTTAATGTAATTTCCAATCCATTCTAATGTTTTAGGACAGTTTACTTATGAAGAAGTAAAAGATCAGTTTTGCATATGAATTTAATGTAATTTCCAATCCATTCTAATGTTTTAGGACAGTTTACTTATGAAGAAGTAAAAGATCAGTTTTGCATATGAATTTAATGTAATTTCCAATCCATTCTAATGTTTTAGGACAGTTTACTTATGAAGACGTAAAAGATCAGTTTTGCATATGGATTTAATGTAATTTCCAATCCATTCTAATGTTTTAGGACAGTTTACTTATGAAGAAGTAAAAGATCAGTTTTGCATATGAATTTAATGTAATTTCCAATCCATTCTAATGTTTTAGGGCAGTTAACTAATGAAGAAGTAAAAGATCAGTGTTGCATATGAATTTAATGTAATTTCCAATCCATTCTAATGTTTTAGGGCAGTTAACTAATAAAAAAGTAAAAGATCAGTTTTGCATATGAATTTAATGTAATTTCCAATCCATTCTAATGTTTTAGGGCAGTTAACTATAAAGAAGTAAAAGATCAGTTTTGCATATGAATTTAATGTAATTTCCAATCCGTTCTAATGTTTTAGGACAGTTAACTAATGAAGAATCAAAAGATCAGTTTTGCATATGAATTTAATGTAATTTCAAATTTATTCTACTGGTTTAGGGCAGTTTACTAATGAAGAAGTAAAAGATCAGTTTTGCATATGAATTTAATGTAATTTCCAATCCGTTCTAATGTTTTAGGACAGTTAACTAATGAAGAATCAAAAGATCAGTTTTGCATATGAATTTAATGTAATTTCCAATCTATTCTAATGTTTTAGGGCAGTTAACTAAGGAAGAAGTAAAAGATCAGTTTTGCATATGAATTTAATGTAATTTCCAATCTATTCTAATGTTTTAGGGCAGTTAACTAATTAAGAAGTCAAAGATCAGTTTTGCATATGAATTTATGTAATTTCCAATCCATTCTAATGTTTTAGGGCAGTTAACTAATTTTTTTTTTTTTTTTTAGGGCAGTTGACTATTGTTTTGTTTTTTTTGTTTTTTTTTGTTTTTGTTTTTTTGTAATGGAGTGTAGATAATACAGTGGATCTGTTATCGGCAGTTCCAGTAAGTCTCGCTTCTCCTATTTTGTCATTCAGCCCTCATTCAATAAGTTATTTTTCTTATAAAGGGTGAAGAAAAAGCTGCTTAAAGGTCGGTAGTACTTGGTGACCAGTAGTCTGAGATGTCGGAAATTTTTCTGTCTCTGTCTGTCCTTGTGGCCATGTCACTAGTAAGGGTGCTGGAGGTAAACGTTTTGTCTGGGCTGACGTTATCCGCCTGATAGTCAGGGACCCGACCCTTGGATTAACCACTAAGGAGGCTGTCCTATCAGCAGGCGCAAAGTACTGGGACTGCTGTATTGCCATTTGGTGAGTGGATCTGGATCATGCAGTAGTCTCTGGTGGGCCTCTCGATGCCATACTAGTGGGTAATTGTTATGGCTTTACCTTTTCGTGTGCTACAAAAAAAAATTTTCCTGTCTTTTTCTCTCTTACTTTCCCTCTCTGTACTGCTCTAACCAAATATGCCGACCTATTCCACAAATCCCAATACCTCAACATGAAATATCTCCAGAATAAAAACTCGATTAAACCTAGAAACCCATCTTCCAACGTAGACCCCTACTACCAGGTCTCCTTCTCCAACATCAGGGGTCTACGTTCCAACCTTCCAGAGGTTGAAACCCAATTACAGGAGACGAAACCGGACATATTATTTCTAAGTGAAACTGGAATAGGGCTGACCACTTCCCTAGATGAGTTCATTATTAACGGATACTCAAATTTAACAGCTAAATCTGACCCCCAAGATCGCCTTGGGCATGGAATATGTGCCTACATTAAGGGATATCTCTAGAGAAGGTCCTAATTTACCCTATATGTGCTTCAGGGTTGCACTTGTTAACACCACTGCATTTATATTTGCCCTCTATAGGCCCCACAACAGCGGAGTTACTATCTTTAAGAGCATATCTGAGAAAATAGACCACATACTGTCTTCACATCCCGCGGCTAACATCCACATCTGTGGTGACTTCAACGTCCATAATGTGGAATGGCTGACCCATTCAAATAAGACAGATGATGAGGGGAGGTTTTGTCATGATTTTGCCATTGCCTATGACCTCACTCAGATTGTTCGCGAACCCACCCGTGTGCCCGATACACTCGGTCAATATGCAAGCCTCTTAGACCTTTTTCTCTGAACTTCCCCTGAGCTATGTTCATGTTCCGTTCATTCTCCTCTAGGATCCTCCGACCACTCCGTCGTATCAGTTAAGATAAAAACGAAATGTAAGAAGCCCCCAGACGTACCCCTCCACCGTACTGTATACCGATACTCTATGGCTGACTGGGATAGCTTCCGTACATTCATATCTGATTTACCTCTGCACTCCATGTTTAAAAAGGAAGTGTCCTCTATAGTATCAGATCTGACTGAATGGTTAATTGTAGGCATAGACCAATTCATACCATCTAAAAAATTCCAACAAAAACCTAACAGCCAGCCATGGTTCTCCCCATAATATGCTAGTGCTATCATGCACAGAAATCACTTTTTCCATAACTACCAACGTAATAGATGCACTGAGACTAAAGCTGCTTTCAGGTCTGCCAGCAACCACTGTAAAAGAGTAATAAAAAATGCAAGAGAGCTATATGCCCAGTCTGTTAAATCCAAGGTAGCTGATCAGCGGCTTGGATCCCACCAATTTTGGCAAATAACAAATAGGATCCTGAACAGAAGTGTGTGTTCTATCTCAACCATTATCAATGGACCAGAGGTCATCTCGTCAGCATCAGACAAGGCGAAACTATTTGCAAAGAACTTTGCAGCTAATTCTCCCCTATGCGACGAAGGCCATCAACTCCCCATATTTCCTTGTAGATCACAGAACACGCTAGGTAACATACAAATATCCGTGCATGAGGTCGCCAAGCTAATAAAGAACCTAGATTCCAGTAAAGCAACTGGCCCTGATGGCATCCCAATTATAGTGTTAAAAAAGCTTCAACCAGAACTTGCTCCCATACTTACGAAACTATTTAAGCGCTTCCTTAAGGAGAAGTGCTTTCCGACTCCCTGAAAGACCTCATCAGTTTGCCCTGTATTTAAGAATTCAGGTGATAAGTCATCTCCCTCTCAGTACAGACCAATAAGTCTCCTGTGTGTTATGAGTAAGTTGCTGGAATCCATATTAAATAGAGAAATAGTCAACCACCTCAGCAGGAATAACCTTCTTAGTGACACACAATATGGTTTCCGCTCTGCAAGATCTACCGCAGATGTGCTGACGGTTATATCCCACAGGATTAGTGAATCTCTTGACAAAGGCTTCCTTTCTAGGGCAATTGCTCTTGACATATCAAAGGCCTTCGACAAGGTATGGCATAAGGGTCTACTTCACAAGATTTCCAGCTACGGTATAACTGGAAATGTTTTCTCAATCATTAAATCATTTCTCTCCGATAGGCTCATAAGAGTAGTGGTAGATGGACAAAAATCGGAGGCCTGCAATATAAATGCTGGAGTCCCTCAGGGGTCAATCCTGGGCCCAACTCTCTTCCTGATCTACATCAATGACCTCCCTAAACACATACTTAAATCATTCGTTGACATCTATGCTGATGAAACGACCATCTACAGCAACACATCAAAGGCTGTAAATGACAAAGCTCTTTCTGATTCTCTCTCCTCTGATCTCGAGCACGTGGTTCAGTGGGGGAAGATGTGGCTGGTTTCCTTTAATGCATCCAAAACCAAACTCCTATCCTTGCATCATCAACGCTCTGATCCCCAGCTGGCATCAATTGTGATGGATGGCTCTCGTCTGGGTGAGGCTCAGTGTTTTGACCTTTACTCCTGATCTTAAATGGAACACGTACATCAAGTCTGTTGCCAAGGTCGCTGGAAAGATGGTGAGATCCTTCTACCGCTCCAGAAGATATCTCACTACTGATGCAATTCTCTATCTATATAAAAGCCAAGTACGTCCAAGGATGGAATACTGTTGCCATATCTGGGCAGGAGCTGCTAAAAACAGCCTATCCTGCCTTGACAGAGTACAAAATAGACTTTGTGGTTTAGTGGGGGATGCCCTCTTCTCTACCCTGCAACCTCTCTCCCACAGAAGAGACGTTGCGAGCCTGTCCTTGTTTTATCGTTATTTCCATGGTAGATGCTCGTCTGAACTCCAATCTCTGGTCCCCTCTCGCCAATCTTTAAAGAAAAACACCCGTCTAGCTGAATCCACTGTGAAAAATTTCCCCCACGCTATATCTGTACCTAAATCAAAACGTGGATTCCATGAACAAAGCTTCTTTCTTAGAACTGCACGCCTGTGGAACTCTGTTCCATCTGCCTGCTTCCCTCCGGACTACAACTTGGATGTGTTCAAGTCCAATGTTAACAAATTCCTAATGAACCGCCCCCTTAAGTAAACACTTCAGAAAATTTCCACACTAACGTAATGTACTTGCAGTAACCCTTATCCCTGAGTGGCTTCTGGGCCTTGATAAGTGGTGATCACTGTGTAAAAAAAATTAGAAAAATTTTAAAAAAAGTTAAAGATCAGTTTTGCATATGAATTTAATGTAATTTCCAATCCATTCTAATGTTTTAGGACAGTTAACTAATGAAGAATCAAAAGATCAGTTTTGCATATGAATTTAATGTAATTTCTAATCCATTCTAATGTTTTAAACTAATGAAGAAGTAAAAGATCAGTTTTTCATATGAATTTAATGTACTTTCCAATCCATTCTAATGTTTTAGGGCAGTTAACTAATAAAAAAGTGAAAGATCAGTTTTGCATATGAATTGAATGTAATTTCCAATCCATTCTAAGGTTTTAGGGCAGTTAACTAATGAAAAAGTGAAAGATCAGTTTTGCATATGAATTTAATGTAATTTCCAATTCATTCTAATGTTTTAGGGCAGTTAACTAATGAAAAAGTGAAAGATCAGTTTTACATATGAATTGAATGTAATTTCCGATTCATTCTAATGTCTTAGGGCATTTAACTAATGAAAAGTGAAAGATCAGTTTTGCATATGAATTTAATGTAATTTCCAATCCATTCTAACGTTTTAGGGCAGTTAACTAATGAAAAAGTGAAAGATCAGTTTTGCATATGAATTTAATGTAATTTCCAATCCATTTTAATGTTTTAGGGCAGTTAACTATGAATTTTGTGCACTTTGCTGATGATTTTGTTAAGGTTATTACATGTGGTTTTATAGTGTGTTTGTTTGAAGGAGAGCTTTCTATTTTTACTGTAAAGGAGATTTGTTTGTGTGTGATGCAAGGTCATTCAAATTTAGGATTAGTTGCAGGGTTAAGGAAGTTTTTTTAGGGGTTAGCTTGCCATTTGAATTTAAGGTTAGTGGTAGCTAATGCTTTTTTGAGGGGAGGGGTATAGTACTGCTCAAACCTAATTTAATGGTAGAGTAAGTAATGTTTTTTTAACTAACTTTTCAGCACTCACCCCCACTAAAGTTTTTTGGTAACTAGCCTAAAAAACTAGGGATGGATCATTTTATATTATAGTTCAGACATGCAGAGGATTGGAAACAAGTTTGGAAATTGGTGAAATTTATATGCCACTCGCATCCCTACACCATATTTGCAATCATGTGTTTCTTTCTGCTGCATAACCAAATAGATAAAAAATATCAAGACAGTGTTTTTAAGTTATGATTATTGTGATTATATCTTTTGTCATGTAGGAATATTGTGAATTGGTGGTTTCTTCATAGAGACACATTTTTTTTAAAATTTAAATGGAAGCCACTTAAATTTTCTCCAAAATCTGTTCCCAACATTTGCCCAAAAATCAACTTTTAATGCAATGTCTAATCTTCTAAAGAAGTTTTTGATCAACTCGCTATTTCCGAAATAGTTGTGCTAAGTTCAAGTTTGATCAGATGTCTTGTTTATTAATGCAATATAACTTTTCTCCAACCATATCTAACATAATGGATTATGTGAATATATGAATCATTTCTGATGAATATTGTTTCAGCATTAAACCCACAAACAGATTTATCATAAAACAAGCTGATTAAATACCCCCTTATCCTTCTCTGTTCTAATCTGCTTCAGTTCAGTAGAAACCCACTTCTGTTTTGTTTTAAGGGTGTAATTTTATTAAAAGTTTTACCCCTCCTCATGCTTGGTTTCAGAGTTACTGTAATAAATGCTTTAATTTAGAAAATATTTGTTCTGATTTTGCTGTTTTCATCAAAATTACCCTAAATATTTAAATGACTAAAGAGAAATATTTTTATACTGAAAAGCAAAACAAAAATGAGATTGTTTCCATGATGATGTAAGACAGTAAATTTCTTTAGGATTTTCTTTTGACATTTCTATAAAATTGTTTTGCTATTAAAGATTTTACTGTTTGTTTTTCTATCCTCTTTTTAAAACTGTTTAGTCATGTTAAAAAGGGATTACAATAAGCTAGAATAAAGACTACAAAAGTCTTAATATTTTCTTGTTTTTAGCTTACAGTCAGCCTACATCTGTAATATGAGAGAGCATTGGTTTACTATACGCAAGATCGGTTATCAGTGGTTCAATCTGAACTCGCTCTTAAGTGGACCTGAACTAATTTCCGACACATATTTGGCCTTATTTCTTACACAATTACAACAAGAAGGTGAGTGTTTCGTGAGATTTCTTTACAATTTTGCTTTCTTTTATGATCAGAAATAGAAAATTTCAATATTGTGAACATATTTTGCTGTTTTCCCACTTCCAGTGGTTCATTCCATTGCTTTTAAGATTTTTCTCGCTGTATCTTTTCCTATATTAATGATAAATTGTACAATCTATTCTAATGATTCTTAATTTCCCTGCCATTATCACATATGTCTTCACTTCTTTCCCTCATCTCTTAATTTCGGAATGGATTACCAAGTTTTCAACTACCAAACATTCTATGACCTTCTGCCTTACAATCAACAGCTTTTCTTCCCACTTTGTTGTTCCCAAAATCTCACCTCAGAAATGGCAAGAATATTTTGAACATTTACAAATTAATCAATTGTATCAATGATTTTGCAGATTAAATCAGTTGAAAGAGTCACCTATAAAAGCAAATCACATTTGTTGGAACAAATTTAAAAAAAAAAATTAAAAATAATCAATTCTATCTTTTTTTTTTTTTTTTTTTTTTTTTTACACAGGAATCACCACTTACCAAGGCCCAGAGGTCACTCGAGGATAAGAGTTAATGGGTATACATAAGTCAAGGTGATTATAGCATAGTAAACATAAATAGTGGGAATTTTGTAAATTGGATTACTTAGGGGGACGGTTCATCAAGAACTTGTTTACGTTGGAATCAGATTGTAGTCAGCTGGAAAGCAGACAATCAGAAGACAATTCTACAGGCGTGCAGTTTTAAGAAAGAAGCTTTGTTCATGAAATCTATGTTTAGATTTAGGCACAGATAAAGAGTGTGGGAAATTATTGATAGTGGTTTTAGCGAGACAAGTGTTTTTTGTGAAAGTTTGGCAAGGAGGGACCATAGATTGAGGCTCTGCTAAGCATTTGCCATGAAAATAAAGATAAAGCAGGGACGGGATCGCAACATCTCTTTTGTGAGGAAGAGAAAAGGGCATCCCCCACTAAGCTACAAAGTTTATGTTGAACTCTGTCAAGGCAGGATAAGCTGCTTCTAGCAGCTTATCCTGCCCAGATGTGGTAACAGTACTCCATCGTTGGCCATACCTGCCTTTTATATAGGTAGAGAATTGCATCAGGAGAGAGATATCTACTGGAACAGTAGAATGATCCCACCATTTTTCCAGCAACCTTGGCAATGGATTTGATATACATGCTTCATTTCAGGTTAGGAGCAAAGGGCAAGTCGAGAAGCTTGTCAAAATATGAAGCCTCCCCAAGACGAGAGCTATTTATTCAGATTGGCATCAGAGCATAGATGATGTAGAGATAGTGTAAGCTGTTTTTGACTACTGTTTGGGGGTATGAAACCAGTGGATTCGCCAATTATTTTTATAACCACCGGCTGTGCTAAAAAAACAATGAAAACCTTCCAAAGTTAGTATAAAAATTGTTGAATTCCGGATTCAATCAGTTCGCCACTAAATACGTCACAGACCGCATTTGATTCTTGGCCGCCATCTTGGTTACTGCCAATTACAGTAAAGATCTGATCTGATCTGAACTACACCGCCATCTTTGTTCAACATAATGTCACAACACTTAACAGGTTATGCGCCCAGCCATCGTCTTTTCTTTGATGGATTGGAATCTAAATTTGAATTGTGGCAGGTAAAATTTCTGGGATATCTAAGGATTCGAAAACTACACAAAGTGATACAATCTCCAACAGAGACTCCTCCACTGAAAAGAACATGACTGTTTTTGCAGAACTGATTCAATGCTTAGACAATAGAAGTCTGTCTCTGATTATTTATAAGAGATGCATTGGATGACAGACGGAAAGCATTGAACATATTAAGAGAATTGTTGATTTTGTTTTTTTAGGTTGACAATATATTACTCATCTCAAACTGTGACAACACTTTAAAAGATGTTAAAAATAAATTAAATAAAAAATTTTAAATGGCTGATCTTGGACGACTGTCATGGTGACCCGAACCTTGGAATAACCACTAAGGAGGCTGTCCTATCAGCAGGTGCAAAGTACTGGGGCTGCTGTATTGCCATTTGGTGAATGGATTCTTGACCATGCAGTAGTCTCTGGTGGGGCCTCTCTCGATACCATACTAGTGGGTAATTGTTACGGCTTTACCTTATCATGTGCTACAAAAAAAAAATTTTCCCGTCTTTCATCTCTTACTTTCCTTCTCTGTTCTGCTCTAACCAAGTATGCTGACCTGTTCCACAAACCCCAAAATCCTCAACATGAAATATCTCCAGAATAAAAACTCGATTAAACCTAGAAACCCATCTTCCAACGTAGACCCCTACTACCAGGTCTCCTTCTCCAACATCAGGGGTCTACGTTCCAACCTTCCAGAGGTTGAAACCCAATTACAGGAGACGAAACCAGACATATTATTTCTAAGTGAAACTGGAATAGGGCCAACCACCTCCCTAGATGAGTTCATAATTAAAGGATACTCTAACTTAACATCTAAATTTGACCCCCAAGATTGCCACGGGCATGGAATATGTGCCTACATTAAAAATGGCATCCCATGTGGCAGGAATATCTCCAGAGAAGACCCTAATCTACCTTATATGTGCTTCCGGGTGGCACTTGCTTACACCACCGCATTTATATTTGCCCTCTATCGCTCCCACAACAGCGGAGTTACTGTCTTTACGAGTATATCGGAGAAAATTGACCACATCCTGTCTGCTCATCCCTCGGCTAACATTCACATTTGCGGTGACTTCAATGTCCATAATGTGGAATGGCTGACCCACTCAAATAAGACCGATAATGAGGGGAGGTTCTGTCATGATTTTGCCATTGCCTATGACCTCACTCAAATTGTCTGCGAGCCCACCCGTGTTCCCAATACTACCGGTCAGTACGCAAGCCTTCTAGACCTTTTTCTATCAACTTCCACTGAGCTATGCTCATGTTCCGTTCTATCTCCTCTGGGATCCTCCGACCACTGTGTCGTATCAGTTAAGATAAAAATGAAATATAATAAATCTACAGACGTACCTCTCCACCGTACTGTATACCGATACTCTATGGCGGACTCGGATAGCTTCCGTACATTCATATCTGATCTACCTCTCCATTCCATGTTTAAAAAGGATGTGTCCTCTATAGTATCAGACCTGACCGAATGGTTACTTGTAGGCATAGACCAATTCATACCATCTAAAAAATTCCAACAAAAACCTAACAGCCAGCCATGGTTTTCCCCTGAATGTGCTGCTGCCATCGCGCAAAGAAATCACTTTTTCCGTAGCTACCAACGTAATAGATGCACTGAAATTAAAGCTGCTTTCAGGACCGCCAGCAACCACTGTAAAAGAGTAATATAAAATGCAAGAAAACTATATCCGTTAACTCAATCCGTTAAATCCAAAGTAGCTGAGCAGCGGCTTGGTTCCCACCAGTTCTGGCAAATAGCAAATAGGATCCTGAACAGAAACATGCGTTCTATCCCAACCATTATCAATGGACCAGAGGTCATCTCGATAGCATCCGACAAAGCCAAGCTATTTGCCAAAAACTTTGCGACAAATTCTACCCTGTGCGATGAAGGCCATCAACTCCACATATTCCCTCCTATAACAGACAACACGCTATGCCACATACAGATATCTGTGCATGAGGTCGCCAAGCTAATCAAGAATCTTGACTTCAGTAAAGCAACTGGTCCTGACGGTATTCCAATTATAGTGTTAAAAAAATTACAACCAGAACTTGCCCCCATACTTACGAAACTGTTTAAGCGTTGCCTTAAGGGGAAGTGCTTCCCAACACCCTGGAAAACCTCATCAGTATGCCCTGTATTTAAGAATTCAGGTGATAAGTCATCTCCCTCTCAGTACAGACCAATAAGTCTCCTGTGTGTCATGAGTAAGTTACTGGAATCCATAATGAATAGAGAAGTAGTCAACCACCTCAACAGAAATAACCTTCTTAGCAACACGCAATATGGTTTCTGTTCTGCTAGATCTACAGCAGATGTGCTAACGGTTATATCTCATAGGATTAGCGAATCTCTCGACAAAGGTTTCATTTCTAGGGCAATTGCTCTTGACATATCAAAGGCCTTTGATAAGGTATAGCATAAAGGCCTACTACACAAGATTTCCAGCTACGGTATTACTGGAAATGTTTTCTCAATCATTAAATCATTTCTCTTGGATAGGCTCATAAGAGTAGTGGTTGATGGGCAGAAATCAGAGGCCCACAGTATTAATGCTGGAGTCCCTCAGGGGTCCATACTGGGCCCAACTCTCTTCCTGATCTACATCAATGATCTCCCAAAACATATACTAAAATCATTTGTTGACATCTATGCTGATGACACGACCATCTATGGCAACACATCAAAGGCCGTAAATGATGATGTTCTCTCTGATTCTCTCTCCTCTGATCTTGAGCGTGTGGTACAGTGGGGAAAGATGTGGCTGGTTACCTTTAATGCATTTAAGACCAAGCTCCTATCTCTACATCATAAACGCTCTGATCCCCATCTGGCATCAATTGAAATGGATGGCTCTCGTCTAGGGGAGGCCCCATGTTTTGATAAGCTTCTGGGTTTGACCTTTACTCCTGATCTTAAATGGAACACATACATCAAGTCTGTTGCCAAGGTCGCTGGGAAAATGGTGGGATCCTTCTACCGCTCTAGAAGATATCTCACTATCTATATAAGAACCAAGTATGTCCAAAGATGGAGTACTGCTGCTACATCTGGGCGGGAGCTGCTAAAAACAGCCTATCCTCCCTTGACAGAGTACAAAATAGACTTTGTGGCTTGGTGGGGGATGCCCTTTTCTCTACCGTGCGACCTCTTTCTCACAGAAGAGATGTAGCGAGCCTGTCGTTGTTCTATCGTTATTTCCATGGCAAGTGCTCGTCTGAGCTCCATTCTCTGGTCCCCCCCCTCGCCAATCTTTTTCAAAAAACACCCGATTAGCTGAAACCACCGTCAATAATTTTCCCCACTCCTTATCTGTGCCTAAATCAAAACGTAGATTCCATGAACAAAGCTTCTTTCTTAGAACTGCACGCCTGTGGAATGCTGTTCCGCTTGCCTGTTTCCCTCCCGACTTCAACCTGGATGTCTTCAAGTCCAACACAAACAAATTCCTGATGACCCCCCCCTAAGTAATGACACTTTACCAATTCTCCAATACTATTGCTACACTATCCCTTTGATTACTGTACACACAATAACCCTTATCCCCGAGTGGCCATTGGACCTTGATAAGTGGTGAACTCCATGTAAAAAAAAAAATATATATATATATATATATATATATATAGATATATAAAATTTACCTGTGAAAATGAAACTATAACTATGAACCAATCACGATACATTGAAAAAAATTCTGCTCAAGTTCGGAATCCAAGATTGCAAACCGCGTTCAACTCCCGTTGAAATGGGCATAAATAAAAAATATAGGGACTGAAACAAAATCCATAGATAATCGAATATACAGGGAAATGGTAAGGAGCCTCATCTACTTGATGACCGCAATTAGGCCTGACATATGCTATACTGTAACAAAGCTATCTCAAAATTTATTGAAATCGACAATTAAGACCTTAATCGTGCAAAACAAATCCTTCGTTACCTAAAAGGAACCAAGGAACAATCTTTAATATTTAAAAAGTCTACATATCCTCTAAATTTAGATGGATTTTCAGATTCACATTGAGGTAACTCTGAGGATAGAAAAAGTATAATGGGGTATTGTTTTAGACTGTCAAAGACTGGACCTATGATCTCTTGGAAAACTAAAAAGCAACAAATTGTTGCCCTTTCTACTTGTGGAGCAGAATATGTGGCCCTAACCCATTCCGCGCAGGAGGCAATTTTTCGGAACACCCTTCTAAAATCTATTTTAAAACCAGATCTAAGTAAAAAAAAAACCTGTAGTAATTTATTGTGACAATCTAAGTAGTATCTTATTAGCGAATAATTCTATGATTCATCAAAGGTCGAAGCATATTGATATCAGATATTATTTTATAAGGGATGAAATAAGGAAAAAATCTATTACTCTTACTTATATGACGTCTGAAAATAATGTAGCCGACATTTTCACTAAACCTATAAAAAGAATAAAATTAAAACATTTTATAACCGAACTTTAAAAAAAAAACAGTTTGGGTTTAGATGCATTAAAAGTAACCAGCCACCTCTTTCTTCCCCATTGTACCACATGCTCAAGATCAAAGGAGAGAGAATCAAAGAGAACTTGGTCGTTTGCTACCATAGATTATAGTGTCATCAGCATAAATGTCTACAAATGATGTAAGGATTTGGAAGATCATTAATGTAGATCAGGAAGAGAGTTGGTCCCAGGATGGACTCCTGAGAGACTCCACATTAATACTGAGAGCTTCTGATTTCTGCCCATCAACCACTACTCTTATGAACCTATCAGAAAGAAATGGTTTAATAATTGAGAAGATATTTCCAGCTATACCATTGCTGGAAATCTTGTAAAGTTGACCTTTATGCCATACCTTATCAAAGGCCTTTGATATGTAAAGAGCAATTGCCCTAGAGAGGAACCCTCCGTTGAGAGATTCGCTAATCCTATGAGATATAACTGTAAGCACATCTGCTGTAGATCTAGCAGAACGGAAACCATATTGCACGTCACTAAGAAGGTTGCTTCTGCTGAGATGGTTGACTACTTTTCTATTTAACACAGATTCCAGCAGTTTACTCATGATGCACCAGAGACTTATTGGTCTGTACTGAGAGGGAGATGAGCGATCACCTGAATTCTTAAATACAAGGCATACTGATGAGATTTTTCAGGGTGTTGGGAAGCAAATCTCCTTAAGACAATGCTTAAATAACTGTAAGTAGCATGTTTTCAGATAAACAAGGAAATACTGGGAGTTGGCGGCCTTGGTCGTAAAGGCTAGAATTAGCTGCAAAGATCTTGGCAAAGAGTTTTACCTCAGGTCCATTGATGATAGTTGGGATAGAGCGCACACTTCTGTTCAGGATTCTGCTTGCTATTTGCCAAAACTGATGGGACCCTAGTTGCTGCTCAGCTACTTTGGACTTGACGGACTGAGCATACAACTCTCTCGCATTCTTTATTACTTTTTTACAGAGGTTGCTGGTGGACCTGAAGGCGGCTTTAGTCTCAGTACATCTATTATGTTGGAAGCAATGGAAAAAGTGATTTCTGTGTGCAATGGCAGCAGCACATTCTGGGGAGAATCACGGCTGAATGTTAGGTTTTTGCTGGAACTTTTTTGAGGGTATGAAACAGTCTATACCTACAATTACCGTCAGGTCTGATACTATAAAGGACACATCCTTTTTAAACATGGAATGTAGAGGTAGATCTGATATAAATGTGTGGAAGCTATCCCAGTCAGCCATGGAGTATCGATATACTGTACGATGGAGAGGTATGTCTGAGGACCTATTACATCTTGTTTTTATCTTAACTGATAAAACAGAGTGGTTGGAAGATCCCAGTGGAGACAGAACGGAAGATGAACATAGCTCAGGGCAAGTTGTGAGAAAAAGGTCTAGGAGACTTGCATATTGGCTGTCAGTGCCAGGGACACGGGTGGGTTCATGAACAATCTGAGTGAGGTCATAAGCAATGGAGAAATCATGACAGAATCTCCACTCATCATCGGCCTTGTTTTAGTGAGTTAACCATTCCACATTGTGAACATTGAAGTCTCCACAGACGTGAATGTTTGCTGAGGGGTGCGCAGACTGAATTTGGTCAATTTTCTCAGATATGCTTTTAAAGATAGTAACTCCACTAGAGTGCAAATATGAACGCAGTAGTGTGAGCAAGTACAACCCGGGAACACATATAGGGTAAATTAGGATTTTCTCTGGAGATGTCCCTGCCACATGGAAAGTCATCTTTAATGTAGGCACATACTCCATGCCCTTGGGAGTCGGGTTTAGAGGTTAAGTTAGATTATCCTTTAATTACGAACTCATCTAGGGAAGTAATTGGTCCAATGCCAGTTTCGCTTAGGAATAATAGGTCAGGTTTAGTCTCCTGTAATAGTTTGAACCTCTGGAAGGTTGAAACGTAGACCCCTGATGTTGGGGAAGGAGACATAGCAGTGGAGGGGTCCCCGTTGGAAGTTGGAGATCTGGGTTTGATCGAGTATTTTTTCTGGAAACCTTTCATGATTGGGATTTGTGGAATAGGTCAACAGACTGGCTTAGAGCAAGGCAGAGAGGGAAAGTAAGAGAAACAAAGAAATTTTTTTATTTTTGTAGCACATAAGGTAAAGCCGTAACAATTACCCGCTAATATGGCATCAAGATGCCCCATTAGGAGCTAATGTATGGTCCAGAATCCATTCAACAAATGGCAATACAGCAGCCCCAGTACTTTGCACCTGCTGATAGGACAGCCTCCTTAGTGGTTAATCCAAGGTTCAAGTCCCTGACTATCAGGCGGGTAACGTCAGCCCAGTTGAAACGTTTACCTTCAACATCCTTAATAGTGACATGGCCACAAAGATAGACAAAGAAACAGAATTTCCGACATTTCTGGCAACTGTTCACACAAAATAGTGCCAACCTAGTATACAGCTTTTTCTTCTCCCTTTGTCAGAAAAATCACTCATTGAAAAAAATGAGGACTGAGGGACAAATAAGGAGAAGCTAGAGTAACAAAAACTGCCAATAATGCATCCACAGTGCATTGTCTACTCTCCATCAAAAAGAGAAAAAAAGGACTTATTAATATTTACTTAGTATAAGTCCATAGCTCTCTTTGAAATTAAAGATATTATTTGAAGATACCTTCCCCTCCCATATTTACATGTGAGTTTATATAGTGGAATCAACATGACACTGTTATAGATTTCATTATTATTTTTTTTTTAATAGTCTACATACATTTGCATTATAAGAACTAACTGAAATAAGCTTATATTAAACAAAATTGATAGAATAAACAAGTATAAAAGAATTTAGCACAAAAACTGGGGATTATTTTGTGTTGAAATATGTAGACTGAAGAAAGAAAGCTCCACAGGCGGCATTTTAGCAACCTTGGTCAACACGAGAATATAAATAAAATCTTCATCTCAATAACCTACATGTCTGTAAGTTAGTTACATGAAAAAATGTCGCATTTCATATGTAAACTGCAATCAAACATTCCGAAAAAAAATGCTACATCTACTTGTAATAATGGTCATTTATCCCCGTGTATACCTGGAGCAAAATAAAATTTCTCTGAGCAGATTTTATTTGCAAGAACATAACATTGTGGTGCTTCTTCCCAGCTTACTATTACATGATCGCTTGCAAGTCGTAAATCCAAAGATTCTTTGTTGGACCGCATTCTAAAATATTCTGCTTAGTTTTAACACTTGCCTGCAATTATCAATGAATTTTTCACACCATCTACATGTCAAAATCAGTAAATCTTATTTTTGACCCTTTGTAAAGTGTGATCGTTAAAACTAAGAAACAATGAATATATATAATTAATTATTTAAGTCACTTGCGAAAGAACAATGCTGTATTTTTGATTTCTTATATATATATATATATATATATATACATATAAGAAATAAAAATACAGCATTGTTCTTTCACAAGTGGCTTAAAGAATGCACGGGGATTCTTTCAAACATTGTTGCAAGGAATGAACGCTGTCCATACAACAATTTTCCTTTTTTTTTTGCATTCCAATACCTGTTTGTGACCAAGAGCAGAGGACCGCTTGAAACTAAAAAAATAAAATAGTAAATACAAAGAGTAACATTGTTTTCATGCTGCAAAAACCTTTATAACTTGTTAATCACATATATATATATATATATATATATATATATATATATATATATATAAAGTTTTATTTTTTTATTACCGTTTATCTGCTTAGTTAAACAGCGATACAGTAACGGTTTTCGGTAACCGAAACATGTGTAACTAGACAGATAAAACGGCAATAAAAAATAAAATGCATATTTGCTCTGCAGTAGTATTGAGCACTTTCTTCAGGTTTTTACCAATTACCATTTTTGCTAAATATATATATATATTATATATATATATGTATGTGTGTGTGTGTGTATGCGTGTAAGAGAAAAAAATAACTGTAAGTTGAACTTTGCAATCAAAATTTCTTGTTCGACTGAATACTCCAAAAAACAATTTACAAAGTCCTTATTCTGCGGAGTTTCAAAGAATGTTGTTCTTAATATTCTTCTCATCAGAGGACAAAGAAATCAGCAAATTGTATTTGTAACAATGCTAGAATTTGCTAGTTAAGGCTTAAGTGAAACCGCAATTTATTGTAGTTATAAATTGCTAAATAAAAAAAAATGAAAAATATTGGATATGTAAAGAACTAATATAAAAACAAACAGTGCATAATATTTCAGCTTGAATGAACCTCCTCTAGACGTATATATATATATATGACAACATATTTCAAGTTGTTCAGTGTTTTTCTTCTCGGTATACTGCACACAGTTTTTTCTAAAAGTAGCTCTAGCACATCAATAATAAAATGCTACACGGAAACTAAAAGTGGTAAGAAACAAACATATGACAAATAAGTGTTTCCATAGCCAATAAAATGGACGTTGAAACCTCCCTGCATAATATTATTGTGTTATAACTTATTTCAAAGTGTGTAATCGGTTCCAAAAGGAAAGTGTTTATAAGTCACAGCTTTGTAATCTAGGTAATCGGTCAAGAATATAAAATGAAATTTAATTGTTAACAGGAATAAAAAATGCAAAAAAACAAAAAAACAAATATAGCATCTTTAAATTCTTGATAATCGCTCAAAAATCGAAAATTAAGTATTGGTACCCATAAAAGAAATTTTTTGTTTAGGGCCGTTTTGGGGTAGGAGGGTAGTGGCATGTCGGTATTATGTGCATATTTACATTCCCAAACCCATGCTGTGTTTACATTTTGAGAGGGTTCCGTCCGAGCAAGGAAAGAGCAAGTGTTATGTTGTCGTATCATAAAATGAGCATTTGTTGTATATTGGTTGAAATTGGAATGGAGATGATATATTAAAACGTGTCTATTTATAAAAGATTGGTACGTTGTGTGTGTGTGTGTGATCATCTAGTGGTCTTTCTATTCCATATGTTCATATGCTGTTAAGTGTGAATATGTGTGACATGCATTTTCACATACCTCTGCTTCTTCGTTGGTCCATCTGGAAATTCTCGTCTGGGAGGGAGACTTGATACCTGTTTTTGGGGACAAAGATTTATTTCACACCAAGACAAGAAATTGGTTCTATAGTTTATTTCACTTTCCCAGATGTCTTGCAGGTGGAAAGTGAATTTGGCCTGTGTTGTTTTTTTCTTCTAGGTCTTATTTCTACCACGTCAGCGTTCGTTCCCCCCCCCCCGCGAAGGGGAGGAGACAACAGCGAAGCCGTCGGGTCTCTTTCAAGTCCCAAACAAATCTCCTTGATTCAGCTAACCTAATCACATGACTCACACGCAATCCAATCAGCTGTCAACGTGTCTACACTGTAATTCACACTCTCCCTCCCTCTCTCTCCTCTAACACAAGTTGTGTTTGAGTACATTGTATGTTAGTTCCATGTGCAGAAGGAAAGAGTTAGCAATGCATGTAAATATGCCAATAATTCTGAAACCTTTTGTTAGAGCTCATTGTAACAAAATTTTAAGGGTTTCAATATTTAATTTAAATAATTTTGAGCGATTATCAATACTTCAAAGAAGCTGTGTATGCTTTTTAGCAAAATTGCATCATGTAAAGTTGATTTAATATTATGTTTGTGTGATTATTGAGTGTTAAGACATTATGTATATTATATTTTACTTATGCATGTATGTAAACATGCTGAATTGTTCAAAATAAGTTGCCAGTATTTATGTAGTATTAGGACCATGTTAAGGTTACCAGTAGTTAAATATCTGTTTTGAGTGATTATTATGCTTGTATTTGTTTTTTTAACACTAATATGTCCTGTAGAGAAACGTTTTTATTTTGTTTTTTTCAGTACAGCATCTATTATCAATTTGTTAGTTAAAAGTATACAATAGTTGCATAACACTATCCCCTGAGCACATCTGTGATTGGTTTCTAAATAATCACATGATTCATTCATTGCACTTCAGTAAATGCATAAGTCCAAAAAGGATATAATGAATGTCCCAAGAGGAAAAGTATGAATACATAAATCAAAAAAATAAGTGAACATTATTCATCAAATCGTAGCATATATGTATTGTTCAAACATCATCCTCTGCTTGTAGACAATCAGAATGAGAAAAGTTTTATCTTAATAAATTAGTTAATGGGTTTAACAGTTTAAATCCTGTCAAAATGTACTAGGCAAAGAAAAAAAAGTTGATTATCAATTTTTTTTTTTGGGGGGGGGGGGGCTTAAAAAAAAAAACAGAAAATAACAGTTGCCAATAAAAAGAAATAAATAAAAACAGTAAAATTAATGAATTCGTTATGGTAGGCTGTTTGTTTTGAGGGACACAAAGAAATAAAGAAAGAATGTAGAAGGTACATTTACTACTATGTTTGTATATTAGTATTTAGTCTTAGCAAAGAATTTGTTCGCTGTTGCTATATGTTGGGAATTGTTTAATAACTAAAATTGATGCTGTGTAAATCAATATTTTTCATAGCAACACCATATTGTAATGTTAATTTAAAAAAAAAAAAAAAAAAAAAAAAAAAATTCCAATAAGGAATAATATATATATATACCATATTGTAATGTTCTGTAGTGTTCATTCGAATGATCTAATTCTGGAATAAGAGAATTAGCGAACAACTAATCAAAGGCAGCAAACTTTCATGAGGGAGACTTATTTTTTTATTCTACTATGGGAAAGTTAATGGTATATCTGTGTTTGTATAAGCCAGTTAAGGGCAGTGTACTTTACTCCTGATCTGAAATGGAACACGTACATCAAGTCTGTTGCCAAGGTCCCTGGAAAGATGGTGGGATCCTTCTACCACTCCAGAAGATATCTCACTACTGATGCAATTCTCTATCTATATAAAAGCCAAGTACGTCCAAAGATAGAATACTGCTGCCATATCTGGGCAGGAGCTGCTAAAAATAGCCTATCCTGCCTTGACAGAGTACAAAATAGACTTCGTGGCTTAGTGGGGGATGCCCTTTTCTCTACCCTTCAACCTGTCTCCCACAGAAGAGACGTTGCGAGCCTATCCTTGTTTTATCGTTATTTCCATGACAGGTGCTCGTCTGAACTCCAATCTATGGTTCCCCCTCGCCAATCTTTCACAAAAAACACCCATCTAGCTGAATCCACTGTGAAAAATTTCCCCCACTCTTTATCTGTACCTAAATCAAAACGTGGATTCCATGAACAAAGCTTCTTTCTTAGAACTGCACGCCTGTGGAACTCTGTTCTGTCTGCCTGCTTCCTACCTGACTACAACTTGGACGTGTTCAAGTCCAACGTTAACAAATTCCTAATGAACCACCCCCTTAAGTAAACACTTCATCAAATCTCCACACTAACGTAATGTACTTGCAATAACCCTTATCCCTGAGTGGCTTCCAGGCCTTGATAAGTGGTGACCACTGTGTAAAAAAAAAAAAAAAAAAAAATGTAGAATCTGTGGTACATGTACGCTTCCTTCCTGTGTCAGCTGATGGCAGTAGTAGGACTAAATTGGTACCCCCTCCTCTAGATGTTGTGATTATGATGGTGTTGTTCCTAGGATGTAATGTAGTATTTTATTATCACGATTGAATGTGTCTGCAAAGGTGTTTGAAAGCTACATAAGATAGTGGCTATTAGCCTAAATGTATTGAATTTGTATGTGGCATCTATTGTTGCAAACCTACGATACTTTGGTTCAAATACTTTGCAGTCATTTTATTATATATGGAGATCTCACACACACACACACACAATATTCTGGAGCAGCCTAAACACTGACATTTTTTAATACAAATGCACATATGTAAATGTTATGTGCATACACATTTTATCAAGATGGTGCGATTTATAGAAAGAGAGAAGACAGGGAGATGAGAGTTAACAAATGAATGAAGCCTATGGTTATTCAATGAAAAAGCATAGAATTATTCTGGATGAAATAAACTTATGTACCCATGCAATGCCAGATAAGTATGGCTAGCGTGTGATATGTATAGGCGGGAACATGGAAATTCCTGAATTACAGCCCAGACACACAGTTCACTCTGTGTGGGTTACCTCTTAGGGGTTATTATAGCATTTCTTTTTAGGAGAGTAAAACTAATAAAAATCTGTAGCTTCATGAGTTTTCCAAGATGTTGAATTTTTATTTTTGGATAAATGTTTTTTTTTTTTTTTTTTTAATTTTAGAACCAAGAAGAACATAACTTTAAATAGGTAGAAGGAACTAGAGGGAGATGAAGTGAGTGAAAGAAAAATGGTAAAAAATAAATAAAAATACAGAATCATACTAAGATTATACCCCCCCCCACACACACACAGGTCTTTAAGTACCTAACATGGTCAAGATATACTGACAGGTTTTTCTTTCTTTTGTGTTACCACCAGAGAAGAAGCACAAAAATCCTTTATTCACAGAAAATGTGTGAAATAGCCTAAAAGAAAAATACTCAAATCTGGGAAACAAAATAGAAATAACAAATCCAAACAAAGAAAATAATATTCCATCCACAACAGAACCATTAAAAAGATTATCACAGAAACCAACAAAACAACCACCAGAAATTAATAAAAACATAAGCAATGATAAAACAGCAAATAAAAAACGTTCCAGAAAAGAAAACCAAACAATAGACACTCAAAATAGATTCCAAATTCTAGAAAAAATGGAAACGGAAAACACCCTAGAAAAAAAAAAGAAACCAAACAAAAGTAATCAAGAGGGAAAAAATGAACAAGAAGCCAAATCAGCAACATCTCAAGCAAGATCCAGATCGACGTCCAGATCCAAACAAAAAAAAGAAAAAACCCAGCAAAACACTTCACCAAAGACACAAACTCCGACAAAAGATAAACCCTCTACTTCTAAAGAGATGGAAATAGAGAAAAACTAAACAACCTCATGGGTAGAAATAAAACACAACAAATTATCCAATGGAATTTTCGTGGAATAAGATTTAACTATAATGAACTTCTTATACTTATCTCACTCTTCAACCCAGACATTGTCTGCTTACAAGAAACCTTCCTACAAAACAATAACCATTTCAAAACCCCAAACTATGAACAATACAACTATTTCCATAACACAGGCCTTCGTGCTAATGGAGGCACCTCAATTCTTGTAAGGAATAACATACCTCAAAGCAATTTCTGTCAAAACAAATCTCCAAGCAATTACAACTCAAGTCACATTACACAAAATAATCACAATCTGCTCAATATACCTCCCTCCTCATGAACCAATGAATGAAAATGAACTAGAAAATTTAATAAAGCAACTACCTTCACCATTCATTCTCCTAGGAGACTTTAACTGCCACAGTACGTTATGGGGATGTGAAGTCACAAACTCAAAAGGAAACAAAATTAAACAATTAACAAAAATAACTTATGCCTTCTCAATCAAAAACATCCCACATACTTAAATCCAACAAACGGATCAACTAGTGCCATTGATCTTACCAGGTGTGATCCATCAAGCTTCTTGGATTATACATGGAGCACTTACGAAGAACCCTGTGGAAGTGATCACTTCCCTATTATAATCAATTACAGTAACTCCATCCAAAACCAGGTAGAACACAAACAAAGCCAACTGGGCCGAATTTCAAGAACTTTGTTCACTAAAATTAACAGAACATCAAATCCAAACAATAGAAGAGTTCACGGAAGTACTCATAACAATGGCCAAAAAATGCATACCCAAAAATTCTCCTCCTGGAAAAAAGAACAAATCATGGTTCAATCCAGAATGTAAAACAGCCATTAGACAGAGAAAGGCAGCCTTAAGAAAATTTAAAAATCAACCCACAACGAACAACTTAATAGAATACAAACACCAAAGAGCTATAACTCGAAAAACAATTAAAGAATGCAAAAGATCCTGCTGGCAACAATTTGTCAACAAAATCAACATTACCACTTAACCCAAAACCGTCTGGGAAATGATTAGGAAAATAACTGGAAAATATAATCCGAATCCAATCAAACACCTTCTTACAAATAAACAGAAAATAACTGATAAAAAAGATATTGCTAACACACTAGCTAAAACCTTTGCCGAAAATTCATCATCAAAACACTACAATAGACAATTTCAAATAATTAAGAAACATGAAGAAAAGTAGAAAATAAACTTTAACTCCAAAACCCAAGAGCCTTACAATGAAATCTTCTCACTCAATGAACTAGAAACCGCCATAGAAAATTCCCATAACAGGACCAGATGAAGTGCACTACAGTTTCCTTAAAGAAATTCCGCCCGAATCATTAAAACTCCTTTTCAAAATTTATAATAAAATATGGGAAACAAAAGATTTCCTAACTTCATGGAAAAATGCAACAATAATCTCAATACCCAAACTGGGAAAAGATACATCAAACCCAGAAAAGTACAGATGAATAGCTCTCACAAGCTGCCTATGCAAAACGTTTGAAAGAATGATTAACTAACGTCTTATATGGTATCTAGATGACAACAAAATAATTTCTAAAATCCAGTGTGGATACCAAAAAAATCACTAACCCCGAAAATTACATCCGAGAAGCTTTTATCAATAAGGAACACGTAACATCTGTTTTTTTCGATCTTGAGAAAGCATATGAAATTACCTGGAAACACGGTATCATAAAAGATCACAACATCGGACTAAGAGGCAGATTACCTGAATTCATAAAAAAACTTCTTAACAGACAGATCTTTCCAAGTTCGTATAGACTCGATTTTATCAGACCCACAAAATCAAGAAGAAGTGCCCCAAGGCAGTATATTATCAACAACTATCTTTAACATAAAAATCAATAACATTATAAAAGAACTCTCTCCTGATATACATAGCTCCTTATATGTAGATGACTGCTCAATCAGCTACAGATCTAAATACACTCACACTATTGAAAGAAAACTACAACATAAATAAAATTAATAAATGGGCAACTAAAAATGGTTTCAAATTCTCCAAAACTAAAACAAAATGCATCCATTTCTGTAACCAACGCAAACTCCACCCTGATTTCAACCTTACAGATTGAAGGCGAAAAAATTCCATTCGTAAATGAACACAAGCACCTGGGTATCATTTTTGACAAAAAACTAAAATTTCATTCCACACATCAATCACATCAAAACCAAATGTAATAAAGCATTACAACTCCTATGAGTCATCGCCCATACAGATTGGGGAGCTGACAAGAACACACTACTCAAACTATATAGAGCATTAATTAGATCAAAAATAGATTATGGTAGCTTCATATATCAAACTACCAGAAAGTCATATCTAAAAACCCTCAACACAATATGCCACTCCGGACTAAGACTAGCACTAGGAGCATTTCCAACCTCCCCTGTAGAAAGCCTGTATGCAGAAGCACATGAAACTCCTTCAATGCTTAGAAATCAAAACCTTGGTCTAAAATACTACACAAAACTTACAGCCAACCCCACAAACCCAGCACACAATAGCACTTTAAATCCAAACCATAAACACCTTTTCGACCCAAAAGAAAATGCAATCAAAACCTTTGGACTTAGAATAAAATCGATTTCCAAAGAAGCAAATTTACCCATAACCAAAATTTATAAAACTGTCCTACTCAAAACCCCTCCCTGAAAAACCATATCCCCTAACATCGACCTAAGTTTAAGTAAATATGAAAAGAAACATACTCATCCAATAACTTATGATGATCTCGATAAAATCAAAGAAATGTATCCAGACCACACACACATCTATACAGATGGGTCTAAACAAAATAACGCAACAGCCAATGCAGCAATACTCAATAAATCAATCAAAAAACAATCAAACCTCCCAAAAGAAACTTCAATCTTCAGTGCTGAAATACATGCTCTAATCCTAGCTTTCAAACTCGCCTCCAATAACAAAAAAAAAACAAATTTATAATCCTTTCAGACTCCCAATCTATTCAAAAAGCGATTAAAAATAAAAAGATGGACAACCCCCTAATTCCAAAATCACTCCAAAAATTAACTGAATTAAACAGTAAAAAAGAAATCATTTTCTTCTGGATACCGAACCATTATTAAAGGTAATGAATTAGCAGATTCAGCAGTAAAAAACGCCTTAAATCTCCCAATCGATGCAAATTTTAAAATTCCATACATAGATCTAAAAAGACGTATCAACGCATATACAACAGAGAAATGGCAAACCTACTGGAATGAACACCCTAACAACAAACTTCATGAAATTGTGCCAAAAATCAAAAAACAAGAACAAAATATGAAATTAAACAGAAAAGAAGTCAAACAAGAATGAAAATAGGCCATACTCACTTAACCGACTCATATCTTCTAAAAAAAGAATGTAAACCCATCTGTATACCTTGTCAAACACCACTCACAATCAAACACATTAATTGAATGTACTGATTTTGTAACAGTAAGAAATCGATTCTACAAAGAAAACAATATTAAAGAGTTATTTGATAAAAACAATCCCCACACCATACTCTCATATCTTAAAAAAAATTGGCCTTTATAAAATTTTTTAAAAAGAACCCTTTATACAACGGTCCTGGATATGACCTAAAACTATATCCGATGGTGGGGCCCCAGCTCGCAGACCTTGGGGAGTGTGGAGCCACCCTTTAATTGCCATTGCTCTCAGGTTCACTCTGACCCGGAGTGTAGTACCTGTTAGGGCCTCAACTATGGGTTAAATAGAATCCGACTTAAAAAACAAATAGACTCCATTAAAAAAATCGTTCCTCAAAATCACTAGATTCGGCATTAAATAACCTGAAAAAGGTTGATATGCCGTAAAACAAAAACAAACAACCAATCAAAAGCATGTAGACCTGATCTCGGCTGTACTATTAAAAAGGTTGCTCCAGTTCTCTTCAAACTCTTCAACAAATGCCTTAATTCATGCTTTCCTGGAAAACTGCTTCTGTTGTACCAGTTTACAAGAATTGTGGTGAAAGAACTGATCCATTAAATTCCTCCACCCTCTTGTCGCCAAAATATTTGAATCCATAATTAATCAAGATCTAGTCCACCACCTTACAGTTGCTAAACTCCTGTCCAACCATCAATATGAATTTAGGTAAGCCCGTTCTAACTGTAATCTCTGAACATATATACCATACATTGGATAAGGCAGGGGAGGGGGGGGGCAGTAGCTCTAGATATATCTAAGGCTTTTGACAGGGTATGGTATGATAGTCTTCTCATGAAAATCAGATCCTGCAGTATTACTTGATATTCATCAAGTACATAATTAAATCCTTCTTAAATAAGAGAAGAATCCAGCTTGTCCTCGATGGTCATACATCTAAACAATATGATGTCAATGCGGGTGTACCTCGGGGTCGATCCTTGAACCTTTATTATTCCTAATATTCATAAATGACCTCCCTGATAAAGTAGTCTCTGAGATATTTGCTGACAACACAACGCTCTATAACAAGGACGAAGGGAAAACGAATGAACACATATCCAAGGCAATGGTGAAAACCTTGAGGAAGACCTCCAGTCTATAGTTGAATGGAATAAAAAATGGATGGTAACGTTTAATGCTGCCAAGACTAAGCTCGTTTACTTTAATAATTACAAGCAACCTTCTCAACCACCAATAGCTATGGCTAAAGATACATTATCTGAAAGTACTGCCTTCAAACCCCTCAAGTTAACGTTCACAGGGAACATGAGTTACAACAGATGCATTGAGAGCATTGCCAAGGCTGCTACAAAGAAGGTGGGCTCTCTCTACCATGTTAGAAAGTTACTTACATCTGAAAGTATCCTGTTACTCTACAACACCGCCATTCACCCATATATGGAGTATTGTTGGCACATTAGTGGCATCTGCTACTAGTCTGTCACTCTTGGACAGGGTTCAAAAGAGAATCACCAACCTGATAGGTCCTGAACTGTCATCTAAGCTTCAACCTCTGTCACATCAACATCCCATCGATGAAATGTTGCATCCCTTTGCCTGTTTTACAAGTATTTTAATGGTAGATGCTCTGACGAACTACAAGCCCTTCTACCCCCTGGATGTAAATACCCCCGACAAACCTGACAAGCAGCCCTACTCAGAGATCCCGAATGTAAAAAAGTCTTCTACTCTAATAGTTTCTTTCTTAGAACTGCTACACTATGGAATTCCCTTCCGGGTTCCTGCTTCCCCAACTCTACTGACATGCAGAAGTTAAAGTGTAATGTGAACAGACATGTTGCTGCTCAACGCCTTACATAGTATCCCTACAACTTATGTCCGTTCTATTTATCTTTCAAACATTTACTATTAAGTGTTCCTCGTGCAGATAGTTGACATCCTTGGGAATTGCAATGTATGAGAAGAAATAAGAGATTTTACTGTAAAGAAATTTGATAAAATAGTTCTCAGTTGTTCACTATTTAAATTTGAATTATTTCATTGTGTTAAAGGTTTTAGTATACCTACACCACTTTCAAAATGAATGTTAATTTAGCAATATTTCTAATCTTCAGTTTGACTTTTTTATATTTAAATGAGGTTCATTGAAAATTTAAGACTTAAACAAAAACAAAATGTTAGTTATGAACTGATATTAGTCAGCATAAACGTTTTCTTTAGTTAATAGAACTATTACTGGTGTTCAGTAGCTGAAACAACCATCTATTCTGTTCTTTCTAGGCAAAGATTAAAACGATTTTAATGATCCGTATGTGTGTGTGTGTGGTGTTTTATTGTAGAATGGAAAACCTCTTTACCAGGCTTTACCGAACTAATTTCACAGCCAATAATAAACGTAAGAGCAAATAGCAGGTAGCAGCAGTAAACGCAAGAACTGTTAGTAATGAAATGTTGAAGAAGAAAAAAACTCAGCCTTTTTAAAAAGGAAAAGGAACGTGTGCAAAATCACTTGCCACAGAAACTTTTACTTTAACGGAAATATAACAATCTCCCCCCCCCCCATTAGTAAGAGAGATTGCAAGGTGTAGATTTTTTTTTTTTTTTTTTTTTTTTTGAAGTAGAAAGTTATTTGAAAGTGGCGATGTGTTTTATTTATAAGTCCAGTCGCTGGACTGGTTTATGGATTCGGCTAGACTGGCGTGGAAGCAGTTCAATATTCAAAGGACTGGCCGGTCTCTGCAAATTCTCTATATTTTCTGCATTAGGTGTATTGCCAACGGGGCGGGGTCTGCATAATAGATAAACTATTCAATTGTTAGAAAGAATGTGGATAATAAAATATGGATTAAATAAATTAGATATGTAGGTTGAATTCTTTTGTGAAAACAACAAAAGAAAAATAGGTTATTGGGAAATCATAATATTGGAAACGTGCAAGTCTACGCATGTTGAGGGCACGTGAATTTTAGTCACATGGCCGGACATGCATGGATTTCTCAATATAGGAAGTGATAGTTAGTTGGTCAGGAGACAGTCAGTGAAAAACGCAGAGAGAGTCAGAGCATCTAGAAGCGAGACGATCACTTTTAAACTTAAAATGTGAAGCTTTGAATTCTTGATGATGGAAATCACGGCCGGTCGTGTGAAGAATAAACTCATCTGTATTTTTGTAGAACGTCGTCTTGTGTTTGTGATTCCTACAAAAAGGTAAATTGTATTGTTATTATATGTCTGTGTTATAAAATGTCGTGACATACACATCTCATGTCTACACAATGTCTGAACAGTAAACACTATCTCCTCACTCAAAGAGCTTCTTCTTCTCTTTCTTCTTCTACACGTCTAAGGAATGAACATTAAATATATAACAATCTCTTATAACATGAACAATCTCTCTAAACCTCTTACAACAACATCCCTCTCTCTCTAAGATAAGCATCTCTCTCTTTTAATAAAACTCTCTTCTCCTTCTTCAACAGCATCACTTATAATAAGACCCTTTAATGAAACCCCCTTATATAACAGTCGTACTTGCTCCTGTTGCCAAACCGTTTCAATAGTACCTCCTCAGGTCCACAGAGCCAAACAGGTAAGGCAGTACCAGTAGAAAAGCGCCTTTCAAATTTGAACAATCGTTCGTGGGGAGTTGCATTCGTACTAGTGCATAGTAAGGAGCGAATAGAATTTAAAACATCAGGCAGAATGTCCTGCCAAGCACTAAGGGGTAGCTGTTTAGATTCCAGGGCCAATAATATTGAGTGCCAAATAACACCATTATAGCACTCACACTGACTGTTTCCTCTTGGGTTGTATGCAGTAGTGTTACTGCACCCAACCCCAAGTCGCGTCAGGAAATTTCTGAACTCCTCTGACACGAACAATGTTCTTCTATCAGAATGGATGAAATAGAAAAAATATTTGTCAGGCATTTGATTGCGGTCTGCAAAGAACAATCACGGCAAGGGAACACAAAGGGAAATCGACTGTACTCATCCACGATAGTAACAACGTGCCGGGACAGGCCCCTTGAAGTCTACGGAGAGGCGTTGGAAGGGAACAGTAGCGCGAATCAGTGTATTGTTAGTAGGGCTGAAGAATTGAGGCTTTATTTTTGCGCACGTTGTACACTCGGATGTCACGCGTCGAACTTCATCAATTGAGTATGGCATATTTTGTGATCGTATAAAGTGCCAAAAACGCTGTACACCAGGGTGTGTTAATGAACTGTGTATGGCCCTTAGCTCCTCCAAGGAGGAAGTAACAGCACCACACACTCTTGATAAAGCATTGGCAACGATGTTTTCACTTTCGGGACGGTGTTTTATATCGTACGAGAATGGGAGAAGCTCCATTTTCCACCGAATGATTTTATCATTTTTAATTTTTCTGGTCTTTTTTTTGCTTTTGGTTTTTTTGCTGGTCTGTTATGATAGTGAAGTGCTTCCCAGCAAGGAGGTCCCTCCATTTTCGGACACATTCAACTATCGCGTAAGCCTCTTTTTCAACTATGTGAAGTCGTATTTCCGATAGGTTTAGTGAGCGAGAAAAGAGCGCTACAGGCCTATCAGCCTGTAAGAGGGTGCCTCCGATAACCTTTTCTGAGGCATCGGTTTCGATAGTAATTGGTAGTTCGTCATCGATAACCTTTACAGATGATTTGGTGACAGTCTTAAGTTTCTCGAAAGAATTTACAACTATAGGCGGCATGGGAAATTGTTTATTTTCAACCAGGGGACGAATTTTGTGTGAATACTTAGATATCCATTTCACGTAGTAAGAAAACACACCAAGGCACCTTTTTAACCAATTTGAATGCGAAGGAGGAGGTATTTGCAAAAGGGGTTTCAGCTGCTCAGGATCAGGTTGGATAGTTCCATCACAGATTTGGTATCCAAGCAAATTGATAGAGCGAAGCGAAAACTTTGATTTTACTCGGTTTATTTCGAGGTTGTATGTTGAGGCAGCCTTTAAGAAACGTTCCAAGTAAGTGTCATGCTCCTCTTGAGTTTTACCGCTAATGGTAATATCAATGTAAGAAAAAGTTCTGAATAACTTATTTTCAGAAATAAAGGAATTCATAAATCGTTGAAAGGCAGAAACCCCATTAGTAACACCCATGGGTATTCGTTTGAATTGATACAAACGATTTCCAGCTTGAAAAGCCGTGTAGGGCCGATCTTCGGGACAAATTTCAATTTGGTAGTAAGCCTTAGACAAATCAATTGTACTTAAAATATGATACTGGGCAATTTGGTTTACGAGATCCTCAATCCGAGGCAATGGGTACACGTCAAGTAGGGTGAAACGGTTAATAGTTTGGGAAAAATCAACCATCAGTCGTTTCTTTCTATTAGACGACAAAGTTATGACGATTTGAGCACACCACGGTGAATAGCTGGTTTCAATGATGTCGTCCTTAAGCAGTTAAAGAATTTCCTTTTCAATAAATCGGGCATCCTCCGCACAGTAGTTTCGGGATTTTGTAGCAATGGGTCTGCAATCAGGAGTCAGGTTTCAGAACAATTTTACAGGGGCACAACTGATCTTGGTTAGCGCGCAAATTTTTAAGGCATCCTGAGATCCACTAAAAGAAATAGTAACGCCCCAGTGTAGTTTCAAAAACGGCACCCCGAATATAATGTCCATACAGGAGTCAGGAAGTACAGTAAGGTTAAACCCTTTATATTCGCAACCATTGAAGAAAATGTTCTCGGTGCAATATTCAGACAGTTTAAGGGAAACAGCGGATGATGCCATAGAAATTACGGAGTTCTATTTTAAAATGGGCAGTCTCATTGTTTTGAGAATGCGGGCACTGATAAAATTATCAGAACTGTCGGTGTCTATAAGGGCAGTTAACCTTTTCCCTTTTAACTCCACAGTTTCAGTGATAGGAGGGCAACTATCACCACCTTTAGCGCGGGCCCCTATGATAGCAGGAGAAGAATGTGAATGTGAATCAATAGAGTAGAACGGAAAATTGTAGAAAAATGCCCGAGTTTACCACAGCTTCAACATACCTTATCGCGGGCAGGGCAAAAGTGGCGGTCATCCTTAAGGTGATGTCGCCCTCCACAGTTGTAGCACTTGCCGCGAACAGGAAGGGCAGCAGAGAACTGTACAGAGTCACACTTCATTCGAGAATCAGTTGGAATAGAATTTTTAGAAATACAAGTGGCCTCCTCGGCAGAATCGGTCAGCACATTTTTAGTTCTCATAGTAGAAGTAATAGCGACTGCTCCAATCTGGGAAGCATACGATTTTGCATGAAAGTGAGCTTGTTCTAAAGCCCTAACACATTGAGTAGCTTCTTTGAGAGTTAGTGTCTGTTTCAAGGAGCCTAGCACGTATCAATGAGGACCGGAGACCACGAATGAATGCATCACGGACAGATTCATTCCTGCAAATGGTGGCCGTTATGTCTTTAAAACAACTGTCAGCGGCAAGTCGATTCAAGGCCTGAAGGTATTGGTCGACAGACTTGCTTTCTTGTTGCAAACGCGTTGAAAGCAGATGTCTAGCATGAATAACGCTTGGAGACTTGTCATAAACGCCTTTCAATAATTCCACGGCATTGTCACGCTGTGTTAGCTCGTGTTGTGTGGTTGGTTAATAGAGAGAAACGAAAAGACGCGTGTTGTTAGTTTTAAATATAAAACATGGAGGCCTTTATTTCCAGTGCGCATGCGTGATTGTTACAAAACAAGGATTGTCATGAAACGAAATGATAACGTTGTTACAAAACTAGGATTGTAACGAAACGAAACAATAACATCGTTACATCCCCCTTTACCAATATGAAGATTATGATATTGAGCATATTCAATATATGATAAAAGGTAAGGGCTAATTCAGGGTAGACTGCCTGAATAGCTACAGCGAAGCAGGGGATTATTCTGCCCCATGAATTGCTTGCTATACTTCTCTAGAAAATGTTCACAAGTTCATTTTTGATGGTGGTCGTACCATCCTGCCACTGCGAGTGTATTGTTGGGAGTCTCTTTGTGGAGACTGAGTTGTACATGCAGGTGGTTCTGCAAATGTTACATGCTTTGGCATTTGTGGTGGTGTTGCCTTATTGGAGCACTCCTAATATGCTGCCGGTTTCTCCGTATCATATATCCGTTTGCAGTTTGTAGGAGATATGATCGGGGACCATCTGCTTGAGAAGCTACGGTTGCTAAGTCCCAGTTTCCGTGTGTAGGGTTTTGTGCTCTTACCCTCTGGCCAGGATATAAAGGTGGTAGGTCTTCCTGAGCGCATGCTGGTCAAAATATTTCTTTTGCTTGTGTTGCCTTTGTTTAAAAGCATCATATATTTGATCCTGATCTTGGTGGTTGTTTTCTATTTTTGTTGCAATTGGGGATTGGATTCGTCTACCTATGAGTAGCTGTGCGGGGCTGGGTATGGCGTTTGAGATAGGTGTGCAGCGCCAGTGCAATAATGCAATTTCGGGTGTTGTCCTAGATTGCTTGGCCTTTTTGAGGATGGTCTTGATGGTCCTTATCTGGCGCTCTATTAAACCATTTCCCTGTGGTCTTCGAGGTGAGGTGGTCTGATAGTTGAAACCCCATTCTGTGGCAAATTCGTGGTAAAGGGCGCTTGAGAAGTGCGGCCCGTTGTCACTAACCACTTTTGACGGTATGCCAAACTCCGCGAAGGTTTGTTGCGTTATTTTTATGACAACACTGCTTGGTGAGTGGGCAGGTAACTGTTTGATAACAGGGTACTTGGAGTAGTAGTCTGCTATGATCAGCCATTGATGTCCATGGAGCTCGAAAAGGTCTGTTCCAACTACATCCCATGGCTTTGTCGGAATGTCGTGCTGCAGAAGAGGCTCTGACATTTGTGATGGCTGATGTTGTTGACAGATGCTACATGAGCTTGTGAATTGTTCGATATCTCTGTTTATATTTTTCCAATAGACAGTGTCTTTGGCTAGGAGTTTGGTTTTCTCCTGTCCTAAGTGAGCGGTGTGGAGTTGCTTTAGGATATCTTCTTGGAGGGTCTGAGGAATGACAATTTGTTGTCCTTTAAGGATAAGGCCGTCATCAATTGATAACTGATCTCTTAGGCTCCAGAATTCTCTGATATCGGTGGGCAGTTGCTTGATTGTCTCAGGCCATCCAATGACAATGGTATCTCTTAGCTGGTTAAGCTGTTGTGCAGTCTCTCAGTTTTTCAATGCAGTCAGCAGAGAAACGAATGGTGTCAACTCAAACATCCAGATCGATAGGGTCCGAATTACCAGGTGATGGCAGGCGTGATAACCCATCAGCCAATATGTTTTCGGATCCCTTGTTGTAGGATAATCTGAAATTATATCCCTGTAGCTGGATGAGCATTCGTTGTAGGCGAGCTGGAGCTGAGGTGAGAGGTTTGTCAATGATCATGACAAGAGGTTTGTGGTCAGTGACAATTTGGAAACCATGACCGTATAAATATGTGTGGAATCTATGTGTGCCAAACACGATTGCCAGTAGTTCCCGCTTGATACATGCGTATCGTTGTTCTGTTTGTATCAGACTCTTGCTTGCGTATAAGACAGGCATTAAATTGCCAGCTGAGTCTGGTTGTAGAAGCGCTGCTCCTATTCCATGAAGACTTGCATCACAGTGTAAGTAGATTGGGCGCTTGGGGTCAAAGTAGTGAAGCAGGGACGTTTCAGACACTTCACTCTTCAGGTTTTTGAAAACCGTCTGGTGGTGTGGCTCCCATTAGAATTCTGACTCTTTGTGAAGTAAGTCACGTAATACAGTGGTTTTTGAGCTGAAATCCTTAATAAAGCGGGATAGGTATGTCATTACACCTAGAAACTGTTGCAGTTCTGTTTTATTGCGTGGTTCTGGCATTTCTTGTAAGTCTCGTACCTTTGCTGGGTCAGGTTTCATTCCAGAATGGGTGTATATATTTCCGAAGAAGGAGATTTCCTGGCGTTTTATCTCGCATTTCTTGGAATTCATTGTGAGGCCCTCTTGTGTGGCGACTTCCATGAGGTGCCTTAGGTTGTTGTCATGTTCACATTCTGTTGAGCCATATACAACAATATCATCCGCTATACCGCATGCTCCTGTGCACTTCTCAAGTATTCTGTCCATCTCGAGCTGGTAGATGTCTTGGCTCACGTTTAAACCAAATGGAAGTCGTTGGAAGCAGTACCTTCCAAATGGTGTTTGAAAAGTGGTCAGGATCTGGCTTTCCTGGTCAAGCTTTATAGACCAGTATCCTGCCTTAGCATCCAGTTTTGAGAAGTATTTTGCACCTGCAAACCGGTGATTGAGTTCCTCAACTGTTGGGATTTGATGATACGGCCGCATTAGGGCTTTGTTTAGTGCCCTTGGGTCTAAGAAGACCCTTATTGTGTTGTCGCGTTTGGTTACATATGTAAGGGAGCTTACCCAGTCAGTTGGCTCCTCAATACGACGAATGACATTCTGTGACTCCATCTTGTCTAGTTCAGCCTTGATCTTCTCCCGCATGGCTATTGGCGTTCTTCTTGGTTCGTCTATGTGGCATGGAGTGTTAGGGTTGACAGTGAGCTTGTGTGTTTTCTTGAACTCGCCAATGCGGTCGAATCTGTCGGGGTATAAACGCATCAGATCATCTATGTTGTTGATAGGTTGTTGCTGAACGGATATGGCACAGTTTATTGTCACAACGTTGAAGGCTACAGATGTTGGCAGGCCCAATATAGCTGGTCCTGGGGTGTTGACCACATAAAATTGAGTGTTGAGCCATGAAGAGTCCTTGTATTTGCACCTGATGTTTGTGGTGCCATGGCATTTTATTTCAGTGTTGTTGTATGCTGTCAGTACGCATTTCGTTGGGTTTAGTGATCCAGGTATTGGGTTTCTGTCTTCGTTTATGGCGGAGGGGCACATACTGCAGAATATGCGTAAAGGTAGTGTGTTTGCCTGTGCACCCGTGTCTACCTTCAGTTTGAGGCTGTGCGTACTTGGGTGGTCTGTCAATATAACGTTGATATTGACAAACGCTTCATTTTGTGTTGTTTTTTGTTTGTGCAGTGGATGTTCACTGTTAATAGTGCTGAATGTGAGGTGCTCCATCGCCGCATGTAGTTTTGTTGTGGCTCGGTCGTCATGTTCAGCAACGCTGTCGACTTTTCGGCCTGTTCCATGTTGTCTGTGCCTTGGCTGGCTGCGGGTTTTGTGCCAGGGTTTTTCTTGTTTCCTGGGTCTGAGTCTCGCTGAGAAGCACAATTTGGCCCAATGGCCCATTTTCTCGCAGGAGCTGCATATGTCGTTCTTGGCAGGGCAATGCTCCTTGCCAAAACGGTGGTCCCGTCCACAATTTTTACACAAGTTTCTGGTATTTCTGTTGCCTTCCTGGCGTTCGCGACCACCGCGATTTATGGTGTCTATCTGTGACAGGCCATGTAGTTGGTGTATTTTGTTTATATACACGGCTGAAGCCTCATATGTGCGTGCTAATTTCACAGCCTCTTCTATTGTGTAGCCCTTCGGCTTGTTCAACAGTTCTTTTTGTAAGTCCGGTATGGGCGTGTTGGCTATCAGTATTTCTACTAAACTTTCGTTCATTTCATGGGCTGTGAAATCGCATTTCTTCGCCTGTAAGCGACACCTGTTTAGAAATATGTCTGTCGTCTCGGTAGGTTTTTGTTGGTATCTACTGAGGTCGAGCCTACATATACGGTGGTTAGTTGCCGGTTCCAGCTGCTCCAAAAATGCGTTGAAAATTTTGTTGCCGTCTCTCCGGTCTTCGTTTGACATAGACCAACTGTTGTATCTACGAATTCCTTCCTCGCCAGTTGCGAGTAGAATGATAGGCACTTTCTCTTCTTTAGTTCCCTTCGCTGTGAAATAAAGTTCCAAACGTTGTTGGAATATCTTGAATGACTCTGCAGTGTTAGGCGAGTCCCAGTCGAGAATGGGAACTGGTATCGATATATTAGCCATAGTAGTAGTAGTGTTGTTGCGAGCTTCAACGAGCGTGTGTGTGTGTGTGTGTTTTACGAAGTTTTGGTTCGAAAAGAAAAGAGAGAAAAAAAAAAATACATAATGTCTTACTTTTATCGTTGTTTTATTTTATTTTTCCCTTTATCTCGCCGCTGTCACCATGTCACGCTGTGTTAGCTCGTGTTGTGTGGTTGGTTAATAGAAACGAAAAGACGCGTGTTGTTAGTTTTAAATATAAAACATGGAGGCCTTTATTTCCAGTGCGCATGCGTGGTTGTTACAAAACAAGGATTGTCATGAAACGAAATGATAACGTTGTTACAAAACTAGGGTTGTAACGAAACGAAACAATAACATTGTTACAGGCATGTTCAAAACCAGAGCAACCTTTGATAACGTCAGCGACAGAGGGACCAATGTTTAAATAGAGAACTTCTAGCTTATCAGGGTTTAACGAAGCGATAGTTGATAAGTGGTAATTAAAGTTGCGGAACCATAATTTCCAAAGCTTGTTGGCCTGAGGGTCCGCCAAGGAAACATCAAATTTATCCAGGCGAATTATCTTCTCCATGAGAAAAATAAAAAATTAGTTCGGTAAATTGTGGTGTTTTATCGTAGAAGACAGACCAAAACCTCTTTACTAGGCTTTACCGAACTAATTTCACAGCCAATAATAAACGTAAGAGCAAATAGTAAACATAAGAGCAAATAGCAGGTAGCAGCAGTAAACGCAAGAGCTGTTAGTAATGAAATATTGAAGAAGAAAAAAACTCAGCTTTTTTAAAAAGGAAAAGGAACGTGTGCAAAATCACGTGCCATAGAAACTTTTGCTTTAACGGAAATATAACTGTGTGTTTGCGCACGTGTTATAGTTAAGAAATAAACAAATTTATGACATGTTCCAAGGATTTAGGCTTACAGTCATTTCTGAGACGACTTGGATCTTTATTGACATCATATCAGCACTGTGTATAGATATCAAAGTTCAAAGTCGAATAATGCAACAATAATTACAGTATTGTCCACTCAAATACACAATAATTTGAGTTGAAATTAATTTTGTTAAGAGATAGCTTTTTTGTTTTGGTGGGCAAAATTTTTAAAAATGCAGAACACACAACTAGCAAACAAAACCTATAGATATTAAAAACCTTGCACATTAAAACAAAAAAGCTATCTATTAACAAACTAATTTCAATAATAGGAGAGCATAGTAAAATGCTTATAACACTGTAATCTAAATAGAAATTGACAGTATTCCTTTTCACCAATGCCATAATTCATAACTTCAACGCATTTTGCAACTGTCAAACATTCGACCTCTTGTCAACAATTTGTTCTTAACACATCCACCCCTCTTATATGCAAATTAATGTCTTTATATTTTTAAACGACACCGCTATAATCTTTAAAGATCATTTTACATCACATTGATAAGTGGCCAGATCGGCACCAACAGAACTAGCCCTCACTACATGACCAGACAGAACTAACACTCACTACACAACCAGACAGAACTAACACTCACTACACGACCAGACAGAACTAGCCCTCACTACACGACCAGACAGAACTAACACTCACTATACGACCAGACAGAACTAGCCCTTCATACATGGCCTTGAAGTAATTATGGATGGATATTTGACTTTCAAACACACAGAAAATAAAATCAAGAAGTCTGACTCTCAAAGTGTAATTAACGCTTTTCCATAATGCTCTTAAAAATTCAGACTCAAATCATAATTAACTTTACTTTCTGAAATATTGTAATCCAAGTAGAAATTGACAGTATTCCTTTTCACTGATGCCATAATTTGTACCAACTCTTAACTTTGCTGTGTTCTCTTAGCTGCCAAACACTCGACCTCTTGTACTCCAAAATTCATCTTTTTTAACACATTCACTTATCTCTCATATGCAAATTAATGCCTTTATATTTTGAAAGTACAAATACTAATGCTTTATTAATACTACAACTATCACACATTTCCCGCCAAAACTATTAATGTTTTAAAAAAATACACATCTTGGTAACCTAAACTCAACAAATGAATTCAAATTTTTCTGAAAGTTCGAAGCTAAAAAAAGTGGTAAATACATCGGCCATACATTACCTATACATCAAAACTTGATAACAAGAAACTTAGAATTGATCAAAAATCAAGCACTCGCATCTGTAATATTTATTGAAATATTGTTTTAAGATCTTATTTAAAAGCATTTGCATTTGTTTTTATGCATCCAGGTTATTCTATATTCATCGTTGTTGGTAGTTTGCCAGATTGTGAAGCTGACGCTCTCTTAAAATTGAACCCTGCTATACAAACAGTGAAACCAACTATTGAAACATCTTTATCTGCAAACTCGTCACTTGAGGACCAGATGGATACAAGTCTGCAACATGTCATTGAGACAACTCGTGAATATGCAGAACGAGATGACCCATCATTACAGAAAGCTTTGGAAATGAGTTTAAGAGACAATCAAAAGCAAGAAGAAGCTTTGCTTAAAACTGCTCTTCAATTAAGTATGCAAGGTCAGTGCAATTTCCATTCTTATAGAATAAAATCTTTTTTTATTTAAAAAATTTTGTTTGTGTGTTTAACAAAAAGATTCCTTTAATTATTTTGATGGATGAGCAATTTAATATCCACATAAGGGAAATGACGAAGATAATATTGAATAAATAACAATGAAAATAAAGATTATATTGAATACATAACTATGAAAATAAAGATTTTATTGAATAATAACAATGAAAATAATGATTTAATTGAATAATAACAATGAAAATAATGATTTAATTGAATAATAACAATGAAAATAATGATTTTATTGAATAAAGAAGAATGAAAATAAAGATTTTATTGATTAATAACAATGAAAATAAAGATTTTATTGATTAATAACAATGAAAATAAACATTATATTGAATAAATAACAATGAAAATAAAGACTATATTGAATAAATAACAATGAAAATCAAGACTATATTGAATAAATAACAATGAAAATCAAGACTATATTGAATAAATAACAATGACAATATACATTTTACTGAATAACAATGAAAATAATTATTATATTGAATAAATAACAATGAAAATAAAGATTTTATTGAATAAATAACAATAGAAAACAAAGATTATATCGAATAACAATGAAAATAAAGATTATATTGAATAAAAAATAATTAAAATAATTATTAACTTGAATGAATAACAATGAAAATAATTATTAAATTGAATAAATAACAATGAAAATAATTATTAAATTGAATAAATAACAATGAAAATAATTATTATATTGAATAAATAACGATGAAAAAAAAGATTATATTGAATAAATAACAATGAAAATAAAGATTATATTGAATAAATAACAATGAAAATAAAGATTATATTGAATAAATAACAATGAAAATAAAGATTATATTGAATAAATAACAATGAAAATAAAGATTATATTGAATAAATAACAATGAAAATAATGATTATATTGAATAAATAACAATGAAAATAAAGATTATATTGAATAAATAACAATGAAAATAACATTATATTGAATAAATAACAATGAAAATAACATTATATTGAATAAATAACAATGAAAATAAAGATTATATTGAATAAATTATAATGAAAATAAACATTATATTGAATAAATAACAATGGAAATAAACATTATATTGAATAAATAACAATGAAAATAAAGATTATATTGAATAAAAAATAATGAAAATAAAGATTATATTGAATAAATAACAATGAAAATAAACAGTTCACTGAATAACAATGAAAATAATTATATTGCATAAATAACAACACAATAAACATTTTACTGAATAACAATGAAAATAATTATTATATTAAATAAATAACAATGAAAATAAAGATTATATTGAATAAACAACAATGAAAATAATTATTATATTGAATAAATAATAAAAGTAAACATTATATTGTAATAAATAAAAGTTAAATTAAGATTATAATGAATAAATAACAATGAAAATAATGATTATATTGAATAAATAACAATGAAAATAATGATTATATTGAATAAATAACAATGAAAATAAAGATTATATTGAATAAATAACAATGAAAATAACATTATATTGAATAAATAACAATGAAAATAAAGATTATATCGAATAAATTATAATGAAAATAAACATTATATTGAATAAATAACAATGGAAATAAACATTATATTGAATAAATAACAATGAAAATAAAGATTATATTGAATAAAAAATAATGAAAATAAAGATTATATTGAATAAATAACAATGAAAATAAACAGTTCACTGAATAACAATGAAAATAATTATATTGCATAAATAACAACACAATAAACATTTTACTGAATAACAATGAAAATAATTATTATATTAAATAAATAACAATGAAAATAAAGATTTTATTGAATAAATAACAATGAATATTAAGACTTTATTGAATAAATCACAATGAAAATAATGATTATATTGAATAAATAACAATGAAAATAAAGATTACATTCAACAAACAAAAATGAAAACAAACGTTATATTGTAATAACAATGAAAATTAACATTATATTGTAATAAATTACAATGAAAATAAAGATTATATTGAATAAATAACAATGAAAATAAAAATTATATTGTAATACATAACAATGAACATAAAGATTATATTGTAATAAATAACAATGAAAATAAAGATTATATTGAATAAATAACAATGAAAATAAAAATTATATTGTAATAAATTACAATGAAAATAAAGATTATATTGAATAAAAAACAATGAAAATAAAGATTATATTGAATAAATACAAATGAAAATAATTATTATATTGAATCAATAACAATTAAAAAAAAGATTATATTGAATTAATAACAATGAAAATAAACATCATATTGAATAAATAATAAATGAAAATGAAAATTATATTGAATAAAAAACAATGAAAATAAAGATTTTATTGAATACCAAACAATTAAAAAAAGATTGTATTGAATGAAAATAATTATAATAATTAATAATATATACTTAATTATTATATATATATATAATATGCATAATTAATTATATAATTATGAATAACAATGAAAATAAAGATTATATTGAATAAATAACAATGAAAATAAAGATTATATTGAATAAATAACATTGGCAAACATTTTACTGAATAACAATGAAAATAATTATTATATTGTATAAATAACAATGAAAATAAATTTTATATTGAATAAATAACAATGAAAATAAATTTTATATTGAATAAATAACAATGAAAATAAACATTATATTGAATAAATAATAATGAAAATAAACATTATATTGAATAAATAATAATGAAAATAAACATTATATTGAATAAATAACAATGAAAATAAACATTATATTGAATAAATAATAATGAAAATAAACATTATATTGAATAAATAATAATGAAAATAAACATTATATTGAATAAATAATAATGAAAATAAACATTATATTGAATAAATAACAATGAAAATAAACATTATATTGAATGAATAACAATGATAATAAAGATTATATTGAATAAATAACAATGAAAATAAACAGTTCACTGAATAACAATGAAAATAATTATATTGCATAAATAACAACACAAACATTTTACTGAATAACAATGAAAATAATTATTATATTGAATAAATAACAATGAAAATAAAGATTTTATTGAATAAATAACAATGAAAATTAAGACTTTATTTAATAAATCACAATGAAAATAATGATTATATTGTATAAATAACAATGAAAATAAAGATTATATTCAACAAACAAAAATGAAAACAAACGTTATATTGTAATAAAAATGAAAATTAACATTATATTGTAATAAATAACAATGAAAATAAAGATTTTATTGAATAAATAACAATGAAAATAAAGATTTAATTGAATAAATAACAATGACAATTAAGATTATATTTAATAAATAACAATGACAATTAAGATTATATTTAATAAATAACAATGAAAATAAAAATTATATTGTAATAAATAACAATGAACATAATGATTATATTGAATAAATAACAATGACAATAAACATTTTACTGAATAACAATGAAAATAATTATTATATTGAATAAATAACAATGAAAATAAAAATTATATTGAATAAATAACAATGAAACTAATTATTATATTGAATAAATAACAATGAAACTAATTATTATATTGAATAAATAACAATGAAACTAATTATTATATTGAATAAATAACAATGAAACTAATTATTATATTGAATAAATAACAATGAAACTAATTATTATATTGAATAAATAACGATGAAAAAAAAGATTATATTGAATAAATAACAATGAAAATAAAGATTATATTGAATAAATAACAATGAAAATAAACATTATCTCTATATAAATAACATGAACTCATTTTTTCCTGTTTGATTTTGACATTAATAGGATTAAAAATCAAGATATTTCATGCAAATATAATATGCACAAACGGCTGAACAATATCTGAGGTGTGTTATAGGCTTATTATTTCTCAAATTCCTTGATGATCTTAGATTTCTATACTTTTTCTGCTGAGAAGTCACGGCCAAAATCGGTTAATATCAATGGAAGTGGTAAAATATTTTCTCTCTAATAAATTCCTCCTCCCCCTGCCACCACTTAACACCGTTTGGGGATCATTCACAAGGAACAGTTGAGAAGAGAACACCGGTTTGGCTTCGTAGTTCTTTCATGTGAAGTTATTTAAAATCACTAAACTAAGCTGCAGTGCTCTGTGGCGTAGTGGTGAGCGTGCTGGACAATTCACATTATATTTTCACGTTCGCGCCGACCTACCGTAGTCGTTTTTTTTTGGTTTTTTTTTCCCCTAAACAACTTGGTGGCTGAACTGTTAACGTTGCAGATGTTTTTTTTTTTTTTTTTTTTTTCACACTTTATTTTCCTACTTTTACTCATGACTCCGGGTTTGATCCTTCCTACTTACCTACTATAACATTTTTTACAACTCCCCCCCCCCCCGTCCCGGAAACAAACACTCGGGCAACGCCGGGTACCCCCGCTAGTATTCAATAAATAATAAATGAAAATAATGATTATATTGAATAAATAACAATGAAAATAAAGATAATATTGAATAAATAACAAATAAATAAAGATTATATTGAATTAATAACAATGACCTTAACATCATATTGAATAAATAACAATGAAAATAAACACTATATTGTAATAAATAACAATGAAGATAAAGATTATATTGAACAAATAACAATGAACATAAAGATTATATTGAATAAATAACAATGAAAATAAAGATTATATTGAATAAATAACAATGAAAATAATTATTATATTGAATAAATACAAATGAAAATAATTATTATATTGAATAAATAACGATGAAAAAAAAGATTATATTGAATAAATAACAATGAAAATAAACATTATGTTGACTAAATAACAATGAAAATAAACATTATATTGTAATAAATAACAATGAAAATAAACATTATATTTAATAAATAATAAATGAAAATAAACATTATATTGAATAAATAATAAATGAAAATAAAAACTATGTTGAATAAATAATAGATGAAAATAAAAATTATATTGAATAAATAACAATGAAAATAAAGATAATATTGAATAAATGACAAATAAAATAAAGATTATATTGAATAAATAACAATGAAAATAATTATATTTTAATAAATAACAACGAAAATAAATATTATATTGAATAAATAACAATGAAAATAAACATTATATTGAATAAATAACAATGAAAATAAACATTATATTGAATAAATAATAAATGAAAATGAAAATTATATTGAATAAATAACAATGAAAATAAAGATTATATTGAATACCAAACAATTAAAAAAAGATTATATTGAATAACAATGAAAATAATTATAATAATTAATAATATATACTTAATTATATTATATATATATAATATACATAATTAATTATATAATTATAAATAACAATGAAAATAAAGATTATATTGAATAAATAACAATGAAAATAAAGATTATATTGAATAAATAACAATGAAAATAAAGATTATATTGAATAAATAACAATGAAAATAAAGATTATATTGAATAAATAACAATGAAAATAAAGATTATATTGAATAAATAACAATGAAAATAAAGATTATATTGAATAAATAACAATGAAAATAAAGATTATATTGAATAAATAACAATGAAAATAAAGATTATATTGAATAAATAACAATGAAAATAAAGATTATATTGAATAAATAACAATGAAAATAAAGATTATATTGAATAAATAACAATGAAAATAAAGATTATATTGAATAAATAACAATGAAAATAAAGATTATATTGAATAAATAACAATGAAAATAAAGATTATATTGAATAAATAACAATGAAAATAAAGATTATATTGAATAAATAACAATGAAAATAAAGATTATATTGAATAAATAACAATGAAAATAAAGATTATATTGAATAAATAACAATGAAAATAAAGATTATATTGAATAAATAACAATGAAAATAAAGATTATATTGAATAAATAACAATGAAAATAAAGATTATATTGAATAAATAACAATGAAAATAAAGATTATATTGAATAAATAACAATGAAAATAAAGATTATATTGAATAAATAACAATGAAAATAAAGATTATATTGAATAAATAACAATGAAAATAAAGATTATATTGAATAAATAACAATGGAAATAAAGATTATATTGAATAAATAACAATGGAAATAAAGATTATATTGAATAAATAACAATGGAAATAAAGATTATATTGAATAAATAACAATGGAAATAAAGATTATATTGAATAAATAACAATGAAAATAAAGATTATATTGAATAAATAACAATGAAAATAAAGATTATATTGAATAAATAACAATGAAAATAAAGATTATATTGAATAAATAACAATGAAAATAAAGATTATATTGAATAAATAACAATGAAAATAAAGATTATATTGAATAAATAACAATGGAAATAAAGATTATATTGAATAAATAACAATGGAAATAAAGATTATATTGAATAAATAACAATGGAAATAAAGATTATATTGAATAAATAACAATGGAAATAAAGATTATATTGAATAAATAACAATGGAAATAAAGATTATATTGAATAAATAACAATGAAAATAAAGATTATATTGAATAAATAACAATGAAAATAAAGATTATATTGAATAAATAACAATGAAAATAAAGATTATATTGAATAAATAACAATGAAAATAAAGATTATATTGAATAAATAACAATGAAAATAAAGATTATATTGAATAAATAACAATGAAAATAAAGATTATATTGAATAAATAACAATGAAAATAAAGATTATATTGAATAAATAACAATGGAAATAAAGATTATATTGAATAAATAACAATGAAAATAAAGATTATATTGAATAAATAACAATGAAAATAAAGATTATATTGAATAAATAACAATGAAAATAAAGATTATATTGAATAAATAACAATGAAAATAAAGATTATATTGAATAAATAACAATGAAAATAAAGATTATATTGAATAAATAACAATGAAAATAAAGATTATATTGAATAAATAACAATGAAAATAAAGATTATATTGAATAAATAACAATGGAAATAAAGATTATATTGAATAAATAACAAGGAAAATAAACATTATATTGAATAAATAACAATGAAAATAAAGATTATATTGAATAAATAACAATGAAAATAAAAATTATATTTAATAAATAACAATCAGAATAATCATTATATTGAATAAATTACAATGGAAATAAAGATTATATTGAATATATAACAATGAAAATAAGAATTATATTGAATAAATAACGATTAAAATAAAGATTATATTGAATTAATAACAATGAAAATAAAAATTATATTGAATAAATAACAATCAGAATAATCATTATATTGAATAAATTACAATGAAAATCAAGATTATGTAGAATAACACATAAAATAGTGATTATATTGAATAATTAACACATCACACAATATGTCCTAGGAATCTGATATAAATGGCACAACCAAGAATAAACCCATATGATTTTTATAAAATACCAAACTTAAAATGATAAATGTCAAAATCGTAGCCCAAACAAATTACAGTTATTTAATTGAAGTAAATTTTCAAAACAATGAAAATAAATGTGAATTTTGTGTGTTAATAAAATGCTACTTCATGATGAGCTTGATAAGTATTATGCAGACTGTTCCATCAGATACAGTTGTTAAGAGGTGAAATTCATTTACACTTCTCACTCGCCACTTTGACATTACTGGATTGCTCTTACAGTGTCATAGACTCAAAGTTTATATTCATGACATTGTCTCATTGACTAGAGAACATAGAATCAGATGACCAAGCCTACATGATACAACACAACATTATTTATATTTCATCTACTATTCTGCTTTGACCCTAGACTGGACCCTCCTCGACTTTGTGTTTGATATATGCAACATTCTCATTAGAACTGAGCACCTGAATGTATACATGTGGAGATTTGTCCACAATCATAATTGGCTTATCAAGCAATACAAATGCATCTTGTATATCAATACGCATACTTTGTTCCACACTTCTTTTCACAGATCCACCTTCACATATGCTATGCTGAAATGTTTTCTTAGCTAAGGGACAATTTCTTTTTTTGTTTCTGCTATCAATATCAGTTCATCTGATTTAACCATAACATAACACATTTTCAAGCAATAAAGTGAACTCATTGTGGTGTAAATTTTGTAATGTAATGTGCTGTATTTCAGGTGGCTGTTTCTTGATCATATTGAAAATATACAATTACTGGTTATGGAACTTATTATCCCTTTTTATTTAAAACCAGTTAACTGCATGTATTTCAATTATGAATCTTATGAGGTTGTGAAGTTTAACAGAAATTTCTTGTAAATAAACATATTAGTCTGATGGCCAGAGTTAACCAAAGTTGCCTGATTTATAGGCCCAGTTTTCTAGGCTGCAAGTTTAAGGTCAACTTTTCTTCTAAAATTGCCTAATGTATATTCAAATAGAAATCTCTGGTCACAGATTATTTTCTTCCGTAGTAAAACAAACTCCAACTCCTTTGAGATCTTCGAATCCCAACTCCGGACTCCTTGATCCCTATGTGGAAATCTATTCTGCAGATCTATACACCAGCCTCCCACTTTTATAATTACTTTTCACGTATATTATTTTTTACGTTTAACATTCACTTGTATGATAAATATACTCACATATACACTCAACCAGCTTTATTTATTTATTTTATTCATGTTAATCGCTAACAAGGAATATCAACACTTGGGCATAAAAGGCTACTATTTGGGAGCATGTATAGAAGAGATTAACAAGATGTCGGTTTATGTTACATTTAAACTTCTGTATATCAGTACGACCAGGAAAGCAGGTACCCGGAAGGGAATTCCAAAGTCTAGCTGTTCAAGAGAAGAAACTATTAGAATAGAAAGCTTTCTGACATCTATAGACCTCAACAGTGAAGGGGTGAGATATTATTGCTAAGCCGGTTTGTCGAGGATATGTACGGCGAGGGGGTACAAGTGCAACAAGTTCATCAGAACACATTCCATTAAAATATTTGTAAAACAAACAGTGATGCAACATTGTGGCGATGGAACAAGCGCTGGAGCTTAGTTGATAAAGTGGGACAATTAGATTGACAACTGTTTTTTTGGAACTTATCCAAGGTGGAGAGGCTAGTGGTAGATGCACCAGCCCAGATGTGGCAACAATACTTCATGCATAGGCGAATGGTGGCCTTGTGGAGGTACAAAATACTCTCAGGTGTGAGTAGTCTTCTAGCTTGATAGAGGGAACCCACCATTTTGCAGCAGTTTTTGCAATGTCTTCTATGTATCTGTTCATATTGCCCGCAAATGTTAGGCCAAGGAGTTTGAATGTAGAATTCTCAGGTAGGGTGTTATTTTTCATCTATATAGGTAGTTCGAGAGGTATTTTGTAATTGTTAAAGAAGAGCAGCTTAGTTTTACTAGCATTAAATGTTACCATCCATTTCTGGCCCCATTCCATAATGGTCAGGAGGTCATTTTCTAATGACCTCCTGACCATTGTCTTAGATTTATCTACATCTGTTCTTCTTGCATGCATGTTATAGAGCATTGTATCATCAACAAATATATCCATCTTGGACGCAATATTATGAGGGAGGCTGTTTTTGAATATCAGGAATAATAATGGTCCAAGGATCGACCCCTGAAGCACTCTCACATTAATGTTATGCCGCTTGGTTTTATGTCCATCAATGACAACCTGTATGCTTCTATTGTCTAAGATGGAGCTAATTATATTTATGTCCAGTTATAACGTACGATTTCATTTTCATTAGCAGCCCTTTGTGCCAGACTTTGTCAAAGGCCTTGGATATATCAAGGGCTACAGCTATGGTTTCGCCCGCCTTATCCAGTACATGGTAAATGCGTTCAGAGATGAATGTTAAAATATCTGCAGTAGAACAACATTGCCTGTTTGTCAGAGAAAAGATTTGCTTTTGCAAGGTGGTGACCTAGTGCTTGATTAATTAAGGTCTCAAAGATTTTAGCAAAGAGGGGGAAGAGACTAAAGAGGCAATAATTGAGAGGGTTTGTTCTTTCACCAGCATTCCTGTACACTGGTACCACAGAGGCCATCTTCCAGCTATTAGGGAAGCAAGATTCAGCAAGGCATTTATTGTAGGGCTTGGAAAGTATGGGAGTTAGCTATGTTACAAATTTCTTAATTAGTATAGCAGGGATGAGATCAGGCCCACACGCTTTTGAGGTGTCTAAATTTTTTTTATGATATCGCAGACATGAGAAGGGGTGATTTTTACACCATCTAATGTGGCTTTAGTCCGCATAGGGAAATTTGGGAAGGAGTTGTTTGTTGGCTTTAAGGTGAAGTTGGAGGTGAATCACCAGGACAGCAATTCTGCCTTCTCCGTTAGTGTGCATGCAACCTTCTGGTTGTTGCTCAGTGGAGGAATTACTGATTGCCCTTTATTCACTACAGTTATAGATTTTTCAGAAATCACAAGTTCTTATCTTTTGCAATTCTATGTGTTCCCTGATTATTTCAGCATACTTTCTTTTGGTTGTCGCTATTTCTCTTTTACAATGATTTCTAGTATCTATGAATTTTTGCTTATTTGTATTTGACTTATGAAATACAAACCAGCAGAATGCATGCTGTCTTTGTGCAATAGCAGCTGCACAATCTGTAGTGAACCATGGGGGTGAGTGTGGTCTGCTATGATACTTCCGTGTGGGAACATGTGCTTCAATTCCCGCTTTGCACCATTCAGTTGTCTTATTGGCATACTGTTCAGCGGGAAGAGAGAAGATATTGGTTCATGGGGCATCTCGGATGTGTTCTCTAATGGTTTCCCAGTCAGCCCTGTTGTAGTACCTTGTTGTTTTGAGCAATGATTCCTCACTTTGAGGTTGGGATTTAAATGTGATGTTAGTTGATACCATTAGGTGATCTGCATTTGTAAGTGGACTGTGGTCATTAGTCACACAATCCTCAAGTACTGTGGTGAGGAATAGGTTTAGAAGTGAAGCCTGCTGAGGGTCACAACCTGGTAGGCGAGTTGGAAACATTACTGTCTGTGTGAGGAAATGGGCTTATAGGGAAGCTATTAGTAGAGCATCCAGCTGTGTAACCTGAGAAACCAAGCCAATTTTTATGGTGGACATTAAAATCACTAAACGCATGTATTTGGGCATTACTATCTAAGGAGAGTGCTGCATCTATACTATCAAAAACATGATCGATTAGGGTACAATCCTGACTTGAGGAAAAACGGTAGAGAAAATATAAGTAACTAACACATTGATGAAAGGTTAGTTGAAAGCACATAAAAGCCTGGTCATCCGATTCAAGATTTTTCTCTGTAATTTAAGGAAGGATGCTACGAATATAGATTCTAAGCCCGTGCATATATCTATCCGAGTCCTTACGGTAAAGAGGTAGGTATCCTGTCATGTTAAAGTAGTTAGAGGGGATTGAAAAGTGTAAGTTTGTTTCACTTAATGCTAAGATATCTGGGGAGTTTACTAAAAAGTAAGACTCTACATCATCTATATTACTTTTAAGTCCACGGATATTTGTGAAAGCGATCCTCAAGGGCAGAGGCGAATTGGTTTTGTTTGGGTGGTTGTCTGGTTTTATCGTGATATTTGTTTGGGTTGTCGTTTAATTATGTTTTTGCTTAATGTCAGGTTGGAGGAAGAGAGTGTTGTGCAAAGTGGGCCTGTTTTGACACCAAGTATACACATACAGTGGTCCATTAGCCGAGTCCAGTCTAGAATGTGTGATCTCATGAAAGCCCACCAGATATAGCAGCAGAATCCCTTTACATGCACGACATGGCACTACAACTATCCTGATATTATACAACTAATGATTGAGCAGCCGATCTAAGCGTTACCTGTACTGTCAGTTGGAAAGAGGAGTAAGACAAACTCAATCTCTCAGACAAGATCGGCTCAAACAAGTTGAGTGAGCATAATTAGCATGCAAGCAAACCCAATTTTCTTCAGTTTCTGAGAGAAAGAAAGAAATTTAAAATAGGGTATAAGGAAAGGCGTTCAATGTCCTAGTCAGGAAACAAGGCTAAGCACAGGGTGGATGTGGTGAGTCCCTGGTATTGTACCTAATAGACAAAGAAGAAGTATGAAAGCCGGCGATAGGAAGAGCCTATCTACTCCTTAAGCAAGTTAAGTTTGCAAACTGGGAATTTGTTTGAATCACCAGCTTCAGAAAGATTGTCAACCATGACTGAGGAGGCCTCCCCCAGTTTTGTTATCAGAGTTTTCTTTCACTTAGATGAATGATCTGACAAGATCTACGGGTCCATCACCCCAAGAGGGGTAACCATGTGCCCATGGTTTCTACACCAGGTATTTCTGCGCACCCACATAGATGTAAATATTGAGTACCTTACTTTAAAGTTTTTCTCTATTCTACATAAATAAGCGCAGGATTGGAGACAGATTCCCCTCTAACATTTAAAATAAACTGCATCTTTCAAGTACTGTAAGAGAACCAATCTGCTCTAGCAACTAATTTGTTTTAAAATAAATGAATAGGATATTGAGAATTATTTCAATATGTAAGAGAATATAAAGCAAACAAAAGAAATGGTGGGACTAGATCTACATAAAGGGGTTCCACACAACATGGATAATAGATGCACTTAACTTGATGTTTTTCGAACGACCTGTGTTGGTCTAGCTAAAAGACCAGTATCTCCATATGGAATGAATTGGGGTGCAAAGATTAGCATTTATTTGTGAGCAGTAAGTGGGAGGGAGGATCTGCCTTAAGAGCCAAATGTGTGCTTTGATTTTAATACTTCCTTCTTTTATTTAATTGAAACAGTATAATTTTCGATTTCTGAATTAATAATTTAAAACATACAAACTCATTTACCAAATGTGATGAATGCTAGAAAAGAGATGCATATTTCCAATTTTTCTATTGTGCCTATACATATATTTCTAACTATTATTAATATATTACATATATTTCTAACTATTATTAATATATTACAAACAAGAAAAATCTGGGAAAATAGTTTCAATTGTGTAGATAGCACGGAATATAGAAATGGAATAAAATAATGCAATAAAATTAATTTTTTTAGTAATGTCTATTTTAAAGGCAGATTAAGGGATGGTTAAAATTTTAAATAGATTTAAAGCTTTGATTTTTTTTTTAACGAATGAAAGTCCCCCTTACAAAATTTCATTATCATATTTTCTTGCATAACATGGGGAGTACACTTGCCAATTAAAAACAATTCGAATAAGAATCGGAGTTTGGAAATGTGGTTAAAAATACACTATACATTTAAAAATACAAACTAAGTTCATAGAATAAGTTAAAATAACAAAGGGATAAAAAAAATTACAATTAAATTTTATTATGCTTTCAGTTCAAAAGGGACTACAATATTTCGGGATAGGGAAATCTCTTTAGGCCATGGCAAAGATGCATGTTATACACAGAGGAAATTTTTAAAAGATAATATTACCTTTATGGAAAGAGGATCAAAGGAAAAACATGAAGCTGTACTGAGACTAAAGCCGATTCCAGGATTGCCAGCAATCACTGTAAAAGAGTAATAAAGAATGTGAGAGAGTTGTATGCTCAGTTTGTTAAGTCCAAAGTAGCTGAGCAGCAGCTTGGTCGTCACCAGTTTTGGCAAATAGCAAACAGCATCCTGAACTGAAGCCACTATCAATAATTTCTCCCACTCTTTATCTGTGCCTAAACCTAAACGTAGATTCCGTGAACAAAGCTTCTTTTTTAGAACTGCAGGCCTGTGGAACTCTCCTCCGTTTGCTTGCTTTCCGGCTGACTACAATACAATATGGTTGTCTTAAGCAATCCAATTTACCAAATTTCCACTATTAACGATTACTATGATGTTGTCCCATTGACTTCTGTACACTCATTAAACAGAACTTTCATTGATCTTGTGTGACGTCACAACCAAAACGAAAACAGCTGTTCAGACAGGATTTGCAGTGATCCGATAGACCGAAATATCTTAATGAAGTAGAAGCATTACAGTACAGTACAAAATATATCTTCAAAAATAAAAGCAAAACCAGACAAAAACTACTAAATTGTGCAAAGCATTACTTAGGAAGCAATTAAGTTATTGCTTATTGTGGTTAAAAGTAAAGAACCTTACCTCATGCATCGTGCGGTTCGTGTTAGGAAAGAAAAACAAAGAGAAAATAAAAATGGCCGCCCCCTGGTATTTATGGACTGAAAATCACGTGATGTGACAAGAGGAGGGAGGGGGTATGCAAATGAGATGTGGTTGGGTCTCTCTGTGTGACTTAACAAGCTGAAGTTGGTGGCAAGGCTGCAGAAGATCGAGGATGTAACCACGTTAATACCAATGTATTTGGAAGGAAGTGCTCTAGCGGTCTATGTAGAAATGGGAGAGATGGATCAGGCCATTGCTGAGAGCATCGAAAACCGGTTAAAGACCGCATTTTCCGAGAGCGTGTTTGAGACTAGAGTTTTGGTGAAACAGTCCGGTGAGCTGGGGGCAGTCGCGGCTGCTGCAGCAAGCAGAAAGGAGCGACCAGTGATGAAGCAAGGCCGTGGATTTACCGGTAAATGCTTTCAATGTCAAGGACCACACCTGATGAGAGACTGTAAGGAGCCACGGCCAGACATTATCTGTTTTCGGTGTGGCCAAGTAGGGCACATTAGCAGAAATTGCCCTTCGCTTCCGGGAAACGAGTAAACGGATGCTATTGCGCCAGTAGTCACCCCTTTTATACTGAACAGGCATGTGAGAGTTTGTTGCTACAGTGATCACAATCAATGGAAAGAGGGCTAGAGCTCTTGTTGATACTGGATGTACAACAACACTTATTACTACAAGCGTCGCCAACTCTTGGAATGGAACCAGCAACATTAGAGCGGTGGATGGCAGAGAAGTGGAATGCTGTGGAGAGGCCAATGCGGAGATTGTAGTAAGGAATATGCCATTGTGACTAAGAGTGATCGTGCTGGATAGACTGGTTGCAGGAATTGATGTGGTGCTGGGCCTGGACACAATAGAGCGACTTGGAGGAGCTACTATTGCTAAAGGCCAGGTGAAGTTTGGCAATCAGAGTGCACCGGGAATAACAGGAAGTGTAACCAGGGGTGATACCAACCAACCGTCAAAACCCCGACCATGTCTGATTGAGGATGATGACTTTCGAGCCTGCTTCGATGGTGAAAAATGAATCGTTGAATGGCGATGGACCGCGGAGCCACCTGTATTGACAAATCAGGTCAGCTGCTACAAAAGCACACTGAAAGGAGCTGCGGAGCCGCAGTTTGAAAAAGAAGTTGAGAGATGGATAGATGAAGGAATATTAATGCCGTGGTCAGGGAAAGTTGAAGGAATTTCGCCACTCATGGTTGTGGTCCAACTTATTAAGAAGAAAGTTAGGCCAGTGTTGGATTTCCGTGAGCTGAACAAGTTTGTCGCTTGTCACACAAAGGATGGAATCTACGTGTGTGAAGAAGTCATAAGGAAATGGAGGAGGACGAAGCAGGCAACTAAAATTGTGGACCTGAAGTCAGCCTACCTCCAACTTCATGTGGATGAGAAATTGTGGAAATATCAATTGGTAGAGTACAAAGGTCAAGTTTATTGTCTGACCAGATTAGGATTTGGTCTGAACTCCGCATCAAAGATAATGACGGCAGTTCTTAAGACAGTGCTGTCCAAAGACGATGCAGTGAAGAGAGGCATCTGCTCTTACATTGACGATGTACTAGTGGACGAAACAGTGGTGACTGCGGAAAGGGTGAAAGAGCATATCAAATAATATGGACTGACGACAAAACCGCTTCAGTCACTGGAAAATGGAATGGCTTTGGGATTTCGACTACAGAACAATAAGGCAGGAAAATTGATGTTTGGGCGAGGAAATGAGATCCCTGAAGCCAAGGTTGACCTAGCCAAGAGAGCTTTTCTCTATATGTGGAAAGCTGGTTGGCCACTACCCAATAGCTGGATGGCTGCGAACTGCGTGCAGTTTTATTAAAAGGCAGACTGGGACAGACAGTTGGGAAGATGCAGTTGATCAAGAAGTGCTTCTCATGATATAAGAAGTCATTGCAGAAGTGAAAAAAATGGACCCTGTGAGAGGAGAATGGCATGTAAAGGAGGGCCATGAAGGGATGATATGGACTGATGCTAGCAGTGTAGCATTAGGGGTATTATTGGAAATAGGAGAAGTGGCTGTTGAAGATGCTGCTTGGCTACGCAAAAAGGGTGATAGCGCCCATATCAATGTTGCGGAACTCGATGCTGTGATGAAAGGCATTAATCTAGCTCTAAAATGGGAACTACATCTGTAGTGAACGTTAAAACAGACTCTGCAACAATGGTGTCATGGATTAAATCAGAGCTGTCTGGTGATAAGCAGATCAAAACAAAAGGAGCAGCGGAGATGCTTATCAAGCGTAGACTTGGAGCGCTGGGAGACTTGGTCCGAGAATTCGAACTAAAGGTAACTATTACCTTAGTTCCGTCACAAAAAAATAAAGCAGATGGGCTGACAAGAGTCAAGAAAGCCTGACTACACAAGGAAAGAGACGGGACTCCAGCATGTTGTGCAGTAGAGAATTTAAAAGACCTGCATAACCTGCATGATTTTGGAAAGGAACGGACCCTTTACCTGGCAAGAAAAGTAAACCCGCACGTCACAATGCAAGACGTCCAAAAGGTGGTGGAACAATGTAGGGAATGCCAATCAATCGACTCTGCACCGGCTAGACATGAAAAAGGGGAACTGCACGTTGAAGAGAATTGGCGGAGATTGGCCATTGACATCACACATTATCAACATGAACCGCATGTAACTATGATTGATTGTGGGCCTGGGAGAGTAGCGATATGGCGGAAAATCAAGAATGAAACAGCAGAAGAGGTAAAGAGAGTTGTCGAGGAGGTTTTTATGGAAAGGGGGCCAGTAGAAGAAGTGTTGGTGGATAATGGTATGTCTTTCCGCTCGGAAGTTTTTAGAAACTTATGTGCGAAGTGGAATGTGGAGCTATATTTTAGAGCTGCATACCGTCCAAGTGGAAATGGAATTATTGAGGCACCATCGCACTATAAAAGCTGTTGCATCAAGAAGCCAGATTTTGCCCCAAGAAGCAGTTTTTTGGTACAATATGACGCCAAAGTCTGGTCAAGACGAAAATTCAGTGCCGCACCGGTCTATTTTTTCTTATGAATGGCAACATCCATTGACTGTAACACAGAGAGAAGAACAGGCCTGCATGGACATCGCAGTTGGTGAAGAGGTGTGGGTGAAACCACCCAATTCTCGTTGCACGACTCTCTGGGGAAAAGGTACAGTGACTGAAGTACTCTCCAAAAACAAGGTAGCGATTGACAGAATGCCTCGTCACATTTTAGATATACGGAGAGTCTCCTTGCCATCAGAAGAAGGGGAGGTTGATGCTGTTGTTGAAGTGTCTGAAGAAGAGCCTCTTCGACGATCGCACTGTGAACGAAGACGCCCAGCATGGATGGCAGACTATGATACTAATTATTGATCTTAGAGATCAAGGGGGCGTGTGGTTAAAAGTAAAGAACCTTACCTCATGCATCGTGCGGCTCGTGTTAGGAAAGAAAAAAAAAGAGAAAATAAAAATGGCCGCCCCCTGGTATTTATGGACTGAAAATCACGTGATGTGACGAGAGGTGGGAAGGGGTATGTAAATGAGATGTGGTTGGGTCTCTCTATAAAAGAGCTGTCTTCTTTATTTTGGGCGTCAGTGTGCAGTTGGATTTGAGTTCAAATTTAACGTCACTTATTCACCAAACCTATTTTCCTGCTCTTATTTACTTATACTTCTTCTTTTTTTTTGGAAATCATAATTTATCCTTCTATGACTAAATGTAATGTTTAAATATAAGGCCTATACTGGCCACATGTATATTGTTACTGATGTATGTTACTAAAATAACTGACACAAATGTTATTTCTAAATGGCTGCTTTGCCTCCAAGATGCCTTCCTGTCTGTTTTGCATGATAAGCATTAAAAATCCTTATATTCCTAAATCCTCCCCAAACCCCTGTATATCTATATTGTATATTAATGCTGTATTCTTGTTATATCATCTCTCCTGTTCCAACTGGACAAAAGACCAATTGCTTTCTCCCCCAAGCTGATATAAAATCACATACTTTGCATGTACCTTGGGACGAGGATTTAGTTTTTGGTCCTAAACTTTAGTAGGCTGACCTTTTTAAAAATCGATAAATACTAAACATCTATAGATTTCTATAGCTAAGGCATGCATTAGCTTAACCTATATTTATACTCTATAGAATATCTATATAATATAGATGACTAATAGCCACAGTTTGTGCCCAGATTATAAATGATCTATGTTGACTAGCAACTATATCTTTCTTTCACTGAGATGGGATAAAGTATTATTATCTTTACATGAAAACTAACACCTAAAACACATTTCACTTATACTATAATTTTCCAATTAGTCACTGATCCACAAACCATCTTTGATCTTTTCTTAACCCTAGCAAATATTAACCTCAAATCTACACCCCATACGCATACATACCTCCTTTAAAAACACAACTACATCTTCCAATCTTAATCCTATTCTGAGAAGTGTAACTTCAAAGCAGATACTAATTCTTTGATACTAAATCTATTAATCCTAACTATCCATGCAGGAGCATAGAAATATCTGGCTTTGAAACCAGGCGCAGGGAAAACCCTCTCAGTGTTGATGGACCAGTAGATCTGGTCAGGTCATCCATCTAGGAGAAGGAAAACTCCAATTTGCAAACCTGTGCCACTGACCTCATACATCTTGGCACTAAATGAAAGAGGGAGGCCTCCTCAGTCCTGGACGACAACCTCCCCAGAGCTGGTGACTTAATCAAATCACTGGTTTGCAAACCTAAACTACTTAAGGAGTAGATAGGCTCTGCCTATCGCCTGACTTCCATACTCCTTTTTTGCCTATTAGCCAGGAGCAGAGGTGCGGCCGCAAGGACTCATTAGAGATGCCCAGTGCTTAGCCTTGTTTCCTGACTAGGGCAGTGAATGCGGTCCCCCACATTTGCCTTATTCCCTTCCCCTATACCTGGGCATCTTGAGGGTGCTTGGTTACCATATATGCTAACATGATTGGACTGGGCCACTTCTGTCTGACAGATTTGAGGGTTTCGGTTTGACAGTTGCTGGTTGCTGTTTCCGAATGACAGTACAGGAGCCCTAACTCTTTGGTAGTGCTTAGAGCAGCTGTTCTATCATCAGTTTTATAATATCAGGATGTTTGTAGTGCCATGTCATGCATGGAAAGGGACCCTGCACTCATCTCTGGTGGGCCTTCCCGAGGTCACATTCCTGTGGATGAGGAGCCGGCTGATGGGTTACTTGTGTTGCATGATGGTGGCTATGCGCATCCATTTTGCCTAGCACCTCACTGTAGATCTGAAACTATGAAATAAAATGAAATGACAGCTCAATCCAAAAAAACATTCAAACCAGAGACACACTCAAATAATTTGCCTCCTGCCTTGAGGCTTGCATTTACAAATATCCAAGGACTTAGAACTAATTTAGATGATGTCGAATCATGTCTCCTAGCCAACTCCCTGGATATCTTAGCACTAAGTGAAACTAACTTGCACTCCTCCATTCCCTTTAACATCTGGTTATCTTCAACTTTGTCGTAAGGACTCTGACAGGCACGGACCTGGAATCTATATTCGTAACACTCTCTCCATGTCTAAGGAATCTAAACTAGAATCAGATGACCAGGCCTTCATGTGCTTTAAACTAAATTTACAACATAGCGTTAGCTACCTACATTTTCTTTATTGCTCTCCATTAACCCACAACTGTACTATAATCAATCATGTCTTTGCCAGCATAGATGTAACACTCTCCCTTGATGCTAGCACACAAATACATGTATTTGGTGACTCTAACGTCCACCACAGAAATTGGCTTGGCTTCTCTAACTACACAGGCACAGCTGGTAGCGTCATCCATAACTTTGCTATATCCCTTTCCTTGACACACAGTAACATTCCCAACCTGTTGCCCAGATCGTCAAGACTAGCAAGCCTCACTTCTGGATCTATTTTTGACAACAGTTCCTGAGGATTGTGTAACAAATGCTCATTGCCACTTGGGAATGCTGATCATGCTGTGATAATGATAGACATCACTCTAACTCTCGACCCCAACTTGGAGAGCCATTGCTCAAAACGATAAGGTACTAAAATAAGGCTGACTGGGATGCCATTAGAGATCACATCAGAGACGCCCATGGGGAAATATCTTTTCTTTTCCTGCAAAATAGTTCGCAAATGAGATTACTGAATGGTTCAAAGCAGCAATTGAAGCACATGTTCCTACATGGAAGCTCTATATCAAACCCCACTCTCCCCAACGGTTTACTTCTACTTGTGCAGCTGCCATTGCTCAGAGGTAACATGCATACCATAGATTTATCCAGCATAAGTCCTGTACAAACAGACAAAGTATATAGAAGCTAGAAGTAATTGTAAGAAAGAAGTAGCAACAGCTAAGAGTGAATCTACTGAAACCACAGGAAATGCATTGAAGCACAGAAATGATTACATGAAACATTCTCAACCACCAATAGCTATGGCTAAAGATACATTACCTAAAAGTACTTTGTTCAAACTCCTCTGCTTAACGTTCACAGGGAACATGAGTTAGAATAGATACATCGAGATCATTGCCAAGAGTACTGCAAAGAAGGTGGGCTCTCTCTACCATGTTAGAAAATTACTTACACCTGAAAGTATCCTGTACCTCTACAAAACCACCATTCGCCTATGTATGGAGTACTGCTGTCACATTTGGGATGGTGTATCTACTACTAGTCTCTCGCTCCTGGACAGGGTTAAAAAGAGAGTCACCAACCTGATAGGTCCTGAACTGTTATTTAAGCTTCAGCCCCTGTCCCATCAACAAAATGTTGCATCCCTCTGCTTGCTTTACAAGTATTTTAATGGCGGATGCTCTGATGAACTACAAGCTCTTGTACCCCCTCAATGAAAATACCCCCGACAAACCGAACTAGTAGCGAAGTCCCACCTATACACAGCAGAGATCCCTAGATGTAAGAAAGCCTTCTACTCTAATAGTTTCTTCCCCAGAACTGCTAGACTTTAGAATTCTCTTCTGGGTTCCTGCTTCCCCAACTGTACTGACATGCAGAAGTTCAAGTGAAATGTAAACAGACATCTTGCTGCTAAACTCCCTACATAGTACCCCTGCAACTTAGGTCCCTGATAGTAGCCCCCTACATCAAAGTGGCAATATGCTTTATTTGGTGTGAAAATGTAATAAAAATAAAACTGATAAAACCAAACAGGAAAACCATGTAAAAAAATAAATAAATTTATTGGACTTTCGGAGTCGGATAAAAAATTCCGAATCTGACTCCTAGTACTCTTAATAATCTGACTCTGACTCCGCAACCCTGATTGGTGCAACGATTAATGAGTGGAAAAGAAGTTGTGATTACCCAACTCCATACAAATATTACTTACAAAACATTTATTTGAAGATAAAGAGTTACCAGTCTGTATATCATGTCAAGAATCTTATACAGGCAAACATATTAATAGATTGTTAGGGTCTGTAACAAAGCCGAAGGAAATACTACAACTCAAAAAATCTAAAAGACTTGTTTAAAGACACAAATCCAACCCAAATCTTAGACTTTATCAAAGAAGTTGAAGTGCATTTTTTTTTTTTTTAACAATATCAAATAATTATCCTACCTTTGGATTCCATTTAACAACTTCATTCAGCATTAAGTAGTCCATAGATGGTTGATATGTTATAAAATAAACCAAACCATGTATCCATGATGAACTTGCTGTTCTGATGCCTCCCAACATAAATACTATTATCAGCTAAATTCCAACCCTTTCCCCGGATACTGGAAGGCTTTCAAACTGCCTTTGAAATTTCTCTCTTCTCTCTGTTTCCCCTGATTGTATTAACATGCAGAAATTTAAATGTAATGTGAACAAACATCTTGCTGCATCTTTAGGATACCTCTATAAATATGGTTCAGTGGCAATGTGCTTTTTTGGGGTGAATAAGATTTGTTTTTAATTCAAAGAGAGAGGATCATTTTACATTAAACTTGCATAACAAATTTTTCTTCTAAAACTAATCTGAATCTGTTTACTTAATAGTATTTTGGAGCAAAATTCCAGTATATGCTAAATAGTAAACTGTTTTTAACAAAAATACATCAAAATAAATTGTCTTGGACTCTTAAAATAATTTCCAACACTATTGATAGCGTTTATTCATTTATTTTATGATCACTTATGTTTTTATGAATTTATATTTTTAAACCTGACATAAATCATAAATCTATGATGTTACAACAAAGCTATAATTCTTTTTTTTAAGGTAATGTTTTAAGTTTTAATGTTTTAAGCTTAAAGAAAGTCAAAATAGTTCAGTTGATAGAATGTCCAACTGAAGAAGATTGTTTCGGTTTTTAGTCATGTCATCCACTTTGTTACTTATTATTTATTAATGCAATATTCTCCATTTCTAATCATAGTTATGATCTCTGATCTTTTGAAAAAAAACAAATTCTGCAATGTATTTATTACATTTAAACAAATTGTGACTGACAGACGGATAAAATCCCTATTTACATAAGATTCATCTATATTTCATTCAATAAAAAAATTCAAAGTAAACTTTATAAATACATAGACTAAAAAGATGCAGTGAGAGCATATTAGCAAATCCTAGTTTCATTATAGAAGTGATTTTATAGCCATTATCAGATTTCGCTAAAACTAAAGATTACTAATTACTTGTAACTATTTTGTTGTTTCTTGTTTCAGGCGATGATTTCAATAATTCTTCCGATGTTGTTGAAGGTTGTGCTGATCCTCCCTCAACTTCCCACAAATCACCAGAGCCTCCTTTATCTGTGAATGAACTGCGACAAAAACGACTTCAATATCTAAGCAAAACAAACAGCATACAAAACAATGAGGAATCTTCTGATACTGGTCAGACCAAAGAAAATAGTGACAAAAAGAATGGTAATAAACTCCTTATCATTATCAGCTTCTCACTTATATATTATAGATATTGATGTGACTGAGTTATAAATTTCTTATTTCTCCATGGATTATACACACACACACATATATACTAGACTATCTGTGACCCGTTGGGTCAGTATGTTATATTAGCTATGGAATTAATGTATGAACATGACACTTGTGACGTAAAGAAAATAGTTTTTTGTGACATAACAGAAACATTTCTATATTAGAATGAAAAAAGAATGTAGATATATTTCTATGAGTCATTCTGTTTATGATTGTTTATTTTTGAAAAAAAAAAACATACAGCCTTTGAATTATAAGTGGTTTGCCATACTTATAGGTAAATGTGCACTCAACAGATACCATAATACTTAGTTAAATTCAAATTTTGATATATCTTTTTTAAATTAAATTGTTAGTTGAAAGTACAGAATAGTTAAAAAACACTCTCCCCATGTTAAGAATGGCTTTTTAAATAGAAAATGAAAATAAAATGTAACTTTTTTCATTTATTTTAAACAAACATTCATGACGCATTGGGTCAAATATTTAATTTATATGTTAATAATAAGGTCAACAAAACTAAGACAATGCAGAAATGAACGATGTAACAAAAAAGGCAGAATTGTTTATTTGGATAATTTAAAAGTGAAAAAACAATTGGGATGCTGGAAATGTACACAGTAAAACAATGTTTTATTGTCGCGTTCATTATTTATTTGTAACGCAAATTAAAAAAAGATATTTTTGGGGTTGGTAATTTATTTTTACACTGTTATGGGTTTATGTTTATGTATGCATGCGCAACTGTAAGTCGTGAACCGGATGTGGGTTACAACGCCCTTTACAAGGTCATTTGAGTTTTATAATTATATATATATATATATAAAAATGTAAAGTTGGTTCGTTCTAAATAAATAAAACCATGTTTATACGTTAACAATTTATTTGAAATTTTCAGACAACCCATTTTTAGAGTCGAGGTATGTTTTTATGTTATTAAAATAAATTTACCTAATTAAAATTAAAATATTAAATAAAATAAATATATTTATTTAATCGTTTCTGCGAATCTGTTCTGTTGATAAAACTGAACTTCCGGTTCGATTCATTTCACAGCCACGAATTGACGAAAGGTTTCATTTTCTGTTAACTCGATAAGTAAAAAAAAAACAAAAAAAAAACATATTTTATTTGTTTATCTTCCAAATTTTTTAATTTACACATCTTTTCTTTATTATATAAGGCCCAAAAAAAAAAAAGTTTGTTGCTTGCTTTTGAGTTTTTTTTTGTTTTTCTATATGAGATTACTCATGCAGAGAGTGATCTGTGCTGAAATAATGTTATTATTTAAAAAGTCATTCTTAACATGGGGAGGTAAGGATGTTTTGTACCTATTCTGTACTTTAACCTTACAATTGAATAAATAAAAAAAAAAAACATATCGTAAAACGTTATTTAAACGTGGAAATATGATTTAAAAAATAGCGCGGATCGCTCTCTGCATTAGCACCATTTTTATTTATTGCTGTTGTTTCACAAATTTTCGGCCAACTATTCCTCTGGCCTTCATGAAAAGAAGTCCTTTTATAAATGTTCAGTAACTTTTTCCTTTTATTATTCTTAAAGAGTAAAACTTTTCTTATTCATGAAAGGAGTTAAGCCTACGTAAATAAATAAATGTTTGTACACGTGACAAATTATCAATAAATGGTTTAGTTACTTTTTTTAAAAAATGTTTGTAAAAGTGCGAAAGGCAACGTTGTTGTATACTCCCATGCTTAATTTCTATACTTATAGGTTTTTGGAATTTTTTTTCACTGGATTATTATTGATTGGACACTAATTAAACAGATTATTAAAAAAAAAAAAAAAATGTAAAAAAGAAATCATTATTTCGACATTTGAAAGTGGTGCTCAGTTTTTAGTTACAACGTTCTGATAAATCAGTCACCCATTTTGTAAGCAATAAAAACGCGGTATATCAAAACCATAGAAAGTAAAAATAATGAGTCTCTACCGCATTTGTAAGTCAGAAATATATTTGTTTCTCAAAGAAAAAAAAATAGAGAGAACAGGACTTTTTTTATTGTTTTCATGAAAATAAAGTTTCGAGATTTTTAATTATTTTTTTTTTTTTACTTATTTAGTCAGTTTGTGGTTTTTTTTAAATTGTTTTTGTGAAAGGTGAGTTTTTTTTCAAAACTTTTTTGTTTCTTTTTAATTTTTTAAAAGTATTATAAATTTCACTAACATGCTGGAGAAATGTTTAATAATTTGGTATTTTTTTAGATTAGGTCCACCTCCACAATTTTCCTTTCAATGACGACATTTATAGGTTTCCGAGTATGCTGAACACGCAAATTGCATTGAAATTTTGCGGAAATAAATAGTTGTATTATGCATTGTATTCTTCGGCGGCCATCTTTTTACGTGCACACGCGCCATAAACAAATACACACACGTAAAAAAGATGGCCGCCAAAGATTACAATGCATAATACAACTTTTTATATCTTGATAACTACTTATTTCTGCAAAATTTCGATGCGATTTTCGTATTCAGCATAGTCGAAAACCATTTCAAGTCATCATTTAAAAGAAAATTGAGGAGGTGGACCTAATCTAAAAATTTACCAATAATTTTTAATCCTGTACGCCTCCCGATACATTGCTTTGTCAACATGCGACCATTTTATATCTCTCGAAGACACTTCCGTATTTAGAAAAAAAATAAATAAATAAATAGTGACCGATTTACCAGAACGTGGTAACTAAAAAGTGAGTATCCCTTTCAAATGTTGAAATGATTTTTTTTTTTTTTTTTCAATTTTTTTTCATAATCTGGTTAGTGTTCAATCAATAATAATCCAGTGAAAAAATTTCCAAAAACCTATCGGTATAGAAACTCCACCACGTAAGTAAATAAATAAAAAATGTTACGTGCACATGCGTTAGCCTTGACTAGGGGGGTACTAAGGGAACGACCATTAAATAATTCTGCGGGTCGCCATGGAACTCAACGCCCAAGGAGTATCAAAATAGTTTTCATGATATGAAGAAATTTTTTTTTTCCGAAAAGTGGGTGATCACTTTTCCATCTAAATTTAACTTAAAATGAGCACCCACTTTCTGGCCACCTGAGGAAGGGGCATTTATTTTCGTGTTTATTGGCTTAAAGGTTTTTTTGACAAGGCAGTTTGGTACGCGAATGCATATTTAACAGTTTTCGTTTATGCTCACGCATAGCATAAACAAAGGCTACGTCTGTGAAATGGAAAATAGTCCCAGAGTTCAGGGGTTAATACCATGCAAAAGAAATCAAACAAAAAGACTTTTTAGCCAAGAAACACACAGAAAGAAAAAAAAAAATAGCATCCATTTTTTTTCTATCGAATTCATTTGCTGTTTTTATTGAAAACTATTTTCCCCCGGATTTTTGATATAATTTTCCATTAAGGGCTGTGCGTCTCACGTTCGTAAATAACAAAATTTTTTTTGTAGATTTTGGTGTGGTAAAAACGAATCTGCAAACCGTTTCCGTCACAAAAAAATAGTTTTTATGATATGAAGAAATTACTTTTTCGAAAAAGTGGCGATCACTTTTCCATGTAAATTTAACTTAAAATGAGCACCCACTTTCTAGCCACCTGAGAGAGGGGGGATTTTTTCCCATGTTTATTGGCTAAACAGCTTTCGTTTATGCTTACGCATAGCGTAAACGAAGGCTACGGCTGTTAAATGGAAAATAGTCCCAGAGTTTAGGGGTTATTACCATGCAAAAGAAATCAAACAAAAAACTTTTTAGCCAAGAAACAGAAAAATGCCCCTCTCTCAGGTGGCCAGAAAGTGGGTGCTCATTCTAAGTTAAATTTACATTGAAAAGTGATCACCCACTTTTCGAAAAAGTAATTTCATGAATGTCATGAAAACTTTTTTTTTGCTACGTAAACGGTTTGCAGATTCGTTTTTAGCACACCGAAATCTACAATAAAATATTTCGTTATATATGAACGTGAAACGCGCCTTAAAGTAAAATAATACCGGATTTTTTTGAGCAGATTTGCCGTTTAGTTGTACAAATATCCTCAAACCAGGTAATCACTAAAAGGGATTTTTAAAAGTCGTCACCTGTATCGAGCAAAAGTTTAAAACCACCGATTATATGCCAGCCTACATCATGGTAACATATATTGAGTGAGTTCCTAACAGTATTTTTAGTTTAAACTCATTTTCCCAAAATTTCCCCAAACTTAACGTGTTCGATACAGTCTGCCGCCATTTGTATTTTTCAGATATACCGATAAACATTGAATGTTTTTGAACCGATTATACATTACATAAAAACACTAAAATCTTATCCAGTTAGGTAGAACACTTACTTTTCTTGCCTTTGATAACATTTATTTGTTATATATTTATTTTTTGACAACTTCTTTGTATCTGTGTTTAGTAATATAAACCCTTTTCATTTAATGTAACGTTTAGTCGGCTCGAAAAACAGTGTTTATTGGTGTATTTGAAAGCTACAAATGGTGGTGGACACTGTTGATTACTTTAAGTTAGAGAAAGTGAGTTAAAACTAAAAAAACTATACAAAATACTGTCAGAAACCTACCGATTATGCCAGCCTATGTCATGGTAACATACGTTCGGTGAGTTTCAGGCAATGTTTTGTATAGTTTTTAGTTTTCAACTTACTTTCCCAAACTTAACGTATTCAAAAGAATCCGCGACCATTTCTGTTTTTGGAGCCAATTAAAAATTTTACATTACATAAAAACACTAAACAACTATCCAATTAAATAGAAACGTAAATTACCTTACCTTTGCTTTCATTTCTTTGTTTTTGGACGACTTTTTTGAATCTGTGTATAGTACCCCCCCTCCCCCCACCATCAACCAAATATTAATTACTAAATCACATTTTTTAAAACAACAACAAAAAAAAAGCATTTAGCGTTTCAACATTTTTGCTACGTTCGGCTTCATCCACTGATTGTTGGTCAAGTCCAAAACATGAATGATTGACAGAAACTCTCGAGGATCCAGATCAAATTCTGCAAGAGTACCATTTTTTTCAGTTTCGCCGCCTTTTTCACTTTTTGCAGTGGATTGCTGTACTAATATAAGAAACATGCATTTTCTCTTTTATTAAATTTTTCCATTACACCAAATTGAGCCACTGCAACGCGTGGCAGGGTACAGCTAGTATATATATATAAATCTAAATTTGGTTTGTTAAAAGTGAATAAAACCATATTTCTACATTACCAATTTATTTGAAATTTTCAGACAACTGATCTTTAGAGTCGAGGGATGTTTTTATGTTATTAAAATAAATTTACCTCGCGAATTATTAAAATATTAAATAAAATAAATATATTTTCGTAACCGTTAGTGCGAATCTGTTCTGTTGATAAAACTGAACTTCCAGTTCGATTCATTTCACAGCTACGAATTGACGAAAGATTTCATTTTCTGTTTACTCGATAAGTAAAAAAAAAACAACAAAAAAAACATAATTCATTTGTTTATCTTCCAAAATTTTAATTTAAACATTTTTTCTTTATTATATAAGGCAAAAAAAAAGTTTGTCGCTTGCTTTTTGAGTTTTTTTTTTTGTTTTTCGATATAAGATTGGTTGGTAAAAGTACAGTTTAAATAATATTTTTTATTCAATTGTAAGGTTAAAATACAGATTAGGTACAAAACACCCTCCCGTCCCCATGTTAAGAATGGCTTTTTAAATAATAACGTTATTATTTCAACACGGATCACTCTCTGCATGAGTACTGTACTTTCACCTAACAATTTAATAAACAAAAGATGGTACTTATGCAGAGAAAGTACCATAATAATAGAATAATAACGTTATTTAGAAAGCCATTCTTTACATGAGGAGGACGTTTTGTTACTATTCTATACTTTCACCTAACAATTGAATAAACAAAAGATGGTACTTATTCAGAGAAGGTACCGTGCTGAAATAATGCTATTAAGAAAGCCATTCTTAACATGGGAAAGGGAGAGTGTTCTGTAACTATTTTATATTTTCACCTAATAATTTAATAAACAAAAGATAGTACTTATGCAGAGAAGGTACCGTGCTGAAATAATACCGTTATTTAGAAACCTATTCTTAACATGGGGAGGGAGTTTTGCATCTATTCTAAAATATGAATGCTTTTTCTTTATTAAAGAAATTGGGTACTGGTGCACTTATTGATCCATGCTGAAATAATAACGTTATTATTTAAAAAGCCATTCTTAACATGGGGAGAAGAGGGTGTTTTGGACTTTCACCTAACAATTTAATAAACAAAAATTAAACTTAAGCAGACAAGGAACAGTACAGAAGCATTAACATTATTTAGAATACAATTGAATAAAAAAAAAACTTTAATTAAACTTGGAAATACGATTTAAAAAATAGTAAGCATCGGTAAGTGCATTAGCACCATAAATTTGTCTGATTCTTAATTTCTTATGTTATTGGAAAAAAAAAAAAAAAAGGTAAATATGAGGAATTGCTCCACCCTCGAAAATTCCTTTAAAATTAGCACTCCTATAGGTTTTCGGGGTTGCTGAAAACGAAAATAACCTTTATAATTAAGGCAAACGAGTAGTTTCCAAGATATGAAGAAATGTTAGTTTAAAAAAATGAAGGATCACTTTTCCATAATAATTTAACGTAAAATGATCACCCACTTTGTGGTGGGAGCTTTCTTTCTACCCTTGGAAAATCCTTTAAAATTACCTGCTTAAATTGGTTGGAGGGGCGGGGGGGCGGCCGCCAACCCCCCCCCCCCAGAAAAATGCACCTCTCTCAGGTGGCCAGAAAGTGGGTGCTCATTCTAAGTTAAATTTAAATTGAAAAGTGATCACCCACTTTTCGAAAAAGTAATTTCTTCATATCATGAAAACTTTCTTTTTGCGACAGAAACGGTTTGCAGATTCGTTTTTAGTACACTAAAATCTACAATAAAATATTTCGTTATATACGAACATGAGATGGGCCTTAAAGTAAAATAATACCGGATTTTTTGGGACAGATTTGCCATTTAGTTGTATAATATCCTCAAACCAGGTAATCACTAAAAGGGACTCTTAAAAGTCGTTACCTGTATCGATCAAAGTTTAAAACCACTGGTTATATGTCAGCCTACATCACAGTAACATATATTGAGTGAGTTCCTAACAGTATTTTGTATAGTTTTTTAGTTTAAACTCATTTTCCCAAAGTTTCCCCAAACTTAACGTGTTCGATACAGTCTGCCACCATTTGTATTTTTCAAATATACCGATAAACACTTCATGTTTTTGAACTGATTAAACATTATACATTACATAAAAACACTACAATCTTATCCAGTTAGGTAGAACATTTACTTTTCTTGCCGTTGATAACATTTGTTATATATTCATTTTTTGACAACTTCTTTATATCTGTTAATACAAACCCTTTTCATTTGATGTAACATTTAGTCAGCTCGAAAAACAGTGTTTATCGGTGTATTTGAGAGATACAAATGGTGGCGGACACTGTTGATTATGCTAAGTTTGAGAAAGTGAATTAAAACTAAAAAAACTATACAAAATACTGTCACAAACTCACCGATTATGTCAGCCTATGTCATGGTAACATATTCGGTGGGTTTTTGACACTGTATTGTATAGTTTTTAGTTTTCAACTTAATTTCCCGAACTTAACGTATTAAACAGTCTGCAACCATTTCTGTTTTTCCAGCCGATTAAACATTTTACCTTACATAAAAACACTAAACAATTATCCAGTTAGGTAGAAATGTAATTTACCTTACCTTTGCTTTCATTTGTTTTTGGACAACTTTTTCGAATCTGTGTATAGTAACCCCCCCCCCTCTATCACTCAAATATTAATTACTAACTCACATTTTTGTATACAGAAAAGAAAAGAAGACAAAAAAAAAAGAAAAACATCTAGCGTTTCAACGTTAGCTTTATCCACTGATTGTTGGTCGAGCCCAAGCCATGATTGACGGTAATCCTGAGGATCAGGATCCAATTCTGCAAGAGTACCATTTTTTTCATTTTTTTTTTTTTTTTTTTTTTTTTTAGAGTGGATTGCTGTACTAAGAATATAAAAAACATGCATTTTCTCTTTTTATTAGAATTTTCCATTACACCAAATTGAGCCACAGCAACGCGTGGCAGGGTACAGCTAGTATATATATAAAAATGTAATTCTTGGTTCGTTCAAAGTCGATAAAACCATATTTCTACATTACCAATTTATTTGAGATTTTCAGACAATCCATCTTTAGAGTCGAGGGATGTTTCTATGTTATTAAAATAAAATAACATTGCCAATTATAAAAATATTAAATAAAATAAAAATATTTTTCGTAAGTGCGAACCTTTTTTGTTGATAGAACTGAACTTCCGTTTCAATTCATTTCATACACCAAGATTTGACGAAACGAATTAGAAGATTTCATTTTCTGTTTACTCGATAAGTAAAAAAAAACATAATTCTTCCAAATTTTTTAATTTAAAATTTTTTTCTTTATTATATCAGGCAAAAAAAAAAATTGCTCGCTTGCTTTTTGATTCAAAGTCGTTTTTTTTTTTGTTTTTTTTTTGTTTTTTTCAATATAAGAAAATATGAACATTTTTATTATTAACACCATAAATTGTTAGGTGAAAGTACAGGTTTTTTTCGAAGAAAATTTATGGATAGGTAACGTGCTAAAATAATATTTGGTGCTAATGGAGAGAGTGATCCGCACTATTTTTTAAATCGTATTTCCACCTTTAATTAAAGTTTTATGATACATTTTTTTATTCAATTTTAAGGTTAAAATACAGATTGTTGCAATATTTTGGAACACTAATGGGGTATGATCCCACACAGTCGGACGATTCTATTTATAAACGATGCTGCTAAGAACTGACGAATCAAATTAATTCACGTTCTGCTACCAACCAATCAGAAACCAGAATTGCTTCATAAATATTAAACCTTTTCTGGAGCAATTTCACATGTTCTTTCCCAGGTTTCGACATGGTAAGAATATTTTGTTCTGTGGAACTGTCTATTACAAACAAATCACCTCTCAGGACTTGTGTGTAACAGCGAACCATCTGAAACTGTTCTGAAACTCAAAATGGCTTACACTTCTAGAGGTTATGCGCCCAGCGTGCGTCTTTATTTCGATGGATCCGAATCAAAATTCGAATTGTGGCAAGTTAAATTTCTGGGATATCTACGCATCCAAAAGCTACACAAAGTACTAGAAACACAACCTGAAAACAGAAACGACCCCGACTTCATTGAAAAGAATGCAACTGTCTTTGCGGAATTAATGCAGTGTTTAGATGACTGAAGTCTATCACTGGTAATGAGAGAAGCCCTGGACGACGGCTGCAAAGCATTAAACATATTGAGAGAGCATTATTTAACGAAAGGAAAACCCAAAATTATTTCTTTATACACTGAACTGACCTAATCACAAGAGTTTCCAATGTAGATACAGGACTCAAAATGGCGACTACATTAAAAATGTAGAGAGCTCTGTTAGCGAACATACATTTTTATTTTCGTGTACATTAGATGCGTCAATAAGCAATAATAATTTTCTTGTCGATTGTGGGGCCACGGCACATGTGACTACAAAGGAATCTGATTTTATCAATTTTGATCCCAAGTTTAAGCCGCAAAATCATTTTGTAGAACTAGCTGACGGGAGTCGAGTCAATGATATCGTTTTGAAAAGAGGCAATGCGAAAATCTTGCTAAAGAACAATAAAGGTGAATTGTGTTTCTGTATTCTAGAAAACGCTCTTCTAATCCTAAAATTTAAACAAAATATATTTTCTGTACAAGCTGCCACAAAACAAGGTGCAAATATAAACTTTAGCCCCAATAAATCAAAACTGGTACACCCGAATGGAACTGTATTCGACATTAAAGAAAATGGAAGACTATATTATTTAAATAGGATAGTCCCATCAAAAACCGCCTGCCATGATCTACAGACATGGCATAAAATTCTTGGACACTGCAATATTCCTGATATCAAAAAGTTGCCGACTGTAGTTGATGGAATGCGAATACAAACATCAAAAACCTTCAACTGTGACGTCTGTACGCAAGGGAAAATGACAAACTATCAAAACAAGATACCAGACAAAAAGGCAAAAAAAAAAAAAAAAAAAAAAAATCCTATCAATGGTGCATTGTGACTTGAACGGTCCCGTAGAACCGATGGCCTGAGAACATTATAGATATGTGTTGAATTTCGTAGATGACCATTCAGGTTTAATAATGGTTTACTTTTTAAAGAACAAATCTGATACCCTGCTAGCAACTAAGAAATATCTGGCTGACATGGCCCCCTACGGTGAAATCAAGTGGATTCGCTCTGACAACGGTACGGAATTCACCAATAAAGACTTTGAACTTTTACTAATCAACCATCATATCAGGCATGAAACATCAACTCCTAGATCGCCACACCAAAACGGGACTGCTGAACGTGCGTGGCGGACACTTTTTGAAATGGCAAGATGCTTACTCATTGAATCAAAACTCCCTAAAAATCTCTGGACATATGGCGGCAGCCTATATACGCAACAGATGCATTAACAAAACACTATCTAAAACTCCATATGAATCTTTCTGCGGTAAAAAACCAAATTTAAGCAGAATGCATATATTTGGTTCAACTTGCTTCGCATATATAGAGAGAAAAAGAGTAAATTGAATATTAAAGCCGACAGAGGTATATTTCTTGGATACGATAAAAACAGTCCAGCCAATTTAATATTTTTTCCCGAAAAAAATAAAATAAAAAGAATCCGGTGGGTAAAATTCACAGACACGTTTAATTTTACAGACGAAAACCCGTCATATGAAGAGGATGAAATTATATTACCTCAAATAATTAGAACAAACGAAAACAATAAAAATGACGGAGACGAGAGTGTCCATGATGATGATGATGATAAAGTCGAAAGATATCCCAAAAGAAATAGAAGACGACCCGATTTTTTTGTGGTCGACAATATAAAGGATTATCAAATCAACTATTGCTATTCAATGGAAAATGCGTCAAAAAGCTTCAACGAAGCAATTAATTCAGAACATTATGATGAATGGAAAATTGCCATGAAAAAAGAAATAGATGCCTTAACCGAAAATGATAACTATACGGTAGTGCCTCTCCCAAGAGATAAACATGTTATTTCTACCAGATGGGTCTTTACAAAAAAGAGTACAGCATCAGGCGTAGAACAGTACAAAGCAAGATTTGTTGCTAAAGGGTTCTCTCAGATTTACGGTAAAGAATACTTTTCTACGTTTTCGCCGACCACAAACCTAACGACAATCAAAATTTTACTGTAAGTCTCATCACAATATGACCTAAACATCCATCAAATAGACGTAAAAAATGTTTATTTGAATGCCCCAATAGACTGTGAAATTTATATTACCCCTCCGGAGGGATTTATAATGAAAAATAAAAATAGCGTTTAGCAATTAACAAGTCATTATATGGTCTAAAGCTCAGTGTTGGAACACAGTATTCCATGATTATATTATTAAACAACAATTTAGACAATGTGCTGTAGACCCCTGTTTATATACCCAACACAAAGACAATAAACTACTGATTTTGGTTTTGTGGATCGATGATATTTTAATCGCATCAAATAGTGTCATAATGTTAACTGATGTTAAGAACAAATTAAGTAAAAGATTCAAAATGACCGCTCTTGGCAATATATCCTGGTTTCTGGGAATAGAATTTACTCAAAGCAAAGGACTTGTTATGATGACTCAATCGAGATACATCGACAAAATACTATCAAAATTTGGAATGGGAGAGTGCAAGAAACGCTCTACACCGGTCGAAAATGATATTAATAAAAATATACACACAGAATCTGAAATAATAAATGACACACAATATCGCGAAATTATAGGTAGTCTTATATATTTAATGACTGCAACCAGGCCCGACATATGCTATACAGTAACAAAACTGTCACAAAAATTATCACGGCCGACAATGAAGGATTTAAACAGAGCTAAACAAGTCCTACGTTATTTAAAAGGAACCAAAGAACAGAAGTTAGTATTTAGAAAATCAAGAAATCCCCTAAGATTAGAAGGTTTTTCGGACGCAGACTGGGCAAACGACGAGGATCGCAAGAGTGTATCTGGACATTGTTTCAGACTCTCAGAAAATGGGCCTATTATTTCATGGAAATCTAAAAAGCAACAGATTGTATCTCTCTCTACGTGTGAAGCAGAATTTATCGCGCTCACACACACGACCCAGGAAGCACTCTACCTTAAAAATATCCTGAAGACTATTTTTGAGCCAGAATTGATTACAAGCCCCGTAGTAATTAATTGTGATAATCAAGCCAGTATAGTCTTAGCACAGAACACGATAATCAACCAAAGATCTAAGCATATAGATATAAAATACCATTTCATAAAAAATGAGATAAAAAAGGACTCCATTATTTTGAATTACATATCATCAGAACAAAATATCGCTGATGTATTTACGAAACCGGCGACACGGATAAAACTACAACGTTTTTTCTCAAAACTTGTTGGTGAATTCGACTGAATAATTTTTTTTTTCTTTCACTGCCCTGTATGTATATAGATTTCTATATATTAAAAATACAGACCAGCGAAGTTCCACTTTTGAGAAGGCTCTTACTTTTTTGCATGAATATCAGCGGAAACCCCTAGGGGTAATGCTCAGAGTATATAGATTTCTATATATCAAAAAAAAAAAAAAATAAATAAATAAATAAAAAATAGTCCTGGACAAAACGTTAAACTGTATCCATTTTTATTTGTATTAACACTTTAACCTACTAATACTTTTGCTTAGGGAAAAAAAAAAAATCTTTGTAATTTTCCTTTTTGACATTTAAACACAATTAAAAATTGCGTCTTTTTAAATGCTAAAATTCTAAGATCCAAATGATTTCTAATTTTTGTTATGTCAAAGTAAATATAAAAATATATATTTATTTTTGAGCAGAACAAACACAAGGGACTTCCCCATTATAAAAAAATAGGCAGGATGTTGCAATATTTTGGAACACTAATGGGGTATGATCCCACACAGTCGGACGATTCTATTTATAAACGATGCTGCTAAGAACTGACGAATCAAATTAATTCGCGTTCTGCTACCAACCAATCAGAAACCAGAATTGCTTCATAAATATTAAACCTTTTCTGGAGCAATTTCACATGTTCTTTTCCCGGGTTTCGACACAGTAAGAATATTTTGTTCTGTGGAACTGTCTACTACAAACAAGTCACCTCCCAGGACTTGTGTGTAACAGCGAACCATCTGAAACTGTTCTGAAACTCAAAATGGCTTACACTTCTAGACAGATTAGGTACAAAACACCCTCCCCTCCCCATGTTAAGAATGGCTTTTTAAATAATAACGTTATTATTTCAGCACAGATCACTCTCTGCATGAGTACCGTACTTTCACCTAACAATTTAATAAACAAAAGATGGTACTTATGCAGAGAAGGTACTGTGCTGAAATAATGTTATTAAGAAAGCCATTCTTAATATGGGAAAGGTAGGGTGTTCTGTAACTATTTTATACTTCCACCTAACAATTTAATATACAAAAGATGGTACTTATGCAGAGAAGGTACTGTGCTGAAATAATACCGTTATTTAGAAAGCTATTCTTAACATGGGGAGGAAGTTTTGCATCTATTCTATACTTTCACCTAACAATTTAATAAACAAAAATAGATAGTATGTATGCATAGAAAATATCGTGCTGAAATAATGTCATTTTAAAAGACATTCTTAACATGTGGATGGTATTTTGTAACTATTCTGTCCTTTCACCTAACAATTTAATAAGCAAAATATGGTACTTATGCAGAGAAGCTACCCTGCTGAAATAATGACGTTATTATTTAGAAAGCCATTCTTAACATGGGAATAGGGGTGTTTTGTATCTATTCTGTACTTTCACCTAACAATTTAATAAACGAAAGTTAAACTTAAGCAGACAAGGAACAGTACTGAAGCATTAACATTATTATTTAGAAAGCCATTCTTAACATGGGGAGGGGGAATGTTTTCTAACTATTTTGTACTTTTGGTGCTAATGCAGAGAGTGATCCGCGCTATTTTTTAAATCGTATTTCCACATTTAATTAAAGTTTTATGATATATTTTTTTATTCAATTGTAAGGTTGAAGTACAGAATAGGTACAAAACCCCCCTCCCCTCCACATGTTAAGAATGACTTTTTAAATAATAACGTTATTATTTAAGCACGGATCACTCTCTGCATGAGTACCGATTAATGTTTTGTTTTTTGGGTTTTTTTTTTTTACCATAGTTTTTTTTTTTTAAGAAACCTTTTTTTAACAAAAATTGAAAGTACACGTTTTTTCTTTTTTTTTTTTTACAGAACTTGTTTTTATATAAGGCAATATGAATGCTTTTTCTTTATTAATGAAATTGGGTACTCATGCACTTATTGATCCGTGCTGAAATAATAACGTTATTATTTAAAAAGCTATTCTTAACATGGGGAGTGGAGGGGTTTTTTTACTTATTACAACTGAATAAAAAAACGGTAAATTTTTAGATTAGGTCCACCTCCACAATTTTCTTTTAAATGACAACTTGCATAAGTTTTTGACGATGCTGAATACGGAAATCGATTTGAAATTTTGCAGAAATGAGTAGTTATTGGGATATAAAAAGTTGTATGATGCATTGTAATCTCTGGCGGCCATCTTTTTTATGCACGTGCGTCATAAACAAATCTACGCGCGTAACAAAGATGGCCACCAAAGAATACATTGCATATAACAACTATTTATATCTCGATAACTACTTATTTCTGCAACATTTCAGTGCGATTTCTGTATTCAGCATAGTCAGAAACCTATCAATTTAAAAGAAATAATAGTGGAAACCTATAAATTTAAAAGAAATAATAACCTTATTATTTAAAAAGCCATTCTTAACATGAGGAGGGTAGGGTGTTTTGTACTTATTCTATACTTTAACCTTACAATTGAATAAAAAAAACATATCATAAAACTTTAATTAAACTTGGAAATACGATTTAAAAAATAGCACGGATCAGTAAGTTCATTAGCACCAGAAAGGTGAAATACAGAAAAGTTTCTACCAAGAAAACCGTTATTTTTTTAGCCATTCTTACCAAGGGGAGGGGATGGTGTTTTGTCACTATTCTGTGCTTTCAACTAACAATTTATTAAAAAAACAAATGGTAAATTTTCACATTAGGTCCACCTCCACAATTTTTAACATGGTTAGGTTGGGAGTGTTTATTCCGAAAGCCGTTCTTAACATGGGGAGAATGGTGGTATTTATTCCAAAAGCCGTTTTTAACAGACGAAAGACAGGTAAAAGGTTAAAACACGTGGTTAGGCATGGATGTTGTTTATTCTGAAAGCCGTTCTTAATATGGGGAGGTTGGGGGTGTTTATTCATGGCCGCCAGTGAATTATAGTGCATAGTACAGGTCTTTATATCTCAAAAACTACTTGCCTCTGCAAATTTTAAATGAGATCCGGGTCTAATTCTGCAAGTGTACCATTTTTTTTTCATTTTCGCCTTTTTTTTTTTTTTTTTACTTTTTGGAGTGGATTGCTGTACTAAGAATATAAGAAACATCCATTTTCTCTTTTTATTAGAATTTTCCATTAAACCAAATTGAGCCACAGCAACGCGTGGCAGGCTACAGCTAGTATATATATAGTTTACATTTGCAAAATATCTGAAAATGTCATAATTTGTTTTGGTTGCCTGGAAGGGAGTAGATAGAAGAAAAAGATTGCATATTTTTTTTTTCAACACCCATTGTTGATAGCATCGTTTACAGATATACTTTCCTACCAAGCCTGACACTCGTTATGTGTCAGGCTTGGTAGCAGAACACATGACAAGACTAGTTAATTGTTGATATTTTTTATTGAATGTAAATTTTATTTTTGATAAAAAGAAAAATATCCAATAATGTTTCCCAAAATGCTGACAAATTTCCTTTTGTGCTAAAATGATGAAGTTTAAATTGGTGAAGTATACTTCCATTGCAATTTCTGTTGGAGTCCACAACATGGCAGATGAAAAAAAAAATCAAATTCTAAATGCCCCTCTCTCCAATTTATTTGAAATCCCCTTGTTCATTTATCAAAATGCCACCGAGTTGCACTGACATTTTTCCCTCTTTTCTCCATTTCAGATGATCCAAGTGAAGAGGAAATGTTAAAACAAGCAATTGCCATGTCAATGGAAAGTGCGTGTGACACTTGCTTTGTTCCAGGCCCATAATGATGGCACTTGTGATATCAACTGCTAAATTGTATATTTTTAACAATGCAAATTCTGGCAAGTTTTTCTGCCAGAAAAACGGTTGTACTTTCTCCACTATACACATCAATTGGGCAATATTTATTGATGTGATTTGTACGTTTTTTTTTTTTGTTTTGTTTCAATACAAATATTTTTTTACCACCAGAACCAAAAGACTTGGCATGCCAGTTGTAATTTTATTAAAATAATAATTGATTAAAGAAAAAAATTGAAACAAAAAATTAAATATTTCAAGAAGAAAAAAACTCTCAGAGAAACAAAATATAATATTTGTTATTAATTTTTGAGAAAATATTGGAAAGATTGTACATTTTTTTTTTTTTTTTTTTTTACATCGGGGACACCACTTATCAAAGCCCAAAGGCCACTCAGGGATAAGGGTTATTACGTGTACAGTAATCAATCAGATAGTATTGTAGTAATCATTAGTATTGGGGGTTTTGATAGAGTGTCTTACTTAAGGGGGCGGTTTGTCAGGAGTTTGTTTATGTTGGACTTGAAGACATTCAAGTTGTAGACAGGTGGGAAACAGGCAAGCGGCAGAGAGTTCCACTGGCGTGCAGTTCTAAGAAAGAAGCTTTGCTCATGGAATCTACGTTTAGATTTAGGAACAGATAAAGAGTGGGGAAAATTATTGAGAGTAGTTTCAGCCAGACGGGTGTTTTTCATGAAAGATTGGCAAGGGGGGACAAGGGATTGGAGCTCAGACGAGCAACTGCCATGGAAATAGCGATAAAACAAAGACAGGCTTGCAATGTCTCTTCTGTGGGAGAGAGGTTGTAGGGAAGAGAAAAGGGCATCCCCCACTAAACCCCGAAGTCTATTTTGTACTCTGTCAAGGCAGGATAGGCTGTTTTTAGCAGCTCCTGCCCAGATGTGGCAGCAGTACTCCATCCTTGGACGTACTTGGCTTTTATACAGATAGAGAATTGCATCAATAGTGAGATATCTTCAGGAGCAGTAGAAGCATCCCACCATTTTCCCAGCGTCCCTGGCAACAGATTTGATGTACATGTTCTATTTCAGATCAGGAGTAAAGGTCAAACCCAGAAGCTTGTCAAAACATGAAGCCTCTCCAAGACGAGAGCCATCCATTTCAATTGATGCCAAATGGGGATAAGAGCATTGATGATGTAAAGATAGGAGTTTGGTTTTGGATGCATTAAAAGTGACCAACCACCTCTTCCCCATTATACTCAGAGGAGAGAGAATTAGGGAGAACTTTGTCATTTACGGCCTTTGATGTGTTGCCATAGATGGTCGTGTCATCAGCATAGATGTCAACGAATGATTTAAGTATGTGTTTTGGGAGATCATTGATGTAGATCAGGAAGAGAGTTGGGCCCAGGATGGATCCCTGGGGGACTCCAGCATTAATACTGTGGGCCTCTGATTTCTGCCCATCAACCACTACTCTTATGAACCTATCAGAGAGAAATAATTTTATGATTGCGAAAACATTTCCAGTAATACTGTAGCTGGAAATCTTGTGAAGTAGGCCTTTATGCCATACCTTATCAAAAGCCTTCAATATGTCAAGAGCAATTGCCCTGGAAAGGAAACCTTTGTCAAGAGATTCACTAATCCTGTGTGATATAACCGTTAGCACATCTGCTGTAGATCTTGCAGAGCAGAAACCATATTGCATGTCACTAAGAAGGTTGTTTCTGTTGAGGTGGTTGACTACTTCTTTATTTAATATGGATTCCAACAACTTACTCATGACACACAGGAGACTTATTGGTCTGTACTGAGAGGGAGATGACTTTTCACCTGAATTCTTAAATACAGGGCATACTGATGAGGTTTTCCAGGGTGTTGGAAAGCACTTCTCCTTAAGGCAACACTTAAACAGTTGTGTAAGTATGGGGGCAAGTTCTGGTTGGAGCTTTTTCAACACTATAATTGGAATGTTGTCAGGGCCTGTTGTTTTACTGGAATCAAGGTTCTTGATTAGCTTGGCGACCTCACGCACAGATATTTGTATGTTGCATAGCATGTTGTCTGTTATAGGAGGAAATACAGGGAGTTGATGGTCATTGTCGCATAGGGTAGAATTAGCTGCAAAGTTCTTGGCAAATAGTCTGGCCTTGTCTGATGCTGACGAGATGACCTCAGGTCTATTGATGATAGTCGGGATAGAACACACACTTCTGTTCAAGATCCTGTTTGCTATTTGCCAGAACTGGTGGGAACCAAGCCGCTGCTCAGCTACTTTGGATTTAACAGACTGAGCATATAGCTCTCTTGCATTTTTTATTACTCTTTTACAGTGGTTGCTGGCAGTCTTGAAAGCAGCTTTAGTCTCAGTACATCTATTACGTTGATAGCTATGGAAAAAGTGATTTCTGTGCTCGATGGCAGCAGCACATTCAGGGGAAAACCATGGCTGGCTGTTACGTTTTTGTAGGAATTTTTTGGATGGTATGAATCGGTCTATGCCTATAATTAACCATTCGGTCAGGTCTGATACTATAGAGGATACATCCTTTTTAAACATGGAATGCAGAGGTAGGTCGGATATGAATGTACGGAAGCTATCCCAGTCAGCTATAGAGTATCGATATACAGTACGGTGGAGAGGTACGTCTGAAGACTTATTACATTTCATTTTTATCTTAATTGATACAAAAATCTCTGCTATCTTAACTGCTACAACTTATCTCTGCATTTGTTTTCAGTCGTCCTGTACATACACTTCACTTGTCATTGGTATCTAATAATGTCAACTTAGGAGAGGTGTGGTTGGATATTGCGCATCTTCTGCCACAAAAATTTCATGCGCAGGCACCCCTTTGTGGGTATCCATAGTCTGTCATAGACTGAAGAAACTGTTATATATATATATATATATATATATAAATGTATGTATTTTAAAATGATCTTTTATGAAATCACTTGATTTCAAAAGAATAAAAATATTGCAAGAATCTTCAAATTTTTTATATCACAATTCAATCCTGCATGCACATATAATTTGACTTGAAATATGATCAGTCCTGAAGTTAAGGTTAATTATGGATTTCAAATTTCTATCTCTTTCTATCTCTACTAGACATTGTTGGTTTAAACAGTTCGTCTAGAATATATATATATATATATATATATATATATATATATATATATATATATATACACACACAAAATATTTTATTAAAACACAATACTTTACATATTTCAGAGATGTGCCATCCAAGGTTAATTGACATGGGTATTTACGAAAAGCAATTGTTCTACCTTCCTAATAAAATATATTAAAGAACACAGCACAAAAGAACAACAAACTTCTTTTTAAGAATAACAATTTGAAATATTTATTTGTAGCAGGAACTGGCAGGTGGAACTGCGAAAAAGGAAGAAGTAACAGAAAGTTCTTTCTGGGGTTGTCGTCAGTCAGTCAGTACTGTGTCATCCCCAGCTAATAGCAGTTGTTTCCAGTGGAGGCCGTCGATGCTATTGCAGGGTGTCCAGTGGACAGCGAACGAGAGAAGAGGTGTTGCTTGGCTGAAGGTCCGGTTCTGACTGACTGATATTCCCTCAAGACTTTTTAGGGAGAAGATGAATCAATGCACCCTGATAGGTTAGTCTGCGGTCGAAGAACTCAGAACATTGATTCACCACAGAAAATAGTTCCCTGTAACTACTACAGATAACCGAAAAGGCTCTTGACAGTTTGAAAACTGGAAGGTCAAGTGTCTCTTTTAGGGGATGTACCAAGTTTACAGGGGCTGTCTATATGAATGTATGAGTCTTAATTGTAACTTATTATTTACATATAATTTAATTACTGATTAGGGAGGTTGTATGCTTATCCATTTCTATAGTGTATTTGTATTTCAGGGTGATGGTGTAGAAAGTCTTTTTACGTTACAATTAAGCTTTTTCTTTGCTTTAAAAATAATTTATGGAGAGGAGAACTTTAAAAGTGAAAAACCTAATTTTTATATTGAGAGTGGGCTTCTTTTTTTTCTTTTTTTTTTTACATGAAAGTCACAACTTATCAAGACCCAGAAGCCACTCGGGGATAAGGGGATAGCTTATAAGCAAGCATAATAACTAGCTTATAAGCATAATTATTAGCTTATAAGCATAATTATTAGCTGTAAGCATAATTATTAGCTTATTAGCATAATTATTAGCTTATTAGCATAATTATTAGCTTATAAACATATGATTATGCTTATAAGCTAATAATTTAGCTGATAAGCATAATCATTAGCTGATAAGCATAATTTTTAGCTCATAAGCATAATTATTAGCTTATAAGCAAGCATTATTATTAGCTGATAAGCATTATTATTAGCTTATGAGCATAATTATTAGCTTATAAGCAAGGATAATTATTAGCTGATAAGCATTATTATTAGCTGATAAGCACAATTATTAGCTTATAAGCAAGAATAATTATTAGCTAATAAGCAAGCATTATTATTAGCTTATAAGCATAATTATTAGCTTATGAACAAGCATTATTATTAGCTGATAAGAATAATTATTAGCTTATAAGCAAGCATTATTATTAGCTGATAAGCATTATTATTAGCTTATGAGCATAATTATAAGCTTATAAGCATAATTATTAGCTTATAAGCATAATTATTAGCTGATAAGCATAATTTTTAGCTTATAAGCAAGCATAATTTTTAGCTTATAAGCATAATTATTAGCTTATAAGCATAATTATTAGCTTATAAGCATAATTTTTAGCTTATACGCATAATTTTTAGCTTATAAGCATAATGTTTAGCTTATAAGCATAATTATTAGCTTATAAGCAAGCATTATTATTAGCTGATAAGCATAATTATTAGCTTATAAGCCTTATTAGCTCATAAGTATAATTATTAGCTTATGAGCATAATTATTTGCTTATGAGCATAATTATTAGCTGATAAGCAAGCATTATTAGCTTATAAGCATTATTATTAGCTAATAAGCAAGCATAATTATTAGCTCATAAGCATAATTATTAGCTTATAAGCATAATTATTAGCTGATAAGCATAATTATTAGCTGATAAGCATAATTATTAGCTTATAAGCATAATTATTAGCTGATACGCATAATTATTAGCTTATAAGCAAGCATTATTATTAGCTGATAAGCATAATTATTAGCTGAAAAGCATAATTATTAGCTTATAAGCATAATTATTAGCTTATAAGCAAGCATAATTATTAACTTATAAGTAAGCATTATTATTAGCTGATGAGCATAATTATTAGCTTATAAGCAAGCATTATTATAAGCTGATAAGCATAATTATTAGCTTATAAGCATAATTATTAGCTGATAAGCATAATTATTAGCTGATAAGCATAATTATTAGCTTATAAGCATAATTAGCTCATAAGTATAATTATTAGCTTATAAACAAGCATAATTATTAGCTTATGAGCATAATTATTAGCTTATGAGCATAATTAGCTCATAAGCATAATTATTAGCTGATAAGAATAATTATTAGCTTATAAGCATAATTAGCTCATAAGTATAATTATTAGCTTATAAGCAAGCATAATTATTAGCTTATAAGCATAATTAGCTCATAAGCATACTTATTAGCTGATAAGCATACTTATTAGCTGATAAGCATAATTATTAGCTGATCAGCATAATTAGTAGCTTATAAGCATAATTAGCTCATAAGTATAATTATTAGCTGATAAGCAAGCATAATTATTAGCTTATAAGCATAATTATTAGCTCATAAGCATAATTATTAGCTGATAAGCATAATTAGCTCATAAGTATAATTATTAGCTTATAAGCAAGCATAATTCTTAGCTTATAAGCAAGCACAATTATTAGCTTATAAGCATAATTAGCTCATAAGTATAATTATTAGCTTATAAGCATAATTATTAGCTTATAAGCAAGCATTATTATTAGCTGATAAGCATAATTATTAGCTTACAAGCAAGCATTATTATTAGCTGTAGCATAATTATTAGCTTATAAGCTTAATTAGCTCATAAGTATAATTATTAGCTTATGAGCATAATTATTAGCTTATGAGCATAATTATTAGCTTATGAGCAAGCATTATTAGCTTATAAGCATAATTATTAGCTTATAAGCAAGCATAATTATTAGCTCATAAGCATAATTATTAGCTTATGACCATAATTATTAGCTTATTAGCATAATTATTCGCTGATAAGCAAGCATTATTAACTTATAAGCATTATTATTATTAGCTAATAAGCAAGCATAATTATTAGCTACTAAGCATAATTATTAGCTTATAAGCATAATTATTAGCTTATAAGCATAATTATTTGCTGATAAGCATAATTATTTGCTGATAAGCATAATTATTAGCTTATAAGCATAATTAGCTCATAAGTATAATTATTAGCTTATAAGCTTTATTATTAGCTTATGAGCATAATTATTAGCTTATAAGCAAGCATAATTATTAGCTGATAAGCATAATTATTAGCTTATAAGCCTTATTAGCTCATAAGTATAATTATTAGCTTATGAGCATAATTATTAGCTTATGAGCACAATTATTAACTTATAAGCAAGCATTATTAGCTTATAAGCATTATTATTAGCTTATAAGCAAGCATAATTATTAGCTCATAAGCATAATTATTAGCTTATGAGCATAATTATTAGCTTATGAGAATAATTATTAGCTGATAAGCAAGCATTATTGGCTTATAAGCATTATTATTAGCTAATAAGCAAGCATAATTATTAGCTCATAAGCATAATTATTAGCTTATAAGCATAATTATTAGCTGATAAGCATAATTATTAGCTGATAAGCATAATTATTAGCTTATAAGCATAATTATTAGCTTATAAGCATAATTATTAGCTTATAAGTAAGCATAATTATTAGCTTATAAGCAAGCATTATTATTAGCTGATAAGCATAATTATTAGCTGATAAGCATAATTATTAGCTGAAAAGCATAATTATTAGCTGATAAGCATAATTATTAGCTGAAAAGCATAATTATTAGCTTATAAGCATAATTAGCTCATAAGTATAATTATTAGCTTATAAGCATAATTATTAGCTTATAAGCATAATTATTAGCTTATAAGCATAATTATTAGCTTATAAGCAAGCATAATTATTAGCTTATAAGTAAGCATTATTATTAGCTGATGAGCATGATTATTAGCTTATAAGCAAGCATTATTATAAGCTGATAAGCATAATTATTAGCTGATAAGCATAATTATTAGCTGATAAGCATAATTATTAGCTTATAAGCATAATTAGCTAATAAGTATAATTATTAGCTTATAAACAAGCATAATTATTAGCTTATAAGCATAATTATTATCTTATGAGCATAATTAGCTCATAAGCATAATTATTAACTGATAAGCATAATTATTAGCTGATAAGCATAATTATTAGCTGATAAGCATAATTATTAGCTTATAAGCATAATTAGCTCATAAGTATAATTATTAGCTGATAAGCAAGCATAATTATTAGCTTATAAGCAAGCATAATTATTAGCTTATAAGCATAATTATTAGCTGATAAGCATAATTAGCTCATAAGTATAATTATTAGCTTATAAGCAAGCATAATTATTAGCTTATAAGTAAGCATTATTATTAGCTGATAAGCATAATTATTAGCTTATAAGCAAGCATTATTATTAGCTGATAAGCATAATTATTAGCTTATAAGCAAGCATAATTATTAGCTTATAAGCATAATTAGCTCATAAGTATCATTATTAGCTTATAAGCATAATTATTAGCTTATAAGCATAATTATTAGCTTATAGGCAAGCATTATTATTAGCTGATAAGCATAATTATTAGCTTATAAGCAAGCATTATTATTAGCTGATAAGCATAATTATTAGCTTACAAGCAAGCATTATTATTAGCTGTAGCATAATTATTAGCTTATAAGCTTAATTAGCTCATAAGTATAATTATTAGCTTATGAGCATAATTATTAGCTTATGAGCATAATTATTAGCTTATGAGCAAGCATTATTAGCTTATAAGCATTATTATTAGCTTATAAGCAAGCATAATTATTAGCTCATAAGCATAATTATTAGCTTATGACCATAATTATTAGCTTATGAGCATAATTATTAGCTGATAAGCAAGCATTATTAGCTTATAAGCATTATTATTATTAGCTAATAAGCAAGCATAATTTTTAGCTCATAAGCATAATTATTAGCTGATAAGCATAATTATTAGCTTATAAGCATAATTATTAGCTGATAAGCATAATTATTAGCTTATAAGCATAATTAGCTCATAAGTATAATTATTAGCTTATAAGCATAATTATTAGCTTATGAGCATAATTATTAGCTGATAAGCATAATTATTAGCTTATAAGCATAATTAGCTCATAAGTATAATTATTAGCTTATAAACAAGCATAATTATTAGCTTATAAGCATAATTATTAGCTTATGAGCATAATTAGCTCATAAGCATAATTATTAGCTGATAAGCATAATTATTAGCTGATAAGCATAATTATTAGCTGATCAGCATAATTAGTAGCTTATAAGCATAATTAGCTCATAAGTAAAATTATTAGCTGATAAGCAAGCATAATTATTAGCTTATAAGCATAATCATTAGCTCATAAGCATAATTATTAGCTGATAAGCATAATTAGCTCATAAGTATAATTATTAGCTTATAAGCAAGCATAATTATTAGCTTATAAGCAAGCATAATTATTAGCTTATAAGCATAATTATTAGCTTATAAGCATAATTATTAGCTCATAAGCATAATTATTAGCTTATAAGCATAATTATTAGCTTATAAGCAAGCATAATTATTAGCTTATAAGTAAGCATTTTTATTAGCTGATAAGCATAATTATTAGCTTATAAGCAAGCATTATTATTAGCTGATAAGCATAATTATTAGCTTATAAGCAAGCATAATTATTAGCTTATAAGCATAATTAGCTCATAAGTATAATTATTAGCTTATAAGCATAATTATTAGCTTATAAGCAAGCATTATTATTAGCTGATAAGCATAATTATTAGCTTATAAGCATAATTATTAGCTTATAAGCAAGCATTATTATTAGCTGATAAGCATAATTATTAGCTTATAAGCAAGCATTATTATTAGCTGATAAGCATAATTATTAGCTTACAAGCAAGCATTATTATTAGCTGTAGCATAATTATTAGCTTATAAGCTTAATTAGCTCATAAGTATAATTATTAGCTCATAAGCATAATTATTAGCTTATGACCATAATTATAAGCTTATGAGCATAATTATTAGCTGATAAGCAAGCATTATTAGCTTATAAGCATTATTATTATTAGCTAATAAGCAAGCATAATTTTTAGCTCATAAGCATAATTATTAGCTTATAAGCATAATTATTAGCTGACAAGCATAATTATTAGCTGACAAGCATAATTATTAGCTGATAAGCATAATTATTAGCTTATAAGCATAATTAGCTCATAAGTATAATTATTAGCTTATAAGCATAATTATTAGCTTATGAGCATAATTATTAGCTTATAAGCTAGCATTATTATTAGCTGATGAGCATAATTATTAGCTTATAAGCAAGCATTATTATTAGCTGATAAGCATAATTATTAGCTTATAAGCCTTATTAGCTCATAAGTATAATTATTAGCTTATGAGTATAATTATTAGCTTATGAGCATAATTATTAGCTTATGAGCACAATTATTAACTTATAAGCAAGCATTATTAGCTTATAAGCATTATTATTAGCTTATAAGCAAGCATAATTATTAGCTCATGAGCATAATTATTAGCTTATGAGCATAATTATTAGCTGATAAGCAAGCATTATTAGCTTATAAGCATTATTATTAGCTAATAAGCAAGCATAATTATTAGCTCATAAGCATAATTATTAGCTTATAAGCATAATTATTAGCTGATAAGCATAATTATTAGCTGATAAGCATAATTATTAGCTGATAAGCATAATTATTAGCTTATAAGTAAGCATAATTATTAGCTGATACGCATAATTATTAGCTTATAAGCAAGCATTATTATTAGCTGATAAGCATAATTATTAGCTGATAAGCATAATTATTAGCTGAAAAGCATAATTATTAGCTTATAAGCATAATTAGCTCATAAGTATAATTATTAGCTTATAAGCATAATTATTAGCTTATAAGCATAATTATTAGCTTATAAGTAAGCATTATTATTAGCTGATGAGCATAATTATTAGCTTATAAGCAAGCATTATTATAAGCTGATAAGCATAATTATTAGCTTATGAGCATAATTATTAGCTGATAAGCATAATTATTAGCTGATAAGCATAATTATTAGCTTATAAGCATAATTATTAGCTTATAAGCATAATTATTAGCTTATAAACAAGCATAATTATTAGCTTATAAGCATAATTATTAGCTTATGAGCATAATTAGCTCATAAGTATAATTATTAGCTGATAAGCATAATTATTAGCTGATAAGCATAACTATTAGCTGATAAGCATAATTATTAGCTTATAAGCATAATTAGCTCATAAGTATAATTATTAGCTTATAAGCAAGCATAATTATTAGCTTATAAGCATAATTATTAGCTTATAAGCATAATTAGCTCATAAGCATAATTATTAGCTGATAAGCATTATTATTAGCTGATAAGCATAATTATTAGCTGATCAGCATAATTAGTAGCTTATAAGCATAATTAGCTCATAAGTATAATTATTAGCTGATAAGCAAGCATAATTATTAGCTTATAAGCAAGCATAATTATTAGCTTAAAAGCATAATTATTAGCTCATAAGCATAATTATTAGCTGATAAGCATAATTTGCTCATAAGTATAATTATTAGCTTATAAGCATGCATAATTATTAGCTTATAAGCATAATTAGCTCATGAGTATAATTATTAGCTTATAAGCAAGCATAATCATTAGCTTATAAGCATAATTAGCTCATGAGTATAATTATTAGCTGATAAGCAAGCATTATTATTAGCTGATAAGCATTATTATTAGCTTATGAGCATAATAATTAGCTTATAAGCAAGCATAATAATTAGTTGATAAGCATAGTTATTAGCTTATAAGTAAGCATAATTATTAGCTGATAAGCATAATTATTAGCTTATAAGCAAGCATTATTATTAGCTGCTAAGCATAATTATTAGGTTATAAGCATAATTATTAGCTTATACGGAAACATTATTAGCTGATAAGCATAATTGTTAGCTTATAAGCAAGCATAATTATTAGCTTATAAGCAAGCATTATTATTAGCTGATAAGCATAATTATTAGCTGATAAGCATTATTATTAGCTTATAAGCAAGCATCATTATTAGCTTATAAGAATAATTATTAGCTTATGAGCAAGCATTATTATTAGCTTATAAGCAAGCATTATTATTATTAGGTTATAAACATTATTATTAACTTATGAGCAAGCATTATTAGCTGATAAGCATAATTATTAGCTTATAAGCAAGCATTATTATTAGCTGACAAGCATTATTATTAGCTGCTAAGCATAATTATTAGCTGACAAGCATTATTATTAGCTGCTAAGCATAATTATTAGCTTATAAGCATAATTATTAGCTTATAAGCATAATTATTAGCTTATAAGCAAGCATTATAAGCTGATAAGCATAATTTTTAGCTTATCAGCAAGCATAATTATTAGCTTGTAAGCAAGCATCATTATTAGCTGATGAGCATAATTATTAGCTGACAAGCATTATTATTAGCTGCTAAGCATAATCATTAGCTGCTAAGCATAATTATTAGCTTATAAGCATAATTATTAGCTTATAAGCATAATTATTAGCTTATAAGCAAGCATTATAAGCTGATAAGCATAAATTTTAGCTTATCAGCAAGCATAATTATTAGCTTATAAGCAAGCATCATTCTTAGCTGATGAGCATAATTATTAGCTTATAAGAAAGCATTATTAGCTGATGAGCATAATTTTTAGCTTATAAGCCAGCATTATTATTAGCTGATAAGCATAATTATTAGCTGATAAGCATTATTATTAGCTTATAAGCAAGCATTATTATTAGCTTATAAGCAAGCATTATTATTATTAGCTTATAAACATTATTATTAACTTATGAGCAAGCATTATTAGCTGATAAGCATAATTATTAGCTTATAAGCAAGCATTATTATTAGCTCACAAGCAGTATTTTTAGCTGCTAAGCATAATTATTAGCTGACAAGCAATGTTATTAGCTGCTAAGCATAATTATTAGCTGCTAAGCATAATTATTAGCTGCTAAGCATAATTATTAGCTTATAAGCATAATTATTAGCTTATAAGCATAATTATTAGCTTATAAGCATAATTATTAGCTTATAAGCAAGCATTATTAGCTGATAAGCATAATTTTTAGCTTATCAGCTAGCATAATTATTAGCTTATAAGCAAGCATCATTATTAGCTGGTGAGCATAATTATTAGCTTATAAGAAAGCATTATTAGCTGATGAGCATAATTTTTAGCTTATAAGCCAGCATTATTATTAGCTGATAAGCATAATTATTAGCTTATAAGCAAGCATAATTATTAGCTGATAAGCATTATTATTAGCTTATAAGCCAGCATTATTATTAGCTGATAAGCATTATTATTAGCTTATAAGCAAGCATAATTATTAGCTGATAAGCATTATTATTAGCTTATAAGCAAGCATAATTATTAGCTAACAAGCATTATTATTAGCTTATAAGCAAGCATTATTATTAGCTGATAAGCATTATTATTAGCTGATAAGCATAATTATTAGCTGATAAGCATAATTATTAGCTTATAAGCAAGCATAATTATTAGCTTCTAGGCATAATTATTAGCTCATAAGCAAGCATTATTATCAGCTTATAAGCATTATTATTAGCTTATAAGCCTAATTATTAGCTTATAAGCAAAATATTAGCTTATAAGCATAATTATCAGCTTATAAGCATTATTATTAGCTTATAAGCATAATTATTAGCTTATAAGCATAATTATTAGCTTATAAGCATAATTATTAGCTTATAAGCAAGCATTATTATTAGCTTATGAGCATAATTATTAGCTGACGAGCATAATTATTTGCTGATGAGCATAATTATTTGCTGATGAGCATAATTATTAGCTGATGAGCATAATTATTAGCTGATGAGCATAATTATTAGCTGATGAGCATAATTATTAGCTTATAAGCAAGCATTATTATTAGCTGATAAGCATAATTATTAGCTTACAAGAAAGTATTTATTATTAGCTTATGAGCATAATTATTAGCTTATAAGAATAATTATTAGCTTATAAGCAAGCATTATTAGCTTATAAGCATTATTATTAGCTAATAAGAAAGCATAATTATTAGCTCATAAGCATAATTATTAGCTTATCAGCATCATTATTAGCTTGTAAGCATCATTATTAGCTTGTAAGCATTATTATTAGCTTATAAGAATAATTATTAGCTAATAAGCACAATTATTAGCGGATAAGCATAATTATAAGCTTATAAGCATAATTTTTAGCTGATAAGCATAATTATTAGCTTAAAAGCAAGCATAATTATTAGATTATAAGCATAATTTTTAGCTGATAAGCATAATAATTAGCCTATAAGCAAGCATTATTATTAGCTGATAAGCGTAATTATTAGCTTATAAGCATAATTATTAGCTGATAAGCATAATTATTAGCTTATAAGCAAGCATTATTATTAGCTGATAAGCATAATTATTAGCTGATAAGCATAATTATTAGCTTATAAGCATAATTTTTAGCTTATAAGCAAGCATAATTATTAGCTGAAAAGCATAATTATTAGCTAATAAGCATAATTATTAGCATATAAGCAAGCATAATTATTAGCTTATAAGCATTATTATTAGCTGATAAGCATAATTATTAGCTCATAAGCATAATTATTAGCTGATAAGCATAATTATTAGCTTATAAGCATAATTATTAGCATATAAGCAAGCATAATTATTAGCTGATAAGCATAATTTTTAGCTTATAAGCATAATTTTTAGCTTATAAGTATAATTTTTAGCCTATAAGCATAATTTTTAGCTTATCAGCAAGCATAATTATTAGCTTCTAAGCAAGCATCATTATTAGCTGATGAGCATAATTATTAGCTTATAAGAAAGCATTATTAGCTGATGAGCATAATTTTTAGCTTATAAGCCAGCATTATTATTAGCTGATAAGCATAATTATTAGCTGATAAGCATTATTATTAGCTTATAAGCAAGCATCATTTTTAGCTTATAAGAATAATTATTAGCTTATAAGCAAGCATTATTATTAGCTTATAAGCAAGCATTATTATTATTGGCTTATAAACATTATTATTAACTTATGAGCAAGCATTATTAGCTGATAAGCATAATTATTAGCTTATAAGCAAGCATTATTATTAGCTGACAAGCAGTATTTTTAGCTGCTAAGCATAATTATTAGCTGACAAGCATTATTATTAGCTGCTAAGCATTATTATTAGCTGCTAAACATAATTATTAGCTGCTAAGCATAATTATTAGCTTATAAGCATAATTATTAGCTTATAAGCATAATTATTAGCTTATAAGCAAGCATTATAAGCTGATAAGCATAATTTTTAGCTTATCAGCTAGCATAATTATTAGCTTATAAGCAAGCATCCTTATTAGCTGGTGAGCATAATTATTAGCTTATAAGAAAGCATTATTAGCTGATGAGCATAATTTTTAGCTTATAAGCCAGCATTATTATTAGATTATAAGCATTATTATTAGCTTATAAGCAAGCATAATTATTAGCTAACAAGCATTATTATTAGCTTATAAGCAAGCATTATTATTAGCTGATAAGCATTATTATTAGCTGATAAGCATAATTATTAGCTTATAAGCATAATTATTAGCTGATAAGCATAATTGTTAGCTTATAAGCATAATTATTAGCTTGTAAGCATTATTATTAGCTTATAAGCATAATTATTAGCTTATCAGCATAATTATTAGCTTGTAAGCATTATTATTAGCTTATAAGCATAATTATTAGCTGATAAGCATAATTATTAGCTGATAAGCATAATTGTTAGCTTATAAGCAAGCATAATTATTAGCTTCTAGGCATAATTATGAGCTCATAAGCAAGCATTATTATCAGCTTATAAGCATAATTATTAGCTTATCAGCATAATTATTAGCTTGTAAGCATTATTATTAGCTCATAAGCATAATTATTAGCTTATCAGCATAATTATTAGCTTGTAAGCATTATTATTAGCTTATAAGCATAATTATTAGCTTATCAGCATAATTATTAGCTTGTAAGCATTATTATTAGCTTATAAGCATAATTATTAGCTGATAAGCATAATTATTAGCTGATAAGCATAATTGTTAGCTTATAAGCAAGCATAATTATTAGCTTCTAGGCATAATTATGAGCTCATAAGCAAGCATTATTATCAGCTTATAAGCATAATTATTAGCTTATCAGCATAATTATTAGCTTGTAAGCATTATTATTAGCTCATAAGCATAATTATTAGCTTATCAGCATAATTATTAGCTTGTAAGCATTATTATTAGCTTATAAGCATAATTATTAGCTGATAAGCATAATTATTAGCTTATAAGCATTATTATTAGCTAATAAGAAAGCATAATTATTAGCTCATAAGCATAATTATTAGCTTATCAGCATCATTATTAGCTTGTAAGCATTATTATTAGCTTATAAGAATAATTATTAGCTGATAAGCACAATTATTAGCGGATAAGCATAATTATTAGCTTATAAGCATAATTTTTAGCTGATAAGCATAATTATTAGCTTATAAGCAAGCATAATTATTAGATTATAAGCAAGCATTATTATTAGCTGATAAGCATTATTATTAGCTGATAAGCATAATTATTAGCTTATAAGCATAATTATTAGCTGATAAGCATAATTGTTAGCTTATAAGCAAGCATAATTATTAGCTTCTAGGCATAATTATGAGCTCATAAGCAAGCATTATTATCAGCTTATAAGCATAATTATTAGCTCATAAGCATAATTATTAGCTTATCAGCATAATTATTAGCTTGTAAGCATTATTATTAGCTTATAAGCATAATTATTAGCTGATAAGCATAATTATTAGCTTATAAGCATTATTATTAGCTAATAAGAAAGCATAATTATTAGCTCATAAGCATAATTATTAGCTTATCAGCATCATTATTAGCTTGTAAGCATTATTATTAGCTTATAAGAATAATTATTAGCTGATAAGCACAATTATTAGCGGATAAGCATAATTATTAGCTTATAAGCATAATTTTTAGCTGATAAGCATAATTATTAGCTTATAAGCAAGCATAATTATTAGATTATAAGCATAATTTTTAGCTTATAAGCATAATTATTAGCTATAAGCATAATTATAAGCTGATAAGCATAATTATTAGCTTATAAGCATGCATTATTATTAGCGGATAAGCATAATTATTAGCTTATAAGCATGCATTATTATTAGCTGGTAAGCATAATTATTAGCTGATAAGCATAATTATTAGCTTATAAGCATAATTATTAGCTGATAAGCATAATTATTAGCTCATAAGCATAATTATTAGCTGATAAGCATTATTATTAGCTGATAAGCATTATTATTAGCTTATAAGCATAATTATTAGCTTATAAGCATAATTTTTAGCTTATAAGCAAGCATAATTATTAGCAGATAAGCATAATTATTAGCTTATAAGCATAATTATTAGCATATAAGCAAGCATAATTATTAGCTTATAAGCATTATTATTAGCTTATAAGCATTATTATTAGCTGATAAGCATAATTATTAGCTGATAAGCATAATTTTTAGCTTATAAGTATAATTTTTAGCTTATAAGCATAATTTTTAGCTTATAAGCATAATCATTAGCTTATAAGCAAGCATAATTATTAGCTGATAAGCATTATTATTAGCTGATAAGCATTATTATTAGCTGATAAGCATAATTATTAGCTGATAAGCATAATTATTAGCTCATAAGCATAATATTAGCTTATAAGCAAGCATAATTATTAGCTGATAAGCATTATTATTAGCTAATAAGCTAGCATAATTATTAGCTTATAAGCATAGTTATTAGCTTTTAAGCAAGCATTATTATTAGCTGATAAGAATTATTATTAGCTGATAAGCATAATTATTTGCTGAAAGGCATTATTATTAACTTATAAGCATAATTCTAAACTTATACGCACAATTATTAGCTTATAAGCAAGCATAATTATTAGCTGATAAGCATAATTATTAGCTGATAAGCATAATTATTAGCTGCTAAGCATAATTATTAGCTGCTAAGCATAATTATTAGCTCATAAGCATAATTATTAGCTTATAAGCATAATTATTAGCTTATAAGCAAGCATTATTAGCTGATAAGCATAATTTTTAGCTTATCAGCAAGCATATTATTAGCTTATAAGCATAATTATTAGCTTATAAGCATAATTATATGCTTATAAGCATAATTATTAGCTTATAAGCAAGCATAATTATTAGCTTATAAGCATAATTATTAGCTTATAAGCAAGCATAATTATTAGCTTATAAGCATAGTTGTTAGCTTATAAGCAAGCATTATTATTAGCTGATAAGCATAATTATTAGATGATAAGCATTATTATTAGCTTATAAGCAAGCTAAATTATTAGCTTATAAGCATAATTATTAGCTTATAAGCATAATTATTAGCTTATAAGCAAGCATTATTATTTTCTTATAATCATTAATATTAGCTTATAAGCATTATTGTTAGCTTATAAGCATTATTATTAGCTTATAAGCATAATTATTAGCTTACAAGCATAATTATAAGCTTTTAAGCATAATTATTGGCTGATAAGCATTATAATTAGCTTATAAGCAAGCATAATTATTAGCTGAAAGGCATTATTATTAGCTGATAAGCATAATTATTAGCTTATAAGCAAGCATTATTAGCTGATAAGCATAATTTTTAGCTTATAAGCAAGCATAATTATTAGCTTATAAGCAAGCATTATTAGCTTCTGAGCATACTTTTCAGCTCATAAGAAAGCATTATTATTAGCTGATAATCATTATTATTAGCTGATAAGCAAGCATAATTATTAGCTTATAAGCATAATTATTAGCTTATAAGCATAATTATTAGCTTATAAGAATAATTATTAGCTTATAAGCATAATTATTAACTGATAAGCATAATTATTAGCTTATGAGCATAATTATTAGCTTATGAGCATAATTATTAGCTTATGAGCATAATTATTAGCTGATAAGCATAATTATTAGCTTATGAGCATAATTATTAGCTGATAAGCATAATTATTAGCTTATGAGCATAATTATTAGCTTATGAGCATAATTATTAGCTGATAAGCATAATTATTAGCTTATGAGCATAATTATTAGCTGATAAGCATAATTATTAGCCGATAAGCATAATTATTAGCTGATAAGCATAATTATTAGCTGATAAGCATAATTATTAGCTTATGAGCATAATTAATCGCTTATGAGCATAATTATTAGCGGATAAGCATAATTATTAGCTTATAAGTATAATTATTAGCTTATAAGCATAATTATTAGCTGATAAGCATAATTATTAGCTTATGAGCATAATTAGTAGCTTATGAGCATAATTAGTAGCTTCTAAGCATAATTATTAGCTTATAAGCATAATTATTAGCTTATGAGCATAATTATTAGCTTATAAGCATAATTATTAGCGTATAAGCATAATTATTAGCTTATGAGCATAATTATTAGCTTATAAGCATAATTATTAGCGTATAAGCATAATTATTAGCTTACGAGCATAATTATTAGCTTATAAGCATAATTATTAGCTTATAAGCATAATTATTAGCTTATGAGCATAATTATTAGCTTATGAGAATAATTAGCTTATAAGCATAATTATTAGCTGATAAGCATAAGTATTAGCTTATGAGCATAATTATTAGCTGATAAGCATAATTATTAGCTTATGAGCATAATTATTAGCTTATAAGCAAGCATTATTATTAGCTGATAAGCATAATTATTAGCTTATAAGCATAATTATTAGCTGATAAGCATAATTATTAGCTTATGAGCATAACTATTAGCTTATGGGCATAACTATTAGCTTATAAGCATAATTATTAGCTTATAAGCATAATTAATAGCTTATAAGCATAATTATTAACTTATGAGCATAATTATTAGCTTATAAGCATAATTATTAGCTTATAAGCAAGCCTTATTATTAGCTGATAAGCATAATTATTAGCTTATAAGCATAATTATTAGCTTATAAGCATAATTATTAACTTATGAGCATAATTATTAGCTTATGAGCATAATTATTAGCTTATAAGCAAGCATTATTATTAGCTGATAAGCATAATTATTAGCTTATGAGCATAATTATGAGCTAATTAGCATAATTATTAGCTTATGAGCATAATTATTAGCTGATAAGCATAATTATTAGCTGAAAATCATAATTATTAGCTTATGAGCATAATTATTAACTTATGAGCATTATTATTAGCTGATAAGCATAATTATTAGCTGATAAGCATAATTATTAGCTGATAAGCATAAATTATTAGCTTATGAGCATAATTAGTAGCTTATGAGCATAATTATTAGCTTATGAGCATAATTATGAGCTGATAAGCATAATTATTAGCTGATAAGCATAATTATTAGCTTATGAGCATAATTATTAGCTTATAAGCATAATTATTAGCTTACAAGCATAATTATTAGCTTATAAGAATAATTATTAGCTTATAAGCATAATTCTTAGCTGATAAGCATTATTATTAGCTTATGAGCATAATTATTAGCTGATAAGCATAATTATTAGCTTATGAGCATAATTATTAGCTTATGAGCATAATTATTAGCTTATGAGCATAATTATTAGCTGATAAGCATAATTATAAGCTGATAAGCATAATTATTAGCTTATGAGCATAATTATTAGCTTATGAGCATAATTATTAACTGATAAGCATAATTATTAGCTTATGAGCATTATTATTCGCTTATGAGCATAATTATTAGCTTATGAGCATTATTATTCGCTTATGAGCATAATTATTAGCTTATGAGCATAATTATTAGCTTATGAGCATAATTATTAGCTGATAAGCATAATTATTAGCTGATAAGCATAATTATTAGCTTATGAGCATAATTATTAGCTTATGAGCATCATTATTACCTGATAAGCATAATTATTAGCTTATAAACATAATTATTAGCTTATAAGCATTATTATTAGCTTTTAAGCATAATTATTTGCTTATGAGCATAATTATTAGCTTATGAGCATAATTATTAGCTTATAAGCCTTATTATTAGCTTAACAGCTTAATTAGCTCATAAGTATAATTATTAGCTTATGAGCATAATTATTAGTTTATGAGCATAATTATTAGCTTATAAGCAAGCATTATTATTAGCTGATAAGCATAATTATTAGCTGATAAGCAAATTATTAGCTTATGAGCATAATTATTAGCTTATGAGCATAATTATTAGCTTATAAGCAAGCATACTTATTAGCTTATAAGCATAATTATTAGCTGATAAGCATAATTAGTAGCTTATGAGCATAATTATAAGCTTATGAGCATAATTATTAGCTTATAAGCATAATTATTAGCTTATAAGTATATAATAAGCTTATAAGCATAATTTTTAGCTTATGAGCATAATTATTAGCTTATAAGCATAATTATTAGCTTATGAGCATAATTATTAGCTTATAAGCATAATTATTAGCTGATAAGCATAATTATTAGCTGATAAGCATAATTATTAGCTTATGAGCATAATTATTAGCTTATGAGCATAATTATTAGCTTATGAGCATAATTATTAGCTTATAAGCAAGCATTATTATTAGCTGATAAGCATAATTATTAGCTTATAAGAATAATTATTAGCTTATAAGCATAATTATTAGCTTATAAGCATAATTATTAGCTGATAAGCATTATTATTAGCTGATAAGCATAATTATTAGCATATGAGCATAATTATTAGCTTATAAGCAAGCATTATTATAAGCTGATAAGCATAATTATTAGCTGATAAGCATAATTATTAGCTTATGAGCATAATTATTAGCTTATGAGCATAATTATTAGCTTATAAGCATAATTATTAGCTTATAAGCAAGCATAATTATTAGCTGATAAGCATAATTATTAGCTTATAAGCAAGCATTATTATTAGCTGATAAGCATAATTATTAGCTTATAAGCATAATTATAAGCTTATAAGCATAATTATTAGCTTATAAGCATAATTATTAGCTTATAAGAATAATTATTAGCTGATAAGCATTATTATTAGCTTATAAGCATAATTATTAGCTGATAAGCATTATTATTAGCTTATAAGCATAATTATTAGCTGATGAGCATAATTATTAGCTTATAAGCAAGCATTATTATTAGCTGACAAGCATAATTATTAGCTTATGAGCATAATTATTAGCTTATGAGCATAATTATTAGCTTATAAGCAAGTATTATTATTAGCTTATAAGCATAATTATTAGCTTATGAGCATAATTAATAGCTTATGAGCATAATTATTAGCTGATAAGCATAATTATTAGCTGATAAGCATAATTATTGGCTTACAAGCAAGCATTATTATTTGCTTATAATCATTAATATTAGCTTATAAGCATTATTATTAGCTTAAAAGCATTATTCTTAGCTTAAAAGCATTATTATTAGCTTATAAGCATTATTATTAGCGTATAAGCATTATTATTAGCTTATAAGCATAATTATTAGCTTATGAGCATAATTATTAGCTTATAAGCATAATTATTAGCTTATAAGCATTATTATTGTATGATAAGCATTATTATTAGCTTATAAGCAAGCATAATTATTAGCTGACAAGCATTATAATTAGCTTATAAGCAAGCATAATTATTACCTGATAAGCATTATTATTAGCTGATAAGCATTATTATTAGCTGATAAGCATAATTATAAGCTTATAAGCATAATTATTAGCTTATAAGCAAGCATAATTATTAGCTTATAAGCATAATTATTAGCTTATGAGCATAATTATTAGCTGATAAGCATAATTATTTGCTTATAAGCATAATTATTAGCTGATAAGCATAATTATTGGCTTGTAAGCATAATTAGCTCATACGTATAATTATTAGCTTATAAGCAAGCATTATTATTAGCTTATAAGCATAATTATTAGCTTATAAGCATAATTATTAGCTTATGAGCATAATTATTAGTTTATAAGCATAATTATTAGCTTATAAGCTAGACTTTATTATTAGCTGATAAGCATAATTATTAGCTGATAAGCATAATTATTAGCTTATAAGCATAATTATTAGCTTATAAGCAAGCATTATTAGCTTATAAGCATAATTTTTAGCTCATAAGCAAGCATAATTATTAGCTTATAAGCATAATTATTAGCTGATAAGCATAATTATTAGCTGATAAGCATAATTATTAGCTTATAAGCATAATTATTAGCTTATAAGCAAGCATTATTAGCTTATGAGCATAATTTTTAGCTCATAAGAAAGCATAATTATTAGCTTATAATCATTATTATTAGCTGATAAGCAAGCATAACTATTAGCTGATAAGCATAATTATTAGCTGATAAGCATAATTATTAGCTGATAAGCATAATTATTAGCTTATAAGCATAATTATTAGCTTATAAGCATAATTATTAGCTTATAAGAATAATTATTAGCTTATAAAAAAGCATAATTATTAGCTGATAAGCATTATTATTAGCTGATAAGCATAATTATTAGCTTATAAGATAGCATTAATATTAGCTGACAAGCATTATTTTTAGCTGATAAGCATAATTATTAGCTTATAAGCAAGACTTTATTATTAGCTGATAAGCATAATTATTAACTGATAAGCATAATTATAAGCTTATAAGCAAGCATAATTATTAGCTGATAAGCATAATGATTAGCTTATAAGCAAGCATTATTATTAGCTGACAAGCATTATTATTAGCTGATAAGCATAATTATTAGCTTATAAGCAAGCATTATTAGCTGATAAGCATAATTTTTAGCTTATAAGCAAGAATAATTATTAGCTGGTAAGCATTATTACTAGCTGATGAGCACAATTGTTAGCTTATGAGTATAATGTTTAGCTTACAAGCAAGCATTATTAGCTGATGAGCATAATATTTAGCTTATAAGCAAGCGTAATTCTTAGCTTATAAGCATTATTAATAGCTGATAAGCAAGCATAATTATTAGCTCATAAGCATAATTATTAGCTTGTAAGCATAATTATTAGCTTATAAGCATTATTATTAGCTGACAAGCATTATTATTAGCTCATAAGCATAATTATTTGCTTATAAGCATAATTATTAGCTTATAAGCATTATTATTAGCTGACAAGCATTATTATTAGCTGCTAAGCATTATTATTAGCTGCTAAGCATTATTATTAGCTGCTAAGCATTATTATTAGCTGACAAGCATTATTATTAGCTGCTAAACATAATTATTAGCTGACAAGCATTATTATTAGCTGCTAAGCATTATTATTAGCTGCTAAGCATTATTATTAGCTGCTAAGCATTATTATTAGCTGCTAAGCATTATTATTAGCTTATAAGCATTATTATTAGCTGCTAAACATAATTATTAGCTGACAAGCATTATTATTAGCTGCTAAGCATTATTATTAGCTGCTAAGCATTATTATTAGCTGCTAAGCATAATTATTAGCTGCTAAGCATAATTATTAGCTTATAAGCATTATTATTAGCTGCTAAGCATTATTATTAGCTGACAAGCATTATTATTAGCTGCTAAGCATAATTATTAGCTGCTAAGCATAATTATTAGCTTATAAGCATTATTATTAGCTGCTAAGCATTATTATTAGCTGACAAGCATTATTATTAGCTGCTAAACATAATTATTAGCTGACAAGCATTATTATTAGCTGCTAAGCATTATTATTAGCTGCTAAGCATTATTATTAGCTGCTAAGCATAATAATTAGCTGCTAAGCATAATTATTAGCTTATAAGCATTATTATTAGCTGCTAAGCATTATTATTAGCTGCTAAACATAATTATTAGCTGACAAGCATTATTATTAGCTGCTAAGCACAAGTATTAGCTGACAAGCATTATTATTAGCTGCTAAGCATAATTATTAGCTTATAAGCATAATTATTAGCTTATAAGCATAATTATTAGCTTATAAGCAAGCATTATTAGCTGATAAGCATAATTTCTAGCTTATAAGCATGCATATTATTAGCTTATAAGCATAATTATTAGCTTATAAGCATAATTATAAGCTTATTAGCAAGCATAATTATTAGCTGATAAGCATTATTATTAGCTCATAAGCTAGCATAATTATTAGCTTATAAGCATAGTTATTAGCTTTTAAGCAAGCATTATTAATAGCTGATAAGCATTATTATTAGCTGATAAGCATAATTTTTAAATGATAAGCATTATTATTAGCTTATAAGCATAATTAATAGCTTATAAGCAAGCATTATTATTAGCTTATAAGCATTATTATTAGCTTATAAGCATAATTATTAGCTTATAAGCATTATTATTAGCTTATAAACATAATTATTAGCTGATAAGCATAATTATTAGCTGATAAGCATTATTATTAGCTTATAAGCAAGCATAATTATTAGCTGATAAGCATAATTATTAGCTTATAAGCATAATTATTAGCTGATGAGCATAATTATTAGCTTATAAGCAAGCATAATTATTAGCTGATAAGCATTATTATTAGCTTATGAGCATAATTTTTAGCTGATTGGCATAATTATTAGCTGATAAGCATAATTATTAGCTGATAAACATAATTATTAGCCTATAAGCAAGCATTATTATTAGCTGATAAGCATTATTATTAGCTGATAAGCATAATTATTAGCTTATAAGCATAATTTTTAGCTTATAAGCATAATTATTAGCTTATAAGCAAGCATTATTATTAGCTGATAAGCATCATTATTAGCTTATAAGAATAATTATGAACTTATAAGCATAATTATTAGCTTATAAGCATACTTATTAGCTTATAAGCAAGCATAATTATAAGCTTATAAGCATAATTATTAGCTTATAAGCATTATTATTAGGTTATAAGCATAATTATTAGCTTGTAAGCATAATTATTCACTTATAAGCATAATTATTAGCTTATAGCATAAGTATTAGCTTATGAGCATACTTTTTAGCTTATGAGCATAATTATTAGCTTATAAGCAAGCATTATTATTAGCTTATAAGCATAATTATTAGCTTATAAGCATAATTATTAGCTTATAAGCATAATTATTAGCTTATAAGCATTATTATTAGCTTATAAGCATAATTATTAGCTTATAAACATAATTATTAGCTTATGAGCATAATTATTAGCTTATTAGCATAATTATTAGCTTATAAGCATAATTATTAGCTTATAAGCATTATTATTAGCTTATGAGAATAATTATTAGCTTATAAGCATAATTATTAGCTGATAAGCATAATTATTAGCTTATAAGTATTATTATTAGCTTATGAGCATAATTATTAGCTTATGAGCATAATTATTAGCTTATAAGCATAATTATTAGCTTATAAGCAAGCATTATTATTAGCTGATGAGCATAATTATTAGCTGATAAGCATAATTATTAACTTATAAGCATAATTATTAGCTTATAAGCAAGCATAATTATTAGCTGATAAGCATTATTATTAGCTTATTAGCAAGCATTATTATGAGCTGATAAGCATAATTATTAGCTGATAAGCATTTTTATTAGCTTATAAGTATTATTATTTGCTTATAAGCATTATTATTAGCTTATAAGCATTATTATTAGCTTATAAGCATAATTATTAGCTTATAAGCATAATTATTAGCTTATAAGCATAATTAGAAGCTTATAAGCATTATTTTTAGCTTATAAGCATAATTATTAGCTTATAAGCATAATTATTAGCTTATAAGCATAATTATTGGCTGATAAGCATTATTATTAGCTTATAAGCAAGCATAATTATTAGCTGATCAGCATAATTATTAGCTGATAAGCATTATTATTAGCTGATAAGCATTATTATTAGCTGATAAGCATAATTATTAGCTTATAAGCAAGCATAATTATTAGCTGATAAGCATTATTATTAACTTATAAGCATAATTATTAGCTTATAAGCAAGCATAATTATTAGCTGATAAGCATAATTATTAGCTTATAAGCAAGCATAATTATTAGCTGATAAGAATAATTATTAGCTTATTAGAAAACATTATTATTAGCTGATAAGCATAATTATTAGCTTAGAAGCAAGCATTATTATTAGCTCATAAGCATAATTATTAGCTTATAAGCATAATTATTAGCTTATGAGCATAATTATTAGCTTATAAGCCTAATTATTAGCTTATAAGCATTATTATTAGCTTATAAGCATAATTATTAGCTTATAAGCAAGCATAATTATTAGCTGATAAGCATAATTATTAGCTGATTAGCATAATTATTAGCTGATTAGCATAATTATTAGCTGATTAGCATAATTATTAGCTGATAAGCATTATTATTAGCTGATAAGCATAATTATTAGCTTATAAGCGTTATTATTAGCTGATAAGCATAATTATTAGCTTATAAGCATTATTATTAGCTAATAAGCATTATTATTACCTGATAAGCATTATTATTAGCCGATAAGCATAATTATAAACTTATAAGCATAATTAATAGCTTATAAGCAAGCATTATTATAAGCTTATGAGCATAAGGATAAGCTTATGAGCATAATTATTAGCTTATAAGCATAATTATTAGCTGATAAGCATAATTATTATCTTGTCAGCAAGCATAATTATTAGCTGATAAGCATTATTATTAGCTAATAAGCATTATTATTAGCTGATAAGCATAATTATTAGCTTATCAGCAAACTTATTAGCTTATACGCAAGCATTATTATTAGCTGATAAGCATTATTATTAGCTGATAAGCATTATTATTAGCTGATTAGCATAATTATTAGCTAGTAAGCATAATTATTGGCTTATAACCAAGCATTATTATTAGCTGATAATTATTAGGTGATAAGCATAATTATAATGATAATTATTAGATGATAATTATTAGGTGATAAGCATAATTATAAGCTTATAAGCAAGCCTTATTATTAGCAGATAAGCATAATTATTAGCTTATAAGCATAATTATTAGCTTGTAAGCAAGCATTATCAGTAGCTGATAAGCATAATTATTAGCTGATAAGCGTAATTATTAGCTTAAAAGCATAATTATTAGCTTCTAAGCATAATTATTAACTCATAAGTAAGCATAATTATTAGCTGATAACCATTATTATTAGCGGAAAAGCATTATTATTAGCTGATAAGCATAATTATTAGCTTTTAGCATAAGTATTAGCTTATAAGCAAGCATTATTATTAGCTGATAAGCATTATTATTAGCTGATAAGTATTATTATTAGCTGATAAGTATTATTATTAACTAATAAGCATAATTATTAGCTGATAAGAATAATTTTTATCTTATAAGCATAATTTTTAGCTTACAAGCATAATTTTTGGCTTATAAGCAAACATAATTATTAGCTGATAAGCATAATTATTAGCTGATAAGCATAATTATTAGCTTATAAGCAAGCATAATTATTAGCTGATAAGCATAATTATTAGCTTATAAGCAAGCATAATTATTAGCTGATAAGAATAATAATTAGCTTATAAGAAAACATTATTATTAGCTGATAAGCAAAATTTTAGCTTATAAGCATAATTATTAGCTTATAAGCATAATTATTAGCTTATAAGCCAGCATTATTATTAGCTTATAAGAATAATTATTAGCTTATAAGCAAGTATTATTATTAGCTGATGAGCATAATTATTAGCTGATAAGCATAATTTTTAGCTCATAAGCATAATTATTAGCTGATAAGCATTATTATTAGCTTATAAGCATTATTATTAGCTTATAAGCAAGCATAATTATTAGCTGATAAGCATAATTATTAGCTGATAAGCATAATTATTAGCTAATAAGCAAGCATTATTATTAGCTGATAAGCATAATTATTAGCTTATAAGCATAATTATTAGCTTATAAGCATAATTGTTAGCTGATAAGCATAATTATTAGCTTATAAGCAAGCATAATTATTAGCTTTTAAGCAAGCATAATTATTAGCTCATAAGCATTATTATTAGCTGATAAGCATAATTATTAGCTTATAAGCATTATTATTAGCTGATAAGCATTATTATTAGCTGATAAGCATTATTATTAGCTGATAAGCATAATTATAAACTCATAAGCATAATTAATAGCTAATAAGCAAGCATTATTATTAGCTGATAAGCATTATTATTAGCTTATGAGCATAATATTTAGCTTATAAGCATAATAATTAGCTGATAAGCATGCATAATTATTAGCTGATAAGCATAATTATTAGCTGATAAGCATAATTGTTAGCTGATAAGCATAATTATTAGCTCATAAGTATAATTATTAGCTTATAAGCAAGCATTATTTTTAGCTTATAAGCATAATTATTAGCTTATAAGCATTATTATTAGCTGATAAGCATTATTATTAGCTGATAAGCATTATTATTAGCTCATAAGTATAATTATTAGCTTATAAGCAAGCATTATTTTTAGCTTATAAGCATAATTATTAGCTGATAAGCATTATTATTAGCTTATAAGCATAATTATTAGCTTATTAGCAAGCATTATTATTAGCTGATAAGCATAATTATTAGCTTATAAGCAAGCATTTTTATTAGCTGATAAGCATAATTAATAGCTCAGCGGCAAGCATTATTATTAGCTTCTAAGCAAGCATTATTATTAGCTGATAAGCATAATTATTAGCTGATAAGCATAATTATTAGCTTATAAGCAAGCGTTATTATTAGCTTATAAGCAAGCGTTATTATTAGCTTATAAGCAAGCATTTTTATTAGCTGATAAGCATAATTATTAGCTTATAAGCAAGCATAATTATTAGCTTATAAGCATAATTATTAGCTTATAAGCATAATTATTGGCTGATAAGCATAATGATTAGCTGATAAGCATAATTGTCAGCTGATAAACATAATTATTAGCTGATAAGCATAATTATTAGCTTATAAGCAAGCATTATTATTAGCTTATAAGGAAGCATAATTATTAGCTGATAAGCATTATTATAAGCTGATAAGCATAATTATTAGCTGATAAGCATAATTATCAGCTTATAAGCAAGCATTATAATTAGCTGATAAGAATAATTATTAGCTTATAAGAAAACATGATTATTAGCTGATAAGCATAATTATTAGCTTATAAGCAAGCATTATTATTAGCTCATTAGCATAATTATTAGCTTATAAGCATAATTATTAGCTTATGAGCATAATTATTAGCTTATAAGCATAATTATTAGCTTATAAGCAAGCATAAGTATTAGCTTATAAGCAAGCATAATTATTAGCTGATAAGCATTATTATTAGCTGATAAGCATTATTATTAGCTTATAAGCATAATTATTAGTTTATTAGCAAGCATTATTATTAGCTCATAAGCATTATTATTAGCTTATGAGCATTATTATTAGCTTATGAGCATAATTATTAGCTTATAAGCATAATTATTAGCTTATAAGCGTTATTATTAGCTTATAAGCATAATTGTTAGCTTATAAGCAAGCATAATTATTAGCTTATAAGCAAGCATAATTATTAGCTTATAAGCAAGCATAATTATAAGCTTATAAGCAAGCATTTTTATTAGCTTATAAGCAAGCATTATTATTAGCTGATAAGCATAATTATTAGCTCATAAGCATAATTTTTAGCTCATAAGCATAATTATTAGCTTTTAAGCAAGCATTATTATTAACTGATAAGCATAATTATTAGCTGATAAGCATAATTATTAGCTTATAAGCAAGCATTATTATTAGCTGATAAGCATAATTTTTAGCTCATAAGCATAATTTTTATCTTATAAGCAAGCATAATTATTAGCTGATAAGCATTATTATTAGCTGATAAACATTATTATTAGCTTATAAGCATAATTATTAGCTGATATGCATAATTTTTAGCTTATAAGCATAATTATTATCTCATAGGCAAGCATAATTATTAGCTGATAAGCATTTTTATTAGCTGATAAGCATTATTATAAGCTGATAAGCATTATTATTAGCTGATAAGCATAATTATTAGCTGATAAGCATAATTTTTGGCTTATAAGCATAATTTTTTGCTTATAAGCATAATTATTAGCTGATAAGCATAATTATTAGCTTATAAGCAAGCATTATTATTAGCTTAAAAGCATAATTATTAGCTGATAAGCATAATTATTAGCTGATAAGCAAGCATTATTATTAGCTTATAAGCATAATTAATAGCTGATAAGCATAATTATTAGCGGATAAGAATAATTATTAGCTCATAAGCAAGCAATGTTTTTAGCTGATAAGCATAATTATTAGCTGAAAAGCATAATTATTAGCTTATAAGCATAATTATTATCTTATAAGCAAGCATAATTATTAGCTTATAAGCATAATTATTAGCTTATAAGCATAATTATTAGCTGATAAGCATAATTATTTACTGGTAAGCTAGCAATATTATTAGGTGATAAGCATAATTATTAGCTTATAAGCATAATTATTAGCTTATAAGCAAGCATTATTATTAGCTTATGAGCATAATTATTAGCTTATAAGCAAGCATTATTATTAGCTTATGAGCATAATTATTAGCTCATGAGCATAATTATTAGCTTATAAGCATAATTATTAGCTTATAAGCATAATTATTTGCTTATAAGCATTATTATTAGCTTATAAGCATAATTATTAGCTTATAAGCAAGCATAATTATTAGCTTGTAAGCATAATTATTAGCTTATTAGCAAGCATAATTATTAACTTATAAGCAAGCATTATTATTAGCTGATAAGCATAATAATTAGCTTATAAGCAAGCATTATTATTAGCTGATAAGCATAATTATTAGCTTATAAGCAAGCATTATTATTAGCTTATAAGCATAATTATTAGCTTATAAGCATAATTATTAGCTTATAAGCAAGCATTATTATTAGCTGATAAGCATAATTTTTAGCTCATAAGCATAATTTTTATCTTATAAGCAAGCATAATTATTAGCTGATAAGCATTATTATTAGCTGATAAACATTATTATTAGCTTATAAGCATAATTATTAGCTGATATGCATAATTTTTAGCTTATAAGCATAATTATTATCTCATAGGCAAGCATAATTATTAGCTGATAAGCATTTTTATTAGCTGATAAGCATTATTATAAGCTGATAAGCATTATTATTAGCTGATAAGCATAATTATTAGCTGATAAGCATAATTTTTGGCTTATAAGCATAATTTTTTGCTTATAAGCATAATTATTAGCTGATAAGCATAATTATTAGCTTATAAGCAAGCATTATTATTAGCTTAAAAGCATAATTATTAGCTGATAAGCATAATTATTAGCTGATAAGCAAGCATTATTATTAGCTTATAAGCATAATTAATAGCTGATAAGCATAATTATTAGCGGATAAGAATAATTATTAGCTCATAAGCAAGCAATGTTTTTAGCTGATAAGCATAATTATTAGCTGAAAAGCATAATTATTAGCTTATAAGCATAATTATTATCTTATAAGCAAGCATAATTATTAGCTTATAAGCATAATTATTAGCTTATAAGCATAATTATTAGCTGATAAGCATAATTATTTACTGGTAAGCTAGCAATATTATTAGGTGATAAGCATAATTATTAGCTTATAAGCATAATTATTAGCTTATAAGCAAGCATTATTATTAGCTTATGAGCATAATTATTAGCTTATAAGCAAGCATTATTATTAGCTTATGAGCATAATTATTAGCTCATGAGCATAATTATTAGCTTATAAGCATAATTATTAGCTTATAAGCATAATTATTTGCTTATAAGCATTATTATTAGCTTATAAGCATAATTATTAGCTTATAAGCAAGCATAATTATTAGCTTGTAAGCATAATTATTAGCTTATTAGCAAGCATAATTATTAACTTATAAGCAAGCATTATTATTAGCTGATAAGCATAATAATTAGCTTATAAGCAAGCATTATTATTAGCTGATAAGCATAATTATTAGCTTATAAGCAAGCATTATTATTAGCTTATAAGCATAATTATTAGCTTATAAGCATAATTATTTGCTGATAAGCATTATTATTAGCTTATAAGCATTAATGTTAGCTTATAAGCATAATTATTAGCTTATAAGCCAGCATTATTATTAGCTTATAAGCATAATTATTAGCTTATAACAAGCATTGGTATTAGCTTATAAGCATAATTATTAGCTTATAAGCAAGCAATATTATTAGCTTATAAGCATAATTATTAGCTTATAAGCAAGCATAATTATTAGCTTATAAGCAAGCATTATTATTAGCTTATAAGCAAGCATAATTATTAGCTGATAAGCATAATTATTAGCTTATAAGCAAGCATTATTATTAGCTTATAAGCATAAGTATTAGCTTATAAGCAAGCATTATTATTAGCTTATAAGCATAATTATTAGCTTATAAGCAAGCATTATTATTAGCGTATAAGCATAATTATTAGCTTATAAGCAAGCATTATTATTAGCTGATAAGCATAATTATTAGCTTATAAGCAAGCATAATTATTATCTTATAAGCAAGCATTATTATTAGCTTATAAGCATAATGATTGGCTGATAAGCATTAGTATTAGCTGATAAGCATAATTATTAGCTTATAAGCAAGCATTATTATTAGCTTATAAGCATAATTATTAGCTTATAAGCAAGCATAATTATTAGCCGATAAGCATAATTATTAGCTTATAAGCAAGCATAATTATTAGCTGATAAGCATAATTATTAGCTTATAAGCACGCATTATTATTAGCTGATAAGCATAATTATTAGCTTATAAGCACGCATTATTATTAGCTGATAAGCATAATTATTAGCTTATAAGCAAGTATTATTATTAGCTGATAAGCATAATTGTTAGCTTATAAGCAATAATTATTATTAGCGTATAAGCATAATAATTAGCTTATAAGCAAGCATTATTGTTAGCGTATAAACATAATTATTAGCTTATAAGCAAGCATTATTATTAGCTTATAAGCATAATTATTAGCTGATAAGCATTAGTATTAGCTGATAAGCATAATTATTAGCTGATAAGCAAGCATTAATATTAGCTTATAAGCATAATTTTTAGCTTATAAGCATAATTATTAGCTTATAAGCATAATTATTAGCTTATAAGCAATCATAATTATTAGCCGATAAGAATAATTATTAGCTTATAAGCAAGCATTATTATTAGCTGATAAGCATAATTATTAGCTTATAAGCAAGCATTATTATTAGCTGATAAGCATAATTATTAGCTGATAAGCATAATTATTAGCTGATGATCATAATTATTAGCTGATAAGCATAATTATTAGCTGATAATCATAATTATTAGCTGATAAGCATAATTATTAGCTTATAAGCATAATTATTAGCTTATAAGCAAGCATAATTATTAGCTGATAAACATAATTATTAGCTTATAAGCAAGCATAATTATTAGCTGATAAGCATAATTATTAGCTTATAAGCAAGCATAATTATTAGCTTATAAGCATAATTATTAGCTGATAAGCATAATCATTAGCTGATAAGCAGAAGTAATAGCTGATAAGCAAGCATAATTATTAGCTTATAAGCATAATTATTAGCTTATAAGCAAGCATAATTATTAGCTTATAAGCAAGCATTATTATTTGCTTATTAGCAAGCATTATTATTAGCTTATAAGCATAATTATTAGCTTATAAGCACGCATTATTATTAGCTGATAAACATAATTATTAGCTTATAAGCAAGCATAATTATTAGCTGATAAGCAAGCATTATTATTAGCTGATAAGCATTATTATTAGCTGATAAGCATAATTATTAGCTTATAAGCAAGCATTATTATTAGCTTATAAGCAAGCATTATTATTAGCTGATAAGCATAATTATTAGCTTATAAGCATAATTATTAGCTGATAAGCATTATTATTAGCTTATAAGCATAATTATTTTCTTATAAGCAAGCATTATTATTAGCTGATAAGCATAATTGTTAGCTTATAAGCATAATTGTTAGCTTATAAGCAAGCATACTCTTTTCATTGTTTTGACTCTTGAGTATATATCCGAAACAGACACAATCAACCGAGAACCACATTACTCTACATAAAAACATATAAGATGTCGATGGATATATACCTGAGAATCAAAACAACGAAAAGAATATGCTGTTATCATAGCCTTAATAATTATTTATAAGATATTTCAGGGTACACATTGTCCAAAAGAAATTTTAATTCTTCAGGTTCTAAATCGTTTCAAGATGCAGAATGTTCAGATGGTTTCTCAGTCAGTAAAGGAAGAACTTTTCAACTTAGCTCTTTTGTGGAGATATCCAGCTTGTAGGCTAAAGCCCCAAAACCAATGTGGACAGTCCAATGGCAAACGGGCAAGTCCTCATCTTCCAAACACAATAGCTTTTTTTTTTTTTATGAACCCTAATTCTGATCACCATCTCTTTGAGATTAGCATTTCCTCTTCTATCATTGGGAGATTACCTTTTCTTTTCTATTTTCTTTCTGCTTCTGAATCTCTTTTCTTTCTTTCTCTCTCTTAATTCATATCTTTCTTTAATTTTCCTTCCCTTTCTCGTTCTCTCCTTCATCAAGTTATTTCTTATCATAGCAAACCTTCTTGTGACACTCAGGTACTTTGATAGAAGCCACATGGTCTACTGTGACACCTCTAAACATATCAAGCCAGACTCCATGGCGCCAAATGTCTACTTTACTGCTTTGAGAAATTATTTTTTCTACATTATCACAATAAAAACATATTCTATTATTTCCTTGAAATCTGTGCTTTCTTAAACCTCATGTCAAACATCCCACAAGCCTTATCCTACAAGCAAGGTAATTTAGTACTGCCTGGTCCACGCAGATACAGTAAAATAATCTGGATCAGCGTTCAAGTTCTCTGCAGTTAAGGGAGATAAATTATTGTCTGTGTTTAGAGTTTCTATGGATGTCGATTCAAGAAGTCTTCACCAAGAATTATTCCAAATGAATTTAATGAGTCTAACTTGTTTACATATATATATATATATATATATATATATATATATATATATACAGGGTGTCCACAAAGTCTAGCTGCATAATCTACACGGTGCCCACAAAGTCTGGCTACATAATCTACATGATGCCCACAAATCTGACTGCATAATCTACACGGTGCTCACAAAGTCTGGCTGCATAATGAAGCCAGACTTTGTGGACACCCTGTGTATATATATATATATATATATATATATATATTTGAGGGTGTTTCAAAAGTAATGCCTCCTACTTTTTGATTTCGCTTAAATGGATCAGAGGTGAGTTGCAAATTGCATTGTTATGATGACTGAACTAATGCATTCATGAATTGAAAAGTTTCATCTCTCTGTTACAAACATTGATGGCATGAGATGTAAAGAAATCAACCCCTGTCATGAACATACATCAGAAGCATAGATGTGTCATTGAAAGTGCCTTGAAAATGGTGGTGACTTTGTAGAAAAATAAATTCTGGAGCACAAAAGGTTGCTCGTTTCCGTGGTACTACTTCTATTTCCATAGTTCTTTAACGTTTGAGTTAAAAAAATAGGTTTTACTTTTAAAGCAATTCTCGTATATATATTATGGAAATAATATTGTATGATGAAAAAGCAAAAATTAAATTCAGCAATGTTTCATTTTTATTTCAAGTCTTCCTCAGTTTCATCGATTTGAAGAAAAAAAGTACAAAAGTCGAAAATATTTGTGTTTCATAAATAAAGACAAAACGTTGATGATATTAAATAATTTTTTTTTATTTTTGTGTGCCGCAAACAATATGAAACTATGAAAAAAATAGTTCAATTTTTGAGATTCATTTATCAAAAATGCATTTATGACAATTTCAATAAAACTTTGATCTTGTGTAAAATGTAAGCAAACATTCTCATACTCTAACAACCTAAGGAGTTCTTTATACGCCTTTCTGCCTTGTTTTCCATACACATTGTTTTTAAGTTCATTATAGTCAACTTTAGTAATAAATTCTCACAGCATCAGATTTTTGATCATGCACTTTCCTCCCTGATGTCTCCCCATAATTGATTCTTAGATCTTTCAATTCATTTTTGACTTGTCCTACTGTCCTCCTGCTGACACTCAGGTAATTTGAAATCTCTTTATTTGTTCTTTCTACAAATCAGGAAATTCTAAATTGTCTACAATTTTGAAGAAAAAGAATGGAACAATTTAGTCACTATTTTCATGAACAAAAGTCATAAAATAAAGTTTTTTTGTTTTTTTTAATTACTTAAAATTTCAGTTGAAAATTGCAACCACATATTGTGCATATATGATTTCAAAGGAAATTTCATGGTGATTAAAATAATGATCAAGAATCACTAGAAACCAAATATGGACGTTTGATTGGTGATGCACAATTTCCTATGATGACGATTTCTTACTTATTTAATTAAAGTAGCTATTACACTGCAATCTATTGAGACTAGGCACTTGACCAACTTAATTCATACTCACTGACCAACAATTACTAGCAAGCATGATGGTGTCTCTGTTGAGAGAGTCGTCCATGCCTGTACATATTTGACTTGAATAAGAAAAATGGTTACTTGAGTTCAAAGGAAAGCACCAACTTCTTCTCTAAAATGAAATATGTCTTTTATTTAATTGGAACAAAAATAAACATAAACATGACAGATCTCATAATAGGAATGTAGTATAATTCCAATTGGTCTTGATTATTCCCATTCCTCATGATAAAGGACGAGAGGAAAATGCCACCTTCGTCTAAGTCAAATCGGCAACCTGCAGGCCAAATCCAGCAAAAGCATTTTGATCAGCTCAGTTCAGGAGTAAAGGTCAGACCTAGAAGCTTGTCAAAATATGGAGCCTCTTCAAGACGAGCCATTCATTTCAGTTGATGCCAGACAGGAATCAAAGCGTTGGTGATGGAAAGGTAGAAGCTTAGTTTTAGATGCATTAAAATTAACCAGCCACCTCTTTCCCCATTGCACTACGTGCTCAAGATCAGAGGAGAGAGAACTTGGTCATTTACAGCCTTTGAAGTGTTGGCATAGATCGGAGTGTTACCAGTATAAATGTCTACGAATGATCTTAGGATGCGATTTGGCAGATTGTTGACATAGAGCAGGAAGAGAGTTGGGCCCAAGATGGACCCTTAAGGGACTCCAGCATTAATACTGTGAGCTTCTGATTTCTGTCCATTAACATTATCAGAGAGAAATGATTTAATAATTGAAAAGACATTTCCAGCTATACCATAACCGGAGATTTTGTGAAGAAGACCTTTACGCCATACATTATCAAAGGCCTTTGATATCTCAAGAACAATCGCCCTAGAAAGCCTCCGTTGAGCAGATCTAGCAGAACGGAAGCCATATTGCATGTCATCAAGGAGGTTATTTTTGCTGAGGTTGTTGACTATTTAACACAGATTCCAGCAATTTACTCATGATGCAGAGACTTATTGGTATTGAGAGGGAGATGACTGATCACCTGAATTTTTAAATACAGGATATACTGATGGGGTTTTCCAGGGTGTTTGGAAGCAATTCTCCTTAAGACTTAAACAGCTTTGTAAGTATAAGAGCTAGTTCTGGTTGAAGCTTTTTGAGCACTAGAATAAGAATGCTGTCAAGACCAGTTGCTTTACTGGAATCAAGGTTTTTGATTAGCTTGACAAGATCACGCACAAATATTTGTATGTTGCATAGTGTGTTTTCAGAGTCAGGAAAAAATAAGGGAGGTTGGCAGCTCTGATTGCATAGGGTAGAATTACCTGCAAAGTTTTTGGCGGAGGGTTTGGCTTTGTCCGATGCTGACAAGATTACCCCAGATCCATTGATGATGGTTGGGATAGAGCACACACTTCTATTCAGGACCCTGTTTGTTATTTGCCAAAAATAGTGGGAACCGAGCTGTTGCTCAGCTACTTTGAACTTGACGGACTGTTAGGGTCCACCTAACGAGAAAAAAGAAAAGGTTATTGCCCTTGAACTGGCAAAAGAGTTATTCCCCTTGGAGGGACGAGGCAGTCGGCCATGACACTCAAGAGAGAACACAAGACAGTTCCAATCATTACGCATCCAGCGGCTCATCTATCGAAATCTCTTTTAAATAAAGTTGTTAAACGTTTCCCCTTGGTTTTACATTATTTTTATGTGGCGATTTCACAATCAATTTTCATTCTAAACACGTAACAATTGGCGACGAGGTTTGTTTTTGTTTTATTCGAACACATGTGAAAACAAATACATTTACCAGACATTTACATTAAACGTTAAAAAAAAAAAAATCAATTAAAAAAAAGAAATGGATGTTACCATACAATAATTAATGCAACAACAGTTACGTTTGATAGAACTTTTTTCAGAGAGATTCTCAACAACTTCAACACCAGTTTCGGAAACAAAACTCTTGACCATTGGCAGAATCGATCACAAATTCTATCACAGAATTCCATTATGATCCAATGGCTAAATCAACGTTCTGTACATGGTTTTCATGTTTTGAGGACCTCTTTCAGGTGGAATTCAAGGAACAAGCTGACAACTGGAAGGTCAAACTTTTACTACACAAACTCGGGTCGTTGGAACACGACCGGTATGCTAATTATATTCTCCCAAAACACCCACGTGATTACAACTTCAACAAGACAGTACAGACGTTGAGGCAGATATTTGGTGAGCAAATTTCATTATTCAATATGCGCTTAAGACAATATAACGAAATGTGAATCAACTGATTTCTCGACTTACGCAGGCATTGTAACAGAGAATGCGAGCTGTTCAAAATAGCGTCCATCACAGACGCTCAATTCAAATGTTTAATTTTTGTGTGTGGCTTGAGATCGGAGGGGGATGCTAATATTTGTACACGGATTTTGTCAAAAATAGAGCAGGATCCGGACATAACTTTACAACAAGTTGCCGTGGAATGCCAGCATCTCGTTAGTCTGAAGCATGATTCAACGATGGTACAACAATCGACAGCTTCCACGGTTAACACTGTCCAAAGACAACAGTATCCCACCCACAGACGTCAACAACTATCAAGCCACCTTCAGCTTGCTGGAATTGTGGCAGCTGACATTTTGTATGGAACTGTACATTCAAGACACCCCGCTGTCGCAGCTGCAACCGACTGGGTCATAAAGAAAGATTCTACACGCCACGCGGACAAAGATGGACATAACCTCACGTAACAAGCGAAAATGTTACAAAACAAATACAGTCTGGTTGCAACTTTTTCCCCAAGACCAAAATCAAACCGAATGGGCGTCATGTTCAGCTGCAAGTGGACACTACCTCTGATATTACACTCATTTCAAATTCACTATGGGAAACCATAGGCCAACCTTTATTGACACCAACGAGTCATTTAGTGCAGAGTGTTTCCGGGGACTGTGTCCACATCATGGGTGAACTATCAGTTACCCTTAAAATGAAAAATAAAACGGCATCAGGTACCATATACATAGCAGACTTTAACCATAACTTACTTGGACTTGATTTTATCGAGCCACTAGGTCTCCTTAATATTCCACTCAACCAGATATGTAAGGTGATATCCAGTCCATCACCTCAGAACAACAGCATCGACCAGACCAAAGACATCATAAAGCAATTTTCTCCATCTGTTAAACCAGTGTTTTGACCCAAACGACCAGTGCCATATGCTGCATAGCCACTGGTGAATCAGGGACTAAAGCGACTTGAGAACATGAAGGTCATCATACCAGTGACATATTCACGGTGGTCAGCACCTATCGTAGTAGTGAAGAAAGCCGATGGCTCAATTTGGTTGCGATTTTTCGACTGATCTCAACGCATCACTAGAGGATCATGAATACCCGTTGCCAATCCCAGATGATCTTTACACCATACTTAATGGTGGCTTTTGCTTTGCAAATTAAACCTCACTGAAGCTTATCTTCAAGTAGAAGTGGCGGAAACCTCAAGGGAATTGCTTACCATCAACACACACCGTGGACTATTCCAGTTCACTTGTTTACCTTTTGGGGTAAAAACAGCCCCTGCAATATTTCAGCAGATCATGGACACAATGCTCACAGGAGTGAAAGGTACAGCTGCATACTTAGATGACGTCATCATTGTCGGGCAATCCAACCATGATTTGACAGAAAGAATTAGCAGAGTCCTAACCCGCATCCAAGACTTTGGTTTCCAACTCCGGCCTGAAAAATGCCATTTTTATCTACCTTCCATAAAATACTTGGGATTTATTTTTGATGATCAAGGGCGCCGGCCAGATCCTGCTAATGTGGCAGCTATTCAACACATGTCACCCCCAACAAACGTTAGCAGTTTACGTGCATTTCTGGGACTAGTGAGTTACTATGGGAGTTTCTTGCTGTCACTCCATCAAATCAAAGCTCCACTCAACAAACTATTGACAAAAGACACAAAATGGTCCTGGCCCACGGACTGTCAAAAATCGTTCGATAAAATCAAAACACTCATCAGATCAGAGCTACTGCTCACACACTTTGACCCAAATAAAAAAAAACAGTTGTGGCAGCGGATGCACCAAACCATGGTTTGGGAGCAGTGATCTCACATATATTCGCAAATGGAAGTGAGAAGGCCGTCATGCATGCATCCAGATCTCTGACGCCTGCGGGACACAACTATAGTTAGGTGGAAAAAGAAGTACTAGCACTAATCTTTACCGTAAAAAAATTTCACAAGATGCTTTCTGGTCGTCACTTTACACTGCTGACAGACCACAAGCCACTACTCATCTATCGAAATCTCTTTTAAATAAAGTTGTTAAACGTTTCCCCTTGGTTTTGCATCATTTTTACGTGGCGATTTCGCAATCAATTTTCATTCTAAACACGTAACACAGACTGAGCATACAACTCACTCGCATTCTTTATTACTCTTTTACAGTGATTGCTGGCAGCCCTGAAGGGGCTTTAGTCTCAGTACATCTATTATATTGGAAGCAATAGAAATAGTGATTTCTGTGCGCAACGGCAGCAACACATTCTAGAGAGAATTACAGCTGGCTGTTAGGTTTTTGCTGGAATTTTTGGAGGGTATGAATCGGTCTATACCTACAATTAACCATTCTGTCAGGTCTGGTACTATGGAGAACACAGTTTATAAATGAGATTTTATGATCATATTGTTGCTTTTGAAAGAAAACTTTTGTTGTAGAAACATCAACTTAGAAATAAAACTTATGTTCCTTTCTTATCACTCCAAAACCACAGAATTCGGAGCTATTTGTGAAAGTAATCTCCGATTTGCAAAACGAATTTGTATCACGTTTTGCTACCTTTCATCTGCTTAAGATAATTTTAAATTGTTTGCTACACTATTTAATGTGAAGGTGGAGACAGTATAAGAATGTTTTCAAATTGATTTGATAGAAATGCCGTGTGACGATCTATTAAAATCAAAATTAAATTTCAAAGTTATTTCAATAATTGCTTTTATGTAAAATATATTTTTCTAAGTGGAAAATATTTAAAATCACTGATGCACACAAAAAAGACGACATCTTTGTTTAGAATTATGTATCAATTTGAACATTTTTTTTCAAAATCGAAGCAAAGAAAGAACACTTTGAGAACAAGATTGACTGATAATCATTTTGCATCGACAAATTTGAAACCCAATATTGAGACACTCTTAATAAAAATCAACAAGTTTGCCATTAATTCTTTAGTTGTTGCCGATATCGTGTAACGGAGCTGTGATGTATTTATAAACAAATGATTCCAACGCTGTTTTCAATTGAATAAATAATCTTTTTAACTACTATATGCATCTGTTGTTAATATAAATTATATTTATGTATATTCAACATTTTTGATTGAATGTGATTATGCACTTCTCAATTTTACTATATCGTTGGCCTTCAAATGAAAAAGAGAATTTAATATAAATTTTGATTGAATGTGATTATGCACTTCTCAATTTTGAAGATTGAATATAAATTTTGATTGAATGTGATTATGCACTTCTCAATTTTACTATATCGTTGGCCTTCAAATGAAAAAGAGAATTTAATATAAATTTTGATTGAATGTGATTATGCACTTCTCAATTTTGAAGATTGAATATAAATTTTGATTGAATGTGATTATGCACTTCTCAATTTTACTATATCGTTGGCCTTCAAATGAAAAAGAGAATTTAATATAAATTTTGATTGAATGTGATTATGCACTTCTCAATTTTGAAGATTGAATATAAATTTTGATTGAATGTGATTATGCACTTCTCAATTTTACTATATCGTTGGCCTTCAAATGAAATTTGTTATATGTCATTTTCTATTACATGGCTACACATCCCAGTGCACTAAAATATTAAACTATCTGGGCAGAATATAGATGTGGTCAAATCATCATGAATGGAGCTTGTATGTGTCTATGTATTGGCAGAATAAAAATGGAAAGGTTTAGGCAAGGAATTCACGTCCATTATTTAGCCAGAAGATTCTAACCGAAAAAAGTTTTGCTGCAGGTGGAATTCTTGTATGAAAGATAGAAGGTTTTGATGAACTTTGGCAATGCAGGGACAAAGTTGTTTTTTCTTTTTAAATAAATAGAAAAAAATGTTTTTAATATGAATATCAATAGACAAAAAAATTCAAATTTATATATAAGGTTATATATATAAATATATATAACCTTGTCTGTGTATGAAAAACGGACTCAACCAAATTGCTTTGTCAATTTTTGGCTTACAGACTTGAAACTTGATATATAGAGGATTAGGACCTGTGGAACAAATTCGATTTAGTTTTAGTAAAATAGCTGCTAAGAGGGGTCGAAATTGAAAATTGGCAGGCATAAGCTGACTTAAAGTGCATCTCTATGCATGCATGAATATACATATATTCATTAAACTGAGTTAATTTTTAAAGTTTTGATAAGCAATGAATATCACTGGAAATGGAAATGTTTTGGCTCGATTGTAGCTGAGGCACTGAAGTCATATTTAAAAAATTTTTGAAATCACTACTATATATTGGGTACAATATAATAATCAATAATGAATTGGCTCTCTAATAATGATTATAAACTCTGCATAAATCAAATATCATATTTAAGTGTATTTTATAACCGAGCAATGCTGAGTGGCCTGCTAGTATATATATATATATATATATATATATATATATATATATATATATATATATATATACTAGCTGTACCCTGCCACGCGTTGCAGTGGCTCAATTTGGTGTAATGGAAAAATTTAATAAAAGAGAAAATGCATGTTTCTTATATTAGTACAGCAATCCACTGCAAAAAGTGAAAAAGGCGGCGAAACTGAAAAAAATGGTACTCTTGCAGAATTTGATCTGGATCCTCGAGAGTTTCTGTCAATCATTCATGTTTTGGACTTGACCAACAATCAGTGGATGAAGCCGAACGTAGCAAAAATGTTGAAACGCTAAATGCTTTTTTTGTTGTTGTTTTAAAAAATGTGAGTTAGTAATTAATATTTGGTTGATGGTGGGGGGAGGGGGGTACTATACACAGATTCAAAAAAGTCGTCCAAAAACAAAGAAATGAAAGCAAAGGTAAGGTAATTTACGTTTCTATCTAATTGGATAATTGTTTAGTGTTTTTATGTAATGTAAAATGTTTAATTGGCTCCAAAAACAGAAATGGTCGCGGATTCTTTTGAATACGTTAAGTTTGGGAAAGTAAGTTGAAAACTAAAAACTATACAAAACATTGCCTGAAACTCACCGAACGTATGTTACCATGACATAGGCTGGCATAATCGGTAGGTTTCTGACAGTATTTTGTATAGTTTTTTTAGTTTTAACTCACTTTCTCTAACTTAAAGTAATCAACAGTGTCCACCACCATTTGTAGCTTTCAAATACACCAATAAACACAGTTTTTCGAGCCGACTAAACGTTACATTAAATGAAAAGGGTTTATATTACTAAACACAGATACAAAGAAGTTGTCAAAAAATAAATATATAACAAATAAATGTTATCAAAGGCAAGAAAAGTAAGTGTTCTACCTAACTGGATAAGATTTTAGTGTTTTATGTAATGTATAATCGGTTCAAAAACATTCAATGTTTATCGGTATATCTGAAAAATACAAATGGCGGCAGACTGTATCGAACACGTTAAGTTTGGGGAAATTTTGGGAAAATGAGTTTAAACTAAAAATACTGTTAGGAACTCACTCAATATATGTTACCATGATGTAGGCTGGCATATAATCGGTGGTTTTAAACTTTTGCTCGATACAGGTGACGAGTTTTAAAAATCCCTTTTAGTGATTACCTGGTTTGAGGATATTTGTACAACTAAACGGCAAATCTGCTCAAAAAAATCCGGTATTATTTTACTTTAAGGCCCGTTTCACGTTCATATATAACGAAATATTTTATTGTAGATTTCGGTGTGCTAAAAACGAATCTGCAAACCGTTTACGTAGCAAAAAAAAAGTTTTCATGACATTCATGAAATTACTTTTTCGAAAAGTGGGTGATCACTTTTCAATGTAAATTTAACTTAGAATGAGCACCCACTTTCTGGCCACCTGAGAGAGGGGCATTTTTCTGTTTCTTGGCTAAAAAGTTTTTTGTTTAATTTCTTTTGCATGGTAATAACCCCTGAACTCTGGGACTATTTTCCATTTAACAGCCGTAGCCTTCGTTTACGCTATGCGTAAGCATAAACGAAAGCTGTTTAGCCAATAAACATGGGAAAAAATCCCCCCTCTCTCAGGTGGCTAGAAAGTGGGTGCTCATTTTAAGTTAAATTTACATGGAAAAGTGATCGCCACTTTTTCGAAAAAGTAATTTCTTCATATCATAAAAACTATTTTTTTGTGACGGAAACGGTTTGCAGATTCGTTTTTAGCACACCAAAATCTACAAGAAAAATTTTGTTATTTACGAACGTGAGACGCACAGCCCTTAATGGAAAATTATATCAAAAATCCGGGGGAAAATAGTTTTCAATAAAAACAGCAAATGAATTCGATAGAAAAAAAATGGATGCTATTTTTTTTCTGTCTGTGTGTTTCTTGGCTAAAAAGTCTTTTTGTTTGATTTCTTTTGCATGGTATTAACCCCTGAACTCTGGGACTATTTTCCATTTCACAGACGTAGCCTTTGTTTATGCTATGCGTGAGCATAAACGAAAACTGTTAAATATGCATTCGCGTACCAAACTGCCTTGTCAAAAAAACCTTTAAGCCAATAAATACGAAAATAAATGCCCCTTCCTCAGGTGGCCAGAAAGTGGGTGCTCATTTTAAGTTAAATTTAGATGGAAAAGTGATCACCCACTTTTCGGAAAAAAAAATTTCTTCATATCATGAAAACTATTTCGATACTCCTTGGGCGTTGAGTTCCATGGCGACCCGCAGAATTATTTAATGGTCGTTCCCTTAGTACCCCCTAGTCAAGGCTAACGCATGTGCACGTAACATTTTTTATTTATTTACTTACGTGGTGGAGTTTCTATACTGATAGGTTTTTGGAAATTTTTTCACTGGATTATTATTGATTGAACACTAACCAGATTATGAAAAAAAATTGTAAAAAAACAAAAAATCATTTCAACATTTGAAAGGGATACTCACTTTTTAGTTACCACGTTCTGGTAAATCGGTCACTTTTTATTTAGTTATTTATTTTTTTTCTAAATACGGAAGTGTCTTCGGGAGATATAAAATGGTCGCATGTTGACGAAACAATGTATCGGGAGGCGTACGGGATTAAAAATTATTGGTAAATTTTTAGATTAGGTCCACCTCCTCAATTTTCTTTTAAATGACGACTTGAAATGGTTTTCGACTATGCTGAATACGAAAATCGCATCGAAATTTTGCAGAAATAAGTAGTTATCAAGATATAAAAAGTTGTATTATGCATTGTAATCTTTGGCGGCCATCTTTTTTACGTGTGTGTATTTGTTTATGGCGCGTGTGCACGTAAAAAGATGGCCGCCGAAGAATACAATGCATAATACAACTATTTATTTCCGCAAAATTTCAATGCAATTTGCGTGTTCAGCATACTCGGAAACCTATAAATGTCGTCATTGAAAGGAAAATTGTGGAGGTGGACCTAATCTAAAAAAATACCAAATTATTAAACATTTCTCCAGCATGTTAGTGAAATTTATAATACTTTTAAAAAATTAAAAAGAAACAAAAAAGTTTTGAAAAAAAACTCACCTTTCACAAAAACAATTTAAAAAAAAAAAAAAAATAATTAAACATCTCGAAACTTTATTTTCATGAAAACAATAAAAAAGTCCTGTTCTCTCTATTTTTTTTTCTTTGAGAAACAAATATATTTCTGACTTACAAATGCGGTAGAGACTCATTATTTTTACTTTCTATGGTTTTGATATACCGCGTTTTTATTGCTTACAAAATGGGTGACTGATTTATCAGAACGTTGTAACTAAAAAGTGAGCACCAATTTCAAATGTCGAAATAATGATTTCTTTTTTACATTTTTTTTTTTTAATAATCTGTTTAATTAGTGTCCAATCAATAATAATCCAGTGAAAAAAAATTCCAAAAACCTATAAGTATAGAAATTAAGCATGGGAGTATACAACAACGTCGCCTTTCGCACTTTTACAAACATTTTTTAAAAAAAGTAACTAAGCCATTTATTGATAATTTGTCACATGTACAAACATTTATTTATTTACGTAGGCTTAACTCCTTTCATGAATAAGAAAAAATTTATTCTTTAAGAATAATAAAAGGAAAAAGTTACTGAACATTTATAAAAGGACTTCTT